>NC_068986.1:11266502-11290216 GCF_001194135.2 Octopus bimaculoides | reverse complement strand
ATTTGAAATTATTATTGTCATTATTATAATTATTATTATTATTGAGTGAGAGAGCAGTGCATGCCATCAAAATGACACTGAGGTAAAATATACAAAGCCCAGTATACCCATCATGACTACCCGTCTGATAAGGGGACACCAGGCACATGCATCACAACCGTATGTGCATGACATGGTGATCTCATATCAAGATAAAACAGTGCATGACCTTGCAGGTGGGGCCCAGTTAGAATTTTCTTCAGGTTGAGTAACCCATCCCGTTCAAAAGACCCCTGAATAAGGGTTGTTTAAGGATGTTGAACAAAACACCTATGTTTCCAAAAGTGAATTATCCAAACCTCCAGAAATTTCTTTCAACATGTGGCTATGATGCTCTCCCACTATTCCTGTTCTTGATAAGAGATGCACATATTATCAGCCACTAAGGACATGCTCAACTGGTTATGGTCAAACAACTGACAAGTAAATCTGTGATATTGAGCAGAATATTTGCTGTAGCCCATCTTTTATACCAAGACAAAACAATGTACATGATAACACTTCCAATCAGTTAAGATCAGAAGCCATGAGAGCCACAGCCTGGTACTGCATCAGGGCATTTATTATTATTATTTTGTAGGCATAGTTTGATGTGCTGAAACTGAGTGGGCAGTTGTGGTTTTAAACATTGCTTTAAACATATTTTGCATATTTAGGTGTAAACCTGTTACTCAACAGCATTAAGCAAACCTGTCTAATGACATATACGATTTCCAACTTTATTTCATGGTCATCCAACCGTAAAATTAATTCTCCAATTCACACAGCTTTGAAATTTGCTCAACCATTTTAAACTCCTGCATGCATGAACCTGTGCACATTAGCACATAAAGTGGGGGGTGGGATTCACTCGCTTCTCCAATTGTACAAAATTTAACTCTGTGCCTCGTTAAAAAATTAATCATTTAGCATTCAAGTTACTGTCAAATGTAATGCTTATTCATTTATTCAAATTGTTCCAATTAATCAGGCATTACCTTGTAGCTTTGAGAATGACATTGTAGGGTAAGTATAAAAGGCCTGATATGGCTGGTTTAAATGCTAAAGGGTTAAACAACACTCACATTCGTTTAGTATTATCTGACTGCAGCTATAATGCACAATCATCACCACCACCACCACCATCATCATCATCATCATATATCCACTTTTCATGCTGATGTGAGTGTGATGGTTTGAAAGGAACTGACAGTTCGCAGGACCACATCTTGCTTCAGTGTTTCACTTTTGGCTTGGTTTCTGTATCTGGATACCATGCTCTTCCTAATACCAATTTACAGAGTGCACTCGGCGCATATTTTTCATGACCTCAGCATTATAGAAGTAGTCTTGCCCTCCGCAAAACTAAAAGATGCTTGCTGGAGATGCCAAGCAAGGGAATTGAACTCAGACCCTCATGATCAAGAAGCAGACTTCTTAATCATTCAGCCATTTTGCTTATATTGACAGTAGGTTAAAGGTACTGGACTATTTACCCTGTATTGAGTTCTGCTATAACTACCACCACCACCACCACTATTGCCATTGCTTTCATTATTCCTCTTGGCAAAACATTAGCACACATATCATCATCATCATCGTTTAATGTCTGCTTTCCATGCTGGCATGGGTTGGATGGTTTGACTGAGGACTGGTGAGCCAGGGGGCTCCACCGGCTCCAATCTGATCTTGCAGTGTTTCTACAGCTGGATGCCCTTCCTAATGCCAACCACTCCAAGAGTGTAGTGGGTGCTTTTTATGTACCACCAGTACGGGAGCCAGTCAGGTGGCACTGGCATCAGCCACAACTACAATTTCCATTTTGATTTCAATTTTGTAGGTCTTTCCAAGTGCAGCATATTGCCCAACAATTCAAGGGTACTTTTAAATGGGCTGGTTATGCAACACTGGTATCGGCCACAGCTGTGATCTCATTTTACTTGCCACGCTTCTCAATCATGATCTCACTTTACTTGCCCGGTGTTATAGATATATATATATATATGTGTATATATATCATTGAAAATGGAAATCAATAAAAATAATTACGGAAGTGTACTTGCATAGCAAGTGACCTGATCTGAGATCGTGTGCTGGAACAAAAACAATTGCAGCGTGGAAGGTGTTTATAAGCCATTTAAAATAACACACAAAAACCGTTAGATTCATTTAGAGTAAGAAGGTACGTGGCTTAGTGGTTAGAGGTATTCAGTTCATGATTGTATGGTCATGAGTTCAATTCCCGGCAGCATGTTGTGTCCTTGAGCAAGACACTTTATTTCATGTTGCTCCAGTTCCACTCACCTGGCAAAAATGAGTTGTACCTGTAATTCAAAGTGCCAGTCTTGTCACATTCTGTATTATGCTGAATCTCCATGAGAACTACATTAAGGGTACACGTGTGTGTGGAGTACTCAGCCACTTGTACATTAATCTCACAAGCAGGCTGTTCTGTTGATCAGAGCAACTGAAATATTCATTGTCATAACCAGTGGAGTTCCAGTTAGGAAAAATTCAAGTGAACCAAAGAAAATAATTAAAATTAAATTTTCTGTTTTTGTATTTAAATCTGAAACAATAAGACTGTTTAGGTCATAATGTGCCATAGAGTAAGTCTCTCTAGCTGAGGCATATGAATTCAGCATTGAATGATAACAAAACACTCTTTAATTATGCAATACTCCCACTGCTTCCTGCAGCACTGAGTATCTTTTTATGATACATGCTCTACTGATAGGTGAAGTAAACCAATGATACAACTGTATTTTGACTACAGCTCCTATCCCTGCAAGAGTATTTTTCAAAAATGATTTGATTTAATGAAACAGGAAGTACAGCAAGAATTTATTTATGACTTTTTAGTGGCCGTCTTCATCATTTTAATGCCTACTTTTCCATTCTTGCATTGGTCAGAATAGATATGGCTATGTGATTAAAAAGCTTGCTTCCCAACCATATGACTTTGGCTTTGGTCTGACTGTGTGCCACCTTGGGCGTGTTCCTGCTACTATAGCCCCAGATTGACCAAAGCTTTTTGAATAAATTTAGTTGATGTAAACTCAAAGAAGCCATTTGTCTGTGCATGTGTATACACACTCATTTATGTATATATGTGTGTGTATATATATATATGTGTGTATGTGTATGTATGTATATATATATATATATATATATATATATGTATGTATGTGTGTGTGTGAGGGGGATGGGCCTAGTCTTGACACCATATGAGGGTTGTAAATGAACATCATTCATTTCCAATCTTTCATGAAGAAAAATCATGTCTGGCCGTGGGGAAATATTACCTTGCTTGGTAACGGGTAAGGGTTGGTGACAGGAAGAGCATCTGACCATAGAAAATCTGCCTCAACAAATTACATTTGACCCATGTAAACATGGGAAAATGACTGGTATAATGATGATGATGACAATGATGATTTAATATTAAAATAAAATGAAAATCTCCAGTGAAACTTAGTGTTTTTGATTACATCTGATATGGCTGTTGTTTCTATGCAATGACAACTTTGCTAATCTGTCATAAAGTGTATCTATCTTCATATTTCTGCAATATGTATAAATAATGGAAGAACTATTGTTGACAAAATTCCATAAAAGTTGATGTCAAGCATCCATAGAAACAATGTATTTGCCATTCTGCTGTTGGGGATAATTCTTAGCCAATGATTGTCTTGAAACATCTTTGAGAAAAATAATGCAGAGAAGCTAACAACAAATAGTAATATGTTCTTAAAGAATAATTGCAGTGTGGTTAAGAAGTTTACTTATCAACCATGTAGTTTCAGGTCCAAGCCCGTAGCGAGGCACCATAGTAAATGTCTTCTATTAGAGACCTGGATCAACCAAAGCCTTGTGAGTGGATTTGGTAGATGGAAACTGAAAGCAGCCCATTGTGTATGTGTATGTGATGTGTGGTGGTAATATTTGTATCTCCTTGGCTTGACATTGTGCAATAGTTATAAACAAACACCATACAAATAGTATTCTTTGCTTCCAACCTTCTGTGAAAAGGGTTCAGCTATGGGTAAATATAATCTTACTTAGAAACAGATGATGGTTAGTGACTGAAATGGTGTCCGGCCTTAGAAAATCTACCTCAGTAAATTCTGTCTAACCCATACAATCATGGAAAATCAGATGTGAAAACGGTGATGATGACAGGGCCAGCACCAGGGTATCCAACTCCCTAGGCCAGTTTTAAAATGTACACGTCCTTCTCATGGCCCTCTAATGTGCCTGCCCTTTTTCTGTTATTTTTTCTTTTATCTTTTACTTGTTTCAGTTATTAGACTGTGGCCAGCTTGGAGCACTACCTTGAATTTTTAGTCAAATCAATCAATCCCCATGCTTTTTCTTTTTTTTCAATGTCTGGTACTTATTCCGTCAGTCCCTTTTGCCAAACTGTTAAGTTATGGAAACATGAGTACACGAGCACCAGTTATCAAGCAGTGGTGTGGAACAAACACATGCATGCACGCATAGATTTTATGTCTGTATGTGTGTGTGTGTACACACATGATGGGCTTTGTTCAGTTTCTGCATGCCAAATCCACTCATAAGGCTTTGTTTGGCCTGAGGCTATAGCAGAAGACACTTGCCTAAGATGCTCTTTCCCTTTTTCCTCTTCTCTGGACATTTTTTCTTCTATCCAACAAAGAGCCATGCTTGGACCATCATATTTCCACACCTATTTTTCCATCTAAGAGATTCTTTGAGCAGTCAATCTTAATATATTCACTGTGTATGTCCAATTGACTGTAGTTTTTTTTGTTGTTTTTTTTTTTGTTTTATTCTGGTAAGATTTCCAGTAAAATTTCCACTTATTTCTTTTTTATTTTTTGAAAATAACTGAATATGCTTCAACACACGAACTCACATAAAGAATCTTGCAAACCAAATCCCAAAACGAAATATATGTATGTATATATATAGATAGATAGATAAATAGATAGATAACTTGACACTCTGTCAGTTACGATGACAAGGGTCCACTTGATCCGATCAATGGAACAGCCTGCTAGTGAAATTAACATGCAAGTGGCTGAGCACTCCACAGATATGTGTACCCTTAACGTAAGTCTTGGGGAGGTTCAGTGTGACAAGGCTGGCCCTTTGAAATACAGGTACAACAGAAACAGGAAGAAAGAGTGAGAGAAAATTGTGGTGAAGGAGTACAGCAGGGTTCGCCATCACCCCCTGTCGGAGTCTCATGGAGCTTTAGGTGTTTTCTCTCAATAAGTACTCACAACGCCCGGTCTGGGAATCGAAGCGAACCTAATTCCACGAGTCTGCTGGTCTAACCGCTGGGCCATTGTGCCTCCACACATATATATATATATATATATATATACCAGAGTAGGCACATAAATGCAAATCAAAGTGGAAAAAATAGTACTCGAATAACACAGGTAGAGTAATACGCTTTATTAAAAGGCAGCAAAAATGTCACAAAATCTGTTACTCAGTTTCGTGTTCTCACTCGTCGGACGAACAACAACATGAAACTCTTAGTAACAGTTTTTGTGATATTTTTGCTGCTTTTTAATAAAGTATATTTATATATATATATATTTATATATATATATATTTATATATATATATATTTAATTTATATATATATATATATATATATTTAGATAGATAGATAGATATATGTATGTGTGTGTGTATATATATATATATAGAGGGAGAGAGAGAATGTAATGTGTGTGTTTCATTGTGGAAAGATAAAAACCTTTGTTGTTGAAAGGAATGTGGTTGGAAACGTTAATTCATTCGTGGTTAAACTCTGTAAAAGGAAAATTGAATGAAGTAAAAGCAAGTAAACTATTCATTTATTTCATGGGTTTTTATCTTTTTAAAGGAAAGGAAACCCAATTTTTTTCTTCTTTATCAAATATATAATAGAGATAATAACTGGTAAAAAAAAAAAAAAAAGAACTACACCCCCAGAACACTGGGTAAGTGTATTATATACAATCCAATATTGATGAGCTTTTAAAGTTCAGCAAAAATAACAACACATTATCAACATCACTATCATTGATGTTATCAACATTATCATCATTGTTGTTGTCTCCATTATCACTCTCATCACCTTCATCATCATCATCATCATCCTAATCAACAACAGTCTTTTAAATATTTTTTTCAATATATGTGAAGCAACTACAATATTAGTGTAACGCTTTTCTTCATTTCCACTTCAACTATTTATTATGCATCAAGCTATCTTTTATTGTGGTTGCTCTTGATGTATATCTCCTTCCATGGATTTAAAATTAGCAACGGAAGGCTATGTGTTGCAACTATTTAACTCTTTCATTATCATATTTTTGTTTGGAATTTGCTGCCTCTGGTTTAATTTATTTTGAAAATTTAGTAAAGTAACTTTGTCATTATTAAGCTGATGCTTGGAACAGAAATTAGCACGAAATTTTGATGGAAAATAATTAGATTCCTTGAAAACTTAGACCCAGGGGCAGTGTCTGGTTTGTTGGTATCAAAATAGTTGACCCTTTTGATACAAACCCACCTGAGACTGCCTTTGTTTCTATGACTCAAACTTCTCGTATTGAAGTGATCTAAATCCAATCAAAATTTCAAATTAATTTATGTTCCAAACTCTAGATTAATATCATCATCATCATCATCCATCATTTTGAATCCAGGTTTTGTCCCCGTTAACAGGGGTGGCCAGATCTACCTCAATGCCATAGCAACCGCCTTCACACCATCTTGCCCGGTTTTGGGCGTCCTCCCTTCTCGAGCCAACCCTCCCAATCTCCTCCTCCACTTGTCCCCTCCACGTTTTCCTCGGTCTACCTCACTTTTGCTGTCCATTTACCTCAAACTCTGGCATCTTCTTCAGAACATACTCCTCATCCCTTCTCAACACATGCCCATACCACTGCACTCCATTTGCCCTTGCCAGCCGTACCACTGACTCCTCCAACCCCAGCATCCCCATCAAGTCCTCAGTCCTCCTCTTATCAAACAGCCTCACACCACACATTTCTCTCACTCCAATACAGCATTGCAGCTCTCACAAAACTCCTACAGGCCTTTCCTTTCGTCTTCAATGAGAACCTTTTCCCATATAATAACGCTCCACTTTCCCTGAACCCAGCCAAATAATAGTTTCAAATTTCGGTACAAAGCCAGTAATTTCATGGGAGTGAATAAGTTGACTCTATCAATCCTGATGTTCACCTGGTACTTATTTTATTGACCCCACAAGGATAAAAGGCAAAGTCGACCTCAGCGTAATTTGAACTCAAACCATAAATACAGACGAAATGTCACTAAGCGTTTTACCCAGCAAGCTAACAATTCTGCCAGTTTGCCACCTTAATCACCCAATTAATAATGACAGGTATTTTATCAAATTCTTCATTATTTCCAAAATTAATTGAAATAAAGGTAGTGTATACAAACAGAGATTTGGTAACAAAAGAGTTAAAGTGGAAATGAAAGCTGGCATGTGCTTCTGTACATTGTGTGTGTGTGTGTGGTTAGCCATATTACCAAAGTGACAAAGTTAAACCCTAATAGACTTTATAAGAACCAATTTGAGAGAGACAAAGAATAACAGACCTACTGATGAAACTTAAAAGGCGTATTTATCTCTTGTTCCACTTCACTTCACTTTTATTATTTCTTAGCCAACAAGCTGACTGATTAACTAATCGATGATTTGATTAATTGTTCGGTCAATCAGCTAGGTTCATCAGTGTCCGGAAGAGCGTGAGCATCTAATTAATGAGGTCATGAATTACAGTGGAAGGACCTCTAATGAACCTAGCTGATGGATTAATTGACTGAACAATTAATTAGTTGATTGGTTAAATGGTTAACTACTTGACTAATAATGAAAATGATAATAATAATTATTATTATTATGATGATGATGATAGTAATAACAGAAGTGAAATAGAACCAGTGTGTGTGTGTTTCTTATTGAGAGAATGACCCTCTCAAGATACAACAACATATCTATCAGTATAGTTAGATACACATATACACTGGCACTCTGGTGTTTACAATGGTGAGGGCTCTAGCTCATCCAATCAACAGAACAGCCTGCTCATGAGATTAACATGCAAGTGGCTGAGCACTCCACAGACACACGTACCCTTAATGTAGTTCCCAGGGAGATTCAGCATGACACACAATGTGACAGGGCTGGCCCCTTTGGAATTACAGGTACCACTCATTCTTGCCAGCTGAGTGTACTGGAGCAACGCGAAATAAACACCTCGCACAAGGACACAATATGCTACCAGGAATTGAACTCGCAACCTTGGAATCACATGCCAAATACACTGACCACTTAGTGCATTTTTGAGTGTGAATGTGTGTTGGCTTTAATTTCACTTTCATCATTCATTCTGTTTGGAATAAACTCCTTTTTAGAAGGCAATTAATCATGATATCCTCATCTCATCTGCTTCAGCATTCTTGGAATTAAAACTTTTCATGACTAATTATGTACACAAGGAAAATGTCAACAGTAAGACTTGTTGATGGATGGTTTCACTAGAAATTAAGTAGCTGCAAGTAATTATTATTATAAATAATAAGTACAGGCGTGGCTGTGTGGTAGAAAGTTTGCTTCCCATCCACATTTTTTAGGTTCAGTCCCACTGCATGGTGCCTTGAAAAAATGTGTTCTACTATAGCCTCAGGCCAACCAGTACTTTATGAGTGGATTTAGTAGATGGAAACTGAAAGAGCCCATCATGTATTAGTTGTAAACAAGTGTCCCTGTCATGCAAGCAGTGTCCTTCATTTCCAGTCTTCTAAGATGTGTCTGATCATGGGGAAACAGGTGAAGGTTGATGATAGGAAGGGCATCTGGCTGTAGACAATCTGCCTCAACAAATTTCATCTGACCCATGCAAGCATGGGAAAGTGGATGTTAAATGACAATGATGATTTCTCAGATAAGCACAAGCCATAAGTTTAGGAGTTGGAATCCTATCCACTTGGTTGCCACTTACTATATCATTGCTCCAGGAGAATGAAAGGTAAAGTTGACCTTAGTCAAATATAAAGGAACATAATTAATGATTTCTTGGCACAAGGTCATTGATTCATTAGAACAGATATAATTGATTAGAAAAAACACTATTATACCATTATCATCATCACCATTGTTGTTTTCACATCCACTTATCTATGCTTGCATGGGTTGGACAGAATTCGTTGTGGTAAATTTTCTGTGGCTTTGTGCCCTTCATGTCACCAACTCTCACCTGTTTCAAAACAGTAATATTTCCCCATGGTCAGTCATGGCTATGCAGCATGTTGGGAAAATTATTGACACTGCTTGTAGGACAGTAACACTCGTTTACAACTATCATGTAATTTCAAGGAAAGGATGGACGCACACGATAGGCTTCGTTCAATCTCCATCCACCAAATCCACTTGCAAGTCTACAATAAGAAAAACTTTCCTAAAGAACCATGCAATGGGACTGAACCTGAAGTCATATGGCTGGAAAGCAAACTTCTTGGCCACACAGCCATGTCTGGGCATATTATATCCATGCCTGGAATAATAAGTCATCCCTCACTAGGATTTGGGCAAGTGTATTCTGTAGCCTCAAGCCAACAAAAGCCTTGTGAGTGGATATGGTAGACAACTGGTGTTGGTGTGTTTATGTCCCCCATCATTTAGCAGTTCAGCAAAAGACACCAATAGAATAAGTATTAGGCTTAAGATATAAAAATAGTAAGAACTAGGGTTGACTCATTCAACTAAAATTCTTTAATGTGGTGCCCCAGCATAGCTGCAGTCTAATGACTGACACTAGTAAAAGAAGAAAAAAAAATTGACCAATGTATAAGAAGTGATGCAGACATCCAATTTATTTCAATTCTTGAAAATGAGAGTGTGAAGGTCTGGAAACATTGAATATGGAGTCAGGAAGTTTGTTGTTCCAAACTATCTTCAAGAAACCGATACAAAAATATGACAACTGCAACATGGTCATGTCTTCAAATGAAATGTGTGTGGGGGGAGGGTATGAATGTGTGTGTGTGTCCCTTGTCTTGATAGTGTGCAGTAATCATCAATGTGTGTCACACAAGCAGAGTCTTTCATTTCATGTAGTCCATAGAAAGATGTCCAGCTATAAGGAAATATTATCTTACTTCGAAACAAGTGAGGATTAGTGACATGGAGGGTATGTAGCTGTAAAAAATGTTCCTTAACAAATTCTATCTGACCCATGCAAGCATGGAAAAGTGGATGTAAACTGATGATGATGATGATGATGACATGCTGCTTTTAGGATCCATTGACTTGAAAGGGTTAAACACATTGCCTATAATTATATGTTGTAACTTCTGTCAACTGTCATCGGCTTGAAAGGATTAACTGATTAAGAAGAAGACTAATTACATGCATTTCCCTTCACTGTCGTCACCGTCTAATTATTGTGGTGAATGAAGAAATGCAAAAGATGATGATATCTAGCATTTATTTCAAGAATAGCATTCTTTTGTTCTTTTATTCTTTTTTTTCTTTTCTTTTACTTGTTTCAGTCATTTGACTGCGGCCATGATGGAGCCATGCCTTTAATCAAACAAATTGACCCCAGGACTTATTCTTTGGAAGCCTAGTACTTATTTTATCGGTCTCTTTTGCCAAAGGGCTAAGTTACAGGGACATAAACACACCAACATCAGTTGTCAGGCGATGGTGGAGGGAGGGGACAAACAGACATACAAATACATACATACATATATATATGTGTGTGTATATATATATATATATATATATATATATAGTTGGAATTTGCAGAAAAACAAAAGACTCAGACAGGTATATAAGCAACAAACAGGTGTATTGGTTTAATGCTTGGGAAGGTGAGAAAGTCTTTTACATTTCAAGCTTATGCTCTTCAACAGAAAGGAACGTGAGGAAATAAAGAGAGAGAGAGAGAGAGAATAAAAAAAGCTTTAGGAGCTAGAGGTCAATCATGGCGGCTGGCTGGACAGAGGTAGTTAGACAGGAGAGCTAGGAAGAAGGGGAGATAATAAAGTATTGGTGATCCCAAAACAAAGGTGTGCGTGCATGTGGATACAGGCTGGTGACCCTGACATGTGGATGTGTGACGTGTAAGGAATTTTTCAATGTTATTATTATTATTCAGGTCACTGTTGGGATCAAACTCGGAATCTTGGGATTAGTAGTCCACGCTCTTAACCACTACGCCATATGCCTCTGATGATAAATTTTCATTTGTCTATTTCTTGTGTATACTACACATTTCTGAAGAGATTCAAATTTCGGCCACAAACCTCACAACCATTAAATCAAGTATTTCGTCAGTCGGGTTCAAGTCCTGGGGTCGATTCATTCATCTAAAATTCTTCAAGATGGTGACCCAACATGGCCTCAGTCTAATGACTGAAAAAAGTAAAAGATAAAATCAAAAATTATGAATACACACAAGGGGGTGTTGAAGAATTCCTGGTTTTAAGGGTATCACAAAAGGCCCAGTTGAAAGCCCAAACTTCCAAGTTCTTTTACAGGGCTTAGAAAAACTGAAGGACTGCTGCAATAAGTGTGTGAATCTGAGAGGGGAATATTTTGAATAAAATCATAATTAATTGATGCTCCTGACCCAAAGCCAGGAACTTTTCAGCACCCCTTCGTATATCAAAATGTTGAGTATGATGGTGATGCTCATTTGTGATGTGTATGTGCAGGCTGTGTTGTTCCTGTGTGAAAACATGTCAGACCATCAGGAAATATTACCTTGTTTGGAAACAAGTGAGAGAGGAATGGCAACCAGAAGAGCATCTGGCCATAGAAAATATGTCTCAATAAACTCCATCTGAGCCATGCAGGCAAGGACAAGTGGACATTAAAACGATGGCAAAGACAACGTTGGTGATGTGTTTATGTAGATGAGTGTGCAAAATGTAAAAGATCTTCAAAAATCAAATGCGGTCCTCAAATACATTTGAAATTCTTTCTTCTGTGATAGAATGGAATTCCTGCTTGATTCTAAAATGATGCTTCAAGTTTAAAACTGACATTTCAGGTTGTTTATATATCAATCAAATTCCGCTTCATCAGAGAGGTCGTCTGAATTCCATTACACAAATTGACATTTCCACCATCTTTGTTTGTTCTGCTTCTTTGATCACATTTTGTTTGTTTGGGTCTTTTGTTGGTTTTGTTTGTTTGTTTGTTTTCATTTTGCTGGTTCCCTGTAATTTCAGTGATTTAAAATTTATGATGAGAAAAATAAATGATTTGTATTTTATTTAACAGTCGTTGATAAGTAATGTAAACACTACATGCAGCATAAATGCCTTCACCACCTGCACTGGTGTCACAAAACCTGTGCACTTAACTCTGGAATCTGTTGTTGCATTGTGAAGAGGAGAATTTTCCTGTCTAAATACAAAAACACAATCTGTCACAAGTAAGCTTTGCAGATTCAGTACTTTTATCTCCAGTTAGGTAACAGAAACATGTAGAATTAATTATGCAGCCTATCTCTAGGAATACAAAACACGTATGGCTGATGTGAACTCATGACCCATAAGTTGGTAGCCCAATGCTCTATCCACTTCACCATTGTTACCTCAGCTAGATATGTGCATAGGAGATAAAATATTGATTGTAAAAATGTCAGTCAATCTCAAAGGTTACTATCTACCCACTTTTACTATGAGGTAAGGACATTTATATAATATCCTTTAACTGGGGAATTTGTTAAACAATTTATCTTGCTCTGACTAGACATGTTCCAGCTATCCAGGAGGGCAAAACTAACACCATGGTTGAAGTTACAGTGTCCTGAGAGGACAGGTTTGACATTTTTCCACCGGTTAAAGAAAACCAAATATCAAGACTTGGTTGACGAGATACTTGCCAAAAGATGGCACACAGTCTCATTCCCCATGTGAAGTTGGTTGCCATGGCCTTCCAGCTAGATCAATATACTGTTTCCTGCAGAAGATTAGTTTGGAACTCAAACAGAAGAGAAAAGCCACCGAGGAGATTGGTGTGGCAAGCTGAAACTAACTTGAAGTGACTGATGTTGATAAGAGACCAAAGATAGAACCCTTCTGTTGGCAAAGACTAATTCAGTCCTCACTGCCTCACTCAGGCAAAGTGTACAGGTTAATGGGAAAAATCACTTGTGACCCTAACATACCCGGTGATGAGATGAAAAGGTTTCTGACAAATGCTATGGATTCAGAAGTAGAGCTGACACAGTCATAGTTTGTTGCTAAACCAATAAACAGTATTTTTGTGGCAAATATCAATTTTCATTGTTTTTTCTTTTCTTTATCTTTTTTTAATTTGGGCTTCTCCCTTATGGTAATGATCATCATCATCATCTAATGTCCGTTTTCCATGCTTGCATGGGTTGGACGGTTTGACTGAGGTCTGCAGAGCCAACGGCTGCACCAGGCTCCAATCTGATCTGGCAGTGATTCTACAGCTGGATGCCCTTCCTAACGCCAACCACTCCAAGAGTGTAGTGGGTGCTTTTTATGTGCCACCAACACAGGAGCCAGTCAAGCGGGCCTGGCATCAATCACATTTGGACAGTGCTTTTTACGTGCCAGCGGCACAGAGGTCAGTCAGGAGTACTGGCATCGGCCACGTTTGGTTGGTGCTTTTTACGTGCCTCCATCACGATGTTGGTTAAATTAATGATAATGGTGATAATGATAATTCTTTCTAATTGTGGCACAAGGCCAGCAATTTTGAGAGGAGGGGGCAGGTCAATTACATTAACCCCAGTATTTAGTTGGTACTTTGTTATTGATCCCAAAAAGATAAGACAAACTTGACCTCCACAGGATTTGATCTCAGAATGTAAAGAGCTGGAAAGACTGTTGGTAAGCATTTTCTGCAAAGCACTAACAGTAATTCTGCCCACTTGGTGCCTCAATAATAATAATCCTTTCTACTATAGGCTCAAGGCCTGAAACTTGGGAGAAACAAACAAATTGATTACATCACTTCCCTGTGCATAACTGGTACATATTTTATCAACCCAAAAAGGATGAAAGGCAGAGATGACTTTGGTGGATTTTGAACTCAGACTGGGAGAAGTGCCACTAAGCATTTTGTCTAATGTGCTAAAGATTCTGCCAGCTCGTTACCTTAATAATAATTATTTGCCCCATGATAATTATTTAACCCATTAGCCTTCAGATTACGCTCTCAAATGTAATGCTTATTTAGTCACATTGTTTTGAATTAAGCATATATTATCTTGTAGCCTTCGGATTTCAATGTGATTGTATATTTTTTAGACTAACAGTGTAGGATAGGTGTGAGAGACTGGATCTGGTCACTTCAAGGATAAAACAGGAAGAATATTTTGGCTGGGTATGGTCAGCTTAAACACTTAAGGGTTAAGCTCAAACCTTCAGATATATAGGAGTGATATAACAAGATTATGTGATGATTATGTCTTTCTTAAGAATATAGAGAATGGGATATACAATGAAGTAGAACAGCTACATCCTGGAATAGAAGCTAGCACATGTAATCTAGTTGATTGATGTTTACTTCTATTTATAGCAATTGTGTATTCTAATATTGATGTATAATATAATATAACCTATTTTTGTGATATTTGAGTGTGTGATATCGAATGTAATGTATTATCCTGTCTGTAGGATATTATTTATTGCCGCGTTATATTGATTTCTCACTTTGATACAGATTCAGAGTATGTGGGTGTAGTAACAGAATCAACCCCAAATGTAACTGACACTTATTTTATTGTCCCAGAAGGGTAATCAGAAGGTCACTCTCCCTGACTGGAATCGTAACTCAGAACGTAATGAAATGGAACTAGATGCTGCAAATAATGCATTTGTTTTGGAATTCCACTGTTCCGACCATGCTGTTTCCCTATATATTACTCTATGATAAAACTGATGGTATGATATATGGATAATAATATACTTTCTAATTGTGTGTGTGTGTGTGTGTAATGCATAACCTTATTAATATCTATTGATGTGAAGTATAGAATGTAATATTTTATCCAATGGTAATTGTGTATGCTTTTATATATATATATCATCATCATCATCATATATATATATATATATCTGGGAGATATTCTTATATATATATGTTTTTGTTTATTTTGTGATGTAATATTTATACTTCACTTTATATCTTTTTTTATATATATATATATATAGATAATAGATATACACACACACACACACACATACAAAGAGAGAGAGAATATGACGTATTACTTTACAATTTGTCATTTCTAAGTTATACTATATTATTATTTCATGATGCAAATAAAGAGATGGACAGGTCCCACAGTGTCTCGCCACTTATCTGTGATCCTTGTCATTTGCCGTACACAGCAACAGAAGACGACCAGCTTTCTTCGTTAATGTGTCTCATGTTTATTTTTATTTCTTTATTTATGTTTATCACATCCTCCCCTCTCTTGTCATCAACAACTAAACAAATCTGGTCTGGATACATTTTATCTTGCCACCAGCACTAGAAAGTTGTCTCCAACAAGACTAGAAACCTCTCTGTTCTATTCATCTTGGCCACCACCATTTTTATCTGAGGCACAGGCATGACTGTTTGGTTGGGAAGTTTAGCTTCTTGTCTCACTGTGTACCACATTTGGAAAGTATCTTCTACTATGGTCCCGGGCTGACCAAAGCCTTGTAAGTGGATTTCATTGATGGAAACTGAAAGAAGCCTATTGTTTGTGTGTGTGTCTCTTTGTCTTGACATTGCATGGTAGTTGTAAATGAGTGTCACTGTCATACAAGCAGTGTCGTTCATTTTCAGTCTTCCATGAAAATATGTCTGGTCATGGGGAAATATTATCTTACTTGGAAACAAGTGAGGGTTGGCAACAGGAAGGGCATGCAGCTGTAGAAAATTGGCCTCAATAAACGTTTGACCCGATGCTAGCATGCAAAAGTGGATGTTAAAACAATAATGATAATGATGTGTTAATATCTATTTCCAGATGATATCATTCGACGCAGGCTTTTAATTGACGGAGATGGTGGAAATGATGACAAACGAATCAACAGTCTGCTACGTATGTTGGTACGATGGTGCAACATGCCTGAAAACGATGAAGAGAGGTACGTATCTTAATTCACCTTTTAAGCTGAGTGTTATTTTATGGTGCACCACCACCACCACCACCATCTATTGATAAGCAGAAGTTGAAATTAAATCCTTTATTTTCTTAATCTGGGCTTCATCCTTATCTACTGTATCTCTGTTGACATTTGGGATCGTATCCCAAAACTTGGAACTAGTATTCGTAGTTCAGGATGATGCTAAGGGCGACAGTATTGGTAAACCACTCAGCAAACCTTGCCTCTGTAACTAATTTAATCAGCCTCCATAGCTCTTGCTTTTGTTTTATTGATTCCACAGTGGATGGATGGGATCTTTGGTTTTCGTCACTGTTTACAATTGTCTTTAAAAAAGATTAATTGAAAGAAACACAGCAACTCAACAGAAATATGGTAAGAGAAGGGTTAAAGAATGCACCGGGTGCTCTGTATGTGGCATTAGCACTGGTGCTTTGTATGTGGCACCAAGACAAAAAGCCTTCAGCTGGGAGATGGGGAAATTTGAGCCTCTTATTAAACTTTATAACATTAATTATCAAACATTAATGTTCATTTCTCATAAAATGGTGTATATTTAATTTACATTAAATTATTATTTACGATTATTTAAGGCAAACACAAGTAAAACGCAAATTCTTTTCACTTTAATGTTTTTGTCTGGATTTAATTTCGATTTGCATATGTTCGTCAATTTGCTAAAATTTCCTTAAAGTAAACAAAATCAAAAAGTTTAATGGTGGGGGGGAGGGGTGAAATTTTAAAAAAAAATTTTTTTTTCCATATTTCTAATCTCTGACATCTAAAATGTAGGAATCTGAAAAAAAAATTTCCAAAACAATGCATTTTTCAAGGAGAGGTGCGAAACTGCATTAGCTTTTGGTAGGATAGGCTACAAGAACACATATGATAACGTACTGCAGTATTGGTCTTTGGAGTGACTGAAGTTCATGAGAAGATTTTTTGGGAAGTAAAACCAAAGTGCAGAAGTGAATCCTTAGGAAACATGAAAATCTGGAAGAGAATATTTCCAGGAAACTCGCTCTTTTTATCACATATCCTGATTGCACTAAGACCACAGAGAAAATAAATCATCTGCTACATATGGATGACCTCAAACTATACACCAAATATGAAAAAGACCTGGTTTCTTTCGTTCAAACATTAAGAATATTTAGCAAGGATATTGTTTTGCAGTTTGGAGTTGAATGAATAAGTGTGCAGTATTAATTATGAAATCAGTTGGAATAAAGATATAACGTGATATTAGATCACTAAAGGAGAATATGTCATACTTAGTGAGTAAGGACTGTTATCTACAGCTAGAAATATTGAAGGGGTCACTAAAATAGTAAGGGATTTCAAGAACAGGGAAAAAAATCACAGGACAAATAGCAAGAAAAATAAAGAATTGTGTGGCCCATTCATGTAACAAACTGAAAATGATGGTTGTGGCAAGAAGATGACAATCTGAAACAAGGAATTGGATTATTGTACCATTTAGAAACAAACCATAACAAATTTGCTAATGATACAGATTGGTTAAACACAGTCAAACAACAAATGCAAAATGTGTGGAAGAAGGGACAAACATATTAACCATCTGTTAAGTCAATGCAGTAAGCTAACACAAAAAGAGTATAAGCACAAGCATGACTGTCAGTAACAGTGCATTGTTATGTTAGCCAAGTCTGTGGATTTGAGGTGATGGAAAAGTTCTATAGAAGCAAGCTGGAGGCTGTCAAGGTGAATAATAATGATTACAGGATCTTTGCATAGAAACTGACCATGCTATGAAAGCAAAAAGACCAGATACAACTGTGAATGACTGGAAGAACAAGCATTTTAAAATGATTGCCTTTGTATTCTCATATATAGTTGAGTAAATATCAAGAAATGTTGGGAAATATCAATACCTTGCCAGAGGCTGGAAGGACGAAGAGATTATGGAACACAAGGTGTTGATTGTTCTTGTGGTAATTGGTGCCATTGTCACAACAATGAGACTATTATCTGAGAAGCTGAAGGATGTTGGAATTGAGACACATGTTGGTGACCTACAGTAAAGTGCAATCCTGTATTCTGCAAGAATTCTAAGAAAAATGTTTGAGATCTGAGGAGGCATGTTGTCACCAAACCTCAAAATAACATCTTTGTTCACTAAATAAGAAAAAACTTTTGTATAGTAATAATGATAATAATTGTTCCTAATTAATAATAATAATAACAATAATATGGTATGATTGTTATTTTGTAGCCACCTGACATATCAACGAATGCTGGCCACACTTGCCCAATGTGAGTACAATATGGAGAAGTCTGTGTTGGTTTATGAAATGAACCTCACAGAACAAAAAAAATATGAACATCTCAATCAAGACATTGGTAAGTAGTGGTTAACCTTGTGTTCAACATTTCCTTGTTATTGCTGTTGTTGTTATTTTTCAGCCCCAACTAAGCAAACCTCTGGTCAAAGAAATCTCCTCTATGATCATCATCATCGTTGTTTAACATCTGCTTTCCATGCTGGCATGGGTTGGACAATTTGACTGAGGACTGATGAGCCAGATGGCTGCACCAGGCTCCAATCCAATCTGACAAAAGTTTCTACAGATGGATACCCTTCCTAACACCTCCCACTCCAAGAGTGTAGTAGGTGCTTTTTACATGCCACCAGCATGGGAGCCAGTCAGGTGGCACTGGCAACGATCATCTTGTATTTTCCCAATGTGCTAGGAAATGAGGACTACATTATCTAATGTACCCTTTTCCAAGACAAGGGGTGGGGTATGATTCGAAAGATATGAAGATTGCACAAGGCCACAAAATTGTCTGGTAGGAGATCACAGCTAATTCTGGTACATTTTTCTTATATTTCATTGCTTGATCAGAGACAGAGGTCCACAACCTTTTATAGAGCAACTGAGGTTAGTGGGAGGGAGACAGTGGGGATGATATCCTCAAACTAGAGACCTAGTCTAAATCCTTCTGAAAGAGTGGACTTTACTAAAGGTACTCAGGGACCAAGATTTAGATTAAGGTCTGTCATGAGCCCTAGGACCCATGAGACCCATAAGGTTTCCATGATATATAAGTGACTGAGATTACAACACTCCCCTGAATGGGACATTAGTCAGTTGCAGGGCTAACTCCCCAGCCATTGCTGGAACACATTTACAGCTGAGTGGACTGGAGCAACATGAAAGTGTTTTGCTCAAGAACACAATGCACTGCTCAGTCCAGAACCTGAAACCACAATCCCATGCTCATGAGTACAGCCCTCTAACCACTAGGCCACATACCTTTGTTAGGGGGCCAAGCAGTGGTGTTAAACCAAGTAACAGATTAGATCTATTACCTACATAAGCCATGGCAGAATTTGAACTCAGAACACAAAGAACCAAGAATAAGTAATGAAAGATTTCTTGTTCAGTGCTTTAACATTCTTGCCAGTCTGCTGTTACTTAAGGACCCCAGAAGGATAAAAAGCAAAGTCAACCTTGATGGAATTTGAACTCAGAGAGCAAAGAGCCGGAATAATTATTGCTAAGCAGTTTATCTACTGCTTCAACAACCCTGCCAATTCAGTGCCTCATTTTAATATATGCGGGAGTCTTTATGTAGTCATGTGACCTGCTAGAGATAGCAGCTAAATCACTCACCAATGATGAAAAAGAATACACCAAACAGTGCTGTTGTTGAAAATATGATGGAATAGTCATTGTTTGCTTTTGATCACGAGATTGTTCATTTGAAAAAACCTCGGGTTAGACCATGACCATTCAAACCAGCCAGATCCAGCTTAAATATTCTTCTTGTTTTATGTTCAAACTAACCAGATCCAGACTCTCACACCTACCCTACAATGTCATTTTAAAAATAAACAACCACCTCATTGAAATTTCAAAGCTAAGTGATGTAATGCATGATTAATTCAAAGCAATGTGAATTTATAAGTGTTATATTTGGCAGTAACCTGAATACTAAAGGGTTAAATAGAAATTTTTTCTTACATCCATCAAAGCATTTGTTAGTTATTCCTGTTAGAATGGTGTCTTGCTTCTAAAACAGCTTGTATTCAGTTGTTTCACTGCAGAGAGATTGTTGATGTAAATCACTTTATAATGTGGACACCATTATATTCTGTGACCTGAAAGTAAATTCACTGGAGAATTGGTAAAGATGACACACACAAGTAGACCGAGAGAGACAAGACTCTGTTGTTGTCTCATTTAATTCATATTGGCAGAGAAAGACATTTTTAATCTATAGATTATTATTAATGGACATTTGTGTACCACATCATATAGTTAACTCTTAGCCTGTCCAAAGCATTTTCATAAGTTTGTCCTAAACATTCCTGCTTGTTTTCAAGCTTTTAATTATTCTGTGTTTCATACATTCTGCGTAATATAAAGCTTTCCTTTCCTAAGTCCCAAGTTATTCTGGTGGTTTGAAAAAAAATTGGAAATGTGTATCATAAATGATGCATGGATGCCAAGAAAATGTGTCCTTTCTTTGCATCAAATGTGACACACAGGACCCACAAAGGGCTAATTACCACTGCTCACGTGGTACATGGCTACTTCTATCACACATATATATATCTTCATTTAACTCCCATGTTCCTTGCTGGCATGGGTTGAATGGTTTGACAGGATCCAATGGAGGTCAAGAACTGCAGCATTCTTCAGTGTTTGCTTTGACATGATTTCAAAGGATGGATGCCCTTCCTAATGCCAACCACTTTACAGCATGTACTGGATGCTCTTTATGTACCACCAGCACTAGTGGGGTCACCATACAGCTTGCAAGACTATGGGTCCCTAAAGGAATCATTTCCTTGGGAATATACAGAAAAGGAGTTGGCAGAAATTCCATGCAATGTACTCAGTGCCTGAACAAGAGATGTAGTGGCACCCCAGGTAGGGTGACAGTGAAGGTAGGCTTTGTTTGTGACAGATACACGCACACAGCCGACAGTGACAGTACAAGGGAAATTGATTTCTTCAAATGCTCAATAGACTCCATCGTAGTTGATAGCTTTTACCAAATTGGTGACCTAATTAGCATTGTATGTGGGTGTTCCAAGAGCAAGGCTACCCAAGTAAAAATGGATGATAAAGTTCAGAGAGCCATTACTTCTGTTAATGACAAAACTGCTTTCTCTCTCAGAGTGAAGTGCAGATTGTATAATTCTTCTGTACAAACTGTTATGCTACAAAATAGTAAGATGTGGGGCTTAAAAGCTGGAAAGCAATGCAGTGGGCATTCTCTGTTAGGTTTATAATGTTAGTGTGCATAATGACTGAGCACAAATGATGTGAGAAAAAAATGGATATAAGAGGAGTACTTGAAGTTGGTGGAACTTTTGGAAGATGTACTCCTAGTAACACATGGTATAAAGTAATAAACATGAAAGAGACGACACAGAACTATGAAGAGTGGTAATAGGTGGTGTTGGAGAAGATTGACCACTCCATACAAACATAACAAAATGAACATTAAAATGGTGGTAGTGATGGGTGGGTGGGTGTATGTGTGTGTGTCTGTAAATAAATAAATAACAAACGATGGATCGGTGTCAATTCATTACAGCTGTTTCTAATGAATTTTTTAATTGATCAATGAGCAAATTAGATCATTATAAAAAACTGTTTTCTTTAGATGAATTCATGAACTTTACAATTAAGGACATTTAAAAAAAATTTTTTAATCCACACCCTGTGCATATTTGGTGATTCCACAATTGATGTTTGCCAATATGTAAAATATAAGCAGCTAGGCACAATAAAGGAAACATTTAATCATCACTAATTGTAACTGAGGGTACTAAATAGTACCTACGAGGTCTGATCAATAAGTATCCAGACTGTTGCCATAGTAACGAAGCTAAAGCATGCAGAGTGCTTGGAAGGAAGGTGTGTAGCATGTGATCATTGCATTAACCATAACAGAGAACAGCAATACCTGCTCAGAATTGCATAAAGTGTATGGATAGAAGTGTACAAGTGTTTCAGATGTTTCCAAGATGGCCAAAAAATGTCGATAGTGACAAACATTCTGGGAAACCTGCAACAAGCAGAACTGAGGGAAACATCGCAGATGTGCGTTCAGCTGAGGGGAAATCGTTGAATCACCATCCATGTGTTTTCAGAGGATGTGCAGATTAGTTACAGTTCAGTTCAATCCATTATCACTGATGACTTGTATATGAGACGTGTGTCTGCCAAGTTTGTGCCAGAACTGCTTTCAGCTGACCAAAAAGAAATTCAGGTTTCAGTTGCACAAGATCTCCTTGATTGTGTTGAGAACAATGAAAACTTTTTAAAAACTTAGCATAGGCCTCTGAGCAGGTATTGTCCAAGCTTTTGGCAAAATTTGATGCAGATTCTCTGCTCAGTTTTCTCTGTCATGGTCAATACGACGATCATGGGCTACACACCTTCCTTCCAAGCACTGCTGTAAACAGTGGAAATGAGGTAGAATGTTAAAACTTAGTTCACATGCACAGCAGAGTTCAAGGTCAATCTGTGCCAGGTGACTTCACTCCGCATGCTTTAACTTCGTTACTATGGAAACATTCCGGATACTTGTTGATCAGACCACGTATATTGCAAGAAATAAGAGTTAACACTCTTCATACTGTATGAAGAACACAGTACATATATACACTGACAGGGGAGATAACCACCCCATGAGCATGGACTAGACTAGTGCCTACTCCATCGCTCAGATGGAGGAGGCACTGGTCTCACTTGGCTTGCCGGGTTTTCTCACGCACTGCATATTTCCAAAGGTCTCGGTCACTAGTCATTGATATATATATATAATTAATCAAAGAACATACAAAGTATATCTACCTGCTGGAAATAGCAGTCAGAACTTTTAGTTAAAATCACCAAAATACACTGATAATAACTACAGAAATCAACCGTCCGAAGGCAAACGGGCTAAGACAATCTCCCAATGTACTTTTAAGTATTTGGACTTGCATGAGTCCAAGTACTTAAAAGTACGATGGGAGATTGTCTTAGCCTGTTTGCCTTCGGACGGTTGATTTCTGTAATTATTATCAGTGTATTTTGGTGATTTAAATAAGAGTTTTGACTGCTATTTCCAGCAGGTAGATATACTTTGTATGTACTTTGATTAATTTTAATCCTTCAGCTATTTAATGCCTTTTTGGGGCCTGCAATCACCTATATTATTGATTCTGTTATTGTCATTTTTAAATTGTTACACTAGATAATAACAGAGTCAATGGTATCTTCACAAATTATTTGCTCCATATTGAAACTATATATATATATATATATATATATATATATATGTAGGCGCAGGAGTGGCTGTGTGGTAAGTAGTTTGCTTACCAGCCACATGGTTCCGGGTTCAGTCCCACTGCGTGGCATCTTGGGCAAGTGTCTTCTACTATAGCCTTGGGCCGACCAAAGCCTTGTGAGTGGATTTGGTAGACGGAAACTGAAAGAAGTCCATCGTATATATATGTATGTGTGTGTGTTTCTGTATCTGTGCTTGTCCCC
>NC_068986.1:11264770-11266159 GCF_001194135.2 Octopus bimaculoides | reverse complement strand
GATGATGATGATGATGATGATGATATATATATATATAATACAAATGATATGTGAGCATATGCATGTATACATACATATATGTACATACCTACATCTACATGGATATATAGATGCATATCAGGGTACAGGACGTCAAAAAACGTGGACAAAAAAGGAACGGGAACATAAACAAAGCACAAAAAAACGGACTTTTTTTTCGAACAACAGAATGAACACAATAGGAAAACAGACGAGCCACTTATGGAACTTTTCCTTCATCAGCTGCCTCTATTCTAAACTAGGCGTTTCGATGCGTGTGTGTGGTATCTCTTCTCTCACTTTACCGCACTGCCTATATAAACCAGGGATAACAGTGGAAGTTTTCTGAATTCAACCCACTCCCTACCATCCTCGTTCACTCCACTCCTCATCCTCCTCATAACACCTCTTCAAATGATGACACTGGATCAGTCTGTATTTAGTCCCACTTACCATACCCTCCTTTATTGCTAGCCATCGCTTTCTCTCTGTCTCACCCTCTCCCGTTACTCATTTCCATTGCTCCCTCTTCCATCACCCTGTCTTCTTCCCATCCATCACATCACTCATTATTCGCTATTCAGTCTCCTTACCAACAGCCACTCTTTCCTCTTCCCTCACACCGTTTCTCTTTTGTCGTTTTCTTTCCATGATTTTTTTCTCTCCTGCATCACTTTCCCTTCTGCCCATCCTCGCATTCATGTTACCTCAAACAAGTGGAAACACCACAGGATCAAAAGGACTGCTTAGTCTTACCAGGAGCAAGACAACTTCTCCAGCACCAATGTCACAATAAAATGTACCAGTAGACTCTGTAAAATGGTTGGCATTATAAAGGGCATCCCACCTTATAAACCCTGCCAAAAATGGGACGCTGCGGTTGTGCAGTGTGGTCCCTATCCAGTCTAAAGGGTGCAGCAACTCCAAATAAGAGCCACAATGTCCCATCCACCACACCACAATGTCCCATCCAACCCATACCAGCATAGAAAAGCAGACATAAATGGATTATTTTGTTGTTGATGTCTCAGTCTGTCTTTTTGTCTTTATTTTTCTCTCTCGCCAACACCTTCATGCCTTGCGTCTCTCTCTCTCTCTCTCTCTTACACACACACACACACACACAAGGTGTAAGCATAGTCATGTAGTTAAGAAGTTCACTCTGCAACTATGTGCTCTCCAAGTTCAATTCCACTACACAGCACCTTCGGCTAGTGTCTTGCTCTAAAGCCCTGGGTCAGCCATTGTTTTGTGAGTAAATTTGGTAAATGGAAGCTGTATGGAATCCCATCGTATGTGTATATGTCGACGCGTTTGTCAACTCTGCCTTGCACAAATGCACATGCACACACACACACACACACACACACA
>NC_068986.1:11261706-11263678 GCF_001194135.2 Octopus bimaculoides | reverse complement strand
TATATATTTATATACACACACACACACACACACACACACACACATGCACGCACAACTTTTGCAAGGGAAAGGTTGACAGTGACTTCAAAGTTTCAGTTTGCTTGTCTTCATCTGTGTAATCCTTTAGTTTAATAAATTGTTTTATATTAATTTGACATTAAAGCAAGCATTAATGTGTGTGTGTGTGCGCGCGCATTAGTCTGTGCACGTATAAATTCTTTTTATCTATCCACTGATATCTGGATTTGACAGATCTACAGATTCAAATTGGAAGGTGTATGTGTTTTTAAGCAGAAACATAGTCTAATAGATAGTTGCATATCATCATCATCATCATCATTTAACGTCCGTTGTCCGTGCTAGCATGGGTTGGACGGTTTGACCAGGGCTGGCAAACCGAAGGCTGCACCAGACTCCAGTCTGATTTGGCATGGATTTTATGACTGGATGCCCTTCCTAACACCAGCCACTCTGAGAGTGTAATGGGTGCTTGTATGTGCCATCGGCACGGGTGACACCAGTATCTGCCATGACTGCAATTTTGCTGGGCATGATGGGTCTTCTACTCAAGCATGACATAATGCCAAAGATCTCGGTCATTGCCTCCATGAGGAACTCGGCCACATATATGTGTGTGTGTGTGTATTACTTGCTGCAATCATTAGACTGTGGCCATGTTGGGGCACTGACTTGAAGAATTCTATAGTCAAACGAATTGACCCCAGTATTTTTTTTTTTAATCGTATTTATTCTATCAGACTCTCTGGCTGAACCACTAAGTTATGGGAGCACAAACACACCAGCACTGGTTGTCAAGCATTGGTGGGGGACAAACACAGATGCAAAGACACACACACACATATACAACAGGCTCCTTTCAGGTTTTGTCTACCAAATCCATTCACAAGGCTTTGGTTGACGCAAGGATTTAGTAGAAGAGACTTGCTCAAGGTGCCATGCAGAATGAATGAACCCGGAACCATATGGTTGGGAAACCGGTTTCTTAGCACGTGGAAGATGTAGACCCAGGTTAGACAGGATGATGTGGTGAAGCATGATCTCCAGATGTTCAATCGGACAGAGGCGATGACAATGGATTGAGACCTTTACCGATTTGCTGTGCTTGAGAAGACACATCAGCCCATGCGAATCATAGTCGTGGCCAGTGCCAGTGCCACATAAGAGGCACTCTTTACACTCTTGGAGTGGTTGGCATTAGGAAGGGCATCCAGCCGTAGAAGCCAAGCCAAAATCAGACTGGAACCTGGTACAACTCTCTGACTTACCAGTTCCAGTCAAATCATTTAACCCATGCCAGCATGGAAAGTGGATGTTAAATGATGATGATGAAGAAGAAAACTCGGATATACACCTGGTAGTGTGTTGATTAAAGCACTTTCACTGTCTACAGCTATCTGATGTCATCAATATAAATGCCACGGGATTTACTTCAGGAATTTCTCAGTATATAAGAAATCAGAGAAAGAGAAAATGCAATTCACAAGATTCTTCATTTAGCTCCTGAAAAGTCGCCTGACAAGACATCTGTACCAAAGGCTGCACCATAACCAGCTGCACAGTATCTCACTCGCAAGAGACCAAATGCAAGATGGATCGTAAATCAGTCATTGTAATTAATAAAGAATCTTGTGAATTCCATTTTCTCTTTTTCTTACATGTTATATATATATATATATATATATATATATATAATCATCATCATCGTTTAACGTCCGCTTTCCATGCTAGCATGGGTTGGACGATTTGACTGAGGACTGGTGAAACCGGATGGCAACACCAGGCTCCAATCTGATTTGACAGAGTTTCTACAGCTGGATGCCCTTCCTAATGCCAACCACTCAGAGAGTGTAGTAGGTGCTTTTATGTGTCACCCGCATGAAGGCCAGTCAGGCGGTACTGGCAACGGCCACGCTGAAAATGGTATATTTTATGTGCCACCCGCACAAGAGCC
>NC_068986.1:11252995-11258454 GCF_001194135.2 Octopus bimaculoides | reverse complement strand
TTTTGAAGTGTAATTAAGACTACTTTCTGAAGTCTCACTTCCTTTCTTTGAGTCAGTAGCGTGCATGTGTGTGTGTGTGTGTGTGTGTGTGTGATTTGAAGGAAAAGACTGAATTTTTTGTAAGTGGAACCTCTTTGATCATAGGCCTGCTAGATAAACTGCTGGCCTAGGGTTAAATAACTACATTTAACTATTACCATAATCACTACTCCTGCCAATTTTTTTTCTACATGAGCCAAGTAAGGAGTGCCACTATGTGACCCCTCCAACTGCTAGAAATAGCAGCCAAATCACCCTATTGTCTTCAAGATTCAGAGTACGCATGGGATAATGTCATGATGGTCATGGCTAGAATATCTTTGATATCTTATATGGTCAGGTTGACCTGAGAGCTGAACAATAACTGCAGCAATTTTTGAGAGGATTGTTGTAGATAATCACAATCTATTTATATATAAAGCTGAGTTTACTGCAGTTTGAAAGATAAGAAGAAATAAAATTGAAGGTTTTATTTGGTCTTTTTAAACTTTTTATTTTTAAATCCCTAATTTTTGGCTAAGCACAACTTGTGGTAGTCACTATATAGTCACAGGCATGACTTTATTGTAAGAAGTTTATTTCCCAACCACATGGTTCCGGGTTCAGTCCCACTGCGTGGCACTTTGAGCAAGTGTCTTCTACTATAGCCTTGGGCTGACCAAAGCCTTTTGAAGGGATTTGGTAGATGGAAAGTGAAAGAAGCCCCTTGTATGTGTGCATGTGTGTGTGTGTGTGTGTGCATGTGTGTGTGTGTGTGTGTGCATTTGTCTTCATGTTTGTCCCACACCACTGCTTGAAGTAGTGGGGTCACTTCATTCAAAATTTGAAATCATTATTATTATTACTCTTTATCATAGGTTTTGTTGGAACTCCTGGAGTCTTGCATGTGTACCAGGTTTGCTAGCTGCAGCCTACAGTACCATGCTATCCGTTCTTTTCAGCAATCTAATACTTTCCTGATTATTCTGGCCATGGCAAGGAGGCAAACCTTTTGTAACAGTTCTACTGGACACTCTGTTCCGATTTCCTTTATATTCCTCTTGATGCCTTCTGATACTATTCCCAAGGACCCAACAATACTTGGCACCATCTTCACCGTCATTTTCCATAGCCAGGCTATTTTGTACTTAAGAGGGTTGTATTTATCTATTTTTATGCCTTCCTTCTTGACTATTTGTGGGTCAAAGGAGCATGCAACATCAGCTATATAGCATGTGTGGTGCACCTTGTCCACCACCACTAGGTCTGGTCTGTTTGGATTCTGGATTATTTCTCCTGTTCTTTTACTTAATTTTCGAGAGTGGTTCAGGTTCATTTTTAGTATTTTCATTTGTGGGAGCAGTCAAGTTTATTTCAGATATTCTCATTTTAAAAATCATTTGTGGCTAATTGTTGAGAGGATGTTGGTGTTGCCTTGGCAGAGGTTTGCACTCTCTGAGTGCTCCTCCTCCTCCTCCTCCTCCTCCTCCTCTTCTTCTTCTTCTTCTTGTAGTAGTAGTAGTATTAGTAGTAGTAGTGAACTGGCAGAATCATTAGCACACTAGACAAACTGCTTTTGCAGCGTTTTTTTCATTCTGAGTTCAAATTTCACCACAGTTGACTTCAGCTTTCATTGTTTCAGGGGTTGATTAAAATAAGCACCAACTGACCCCACCTGGAATGCTTAACAGCATTTCCTCCATCTTTATGTTCTCAGTTCAAATTCTGCCAAGGTGTCAAGGTTCACTTTGCCTTTCAGCATTTTGAGGTCAATAACATAAGTACCAGTTGCATGCTAGGGGTTGCTGTAATCAACCAGCATTCTTTTCACAAGATTTTTGACCTTGTGCCTATAATAGCAAGAATTATTAATATTTTGTCTTTTTTTTTTCGTCTAACAGAAGAGAAAATCTCGGAAGCCACATCAAAAATCATTGATTGTAAACAGGAATTACAAGAAGCTAAAAGAATCAGGAAAAACAGACAAGGTAAATAAAATCATTGTTTTTAATATCACTGGTATTGTCACTGTATATTCTTATACATCAATTTCATTTCAGTTCTAACATTGGAGTTTGCTAATAAGCTCATCCACAGGTACTGGCTATCAGATCATCATCTTTGTTTAATGTCCTTTCATGCTAGTAAGCCAGAGTATTATACTAAGATCCACTGTCTCCTTTGGCGTGGTTTTTACGACTGGATGAACTTCCTAACAGTAGCCACTGAATGAACTGAGTGGTTTTTACATGGCACCAGCAAGGCCACCAAGTACTTTGCAAAAAGGAATCAATAATTTTACTGATGATATAGCTGAAAATCCATAAATATCCATTGATTTTTATATAATTGTTAACAAGGAGAATGCAGTGAACAGTTCATTTTATTATATAATTTTACAATTCATCATCATCATCATCATCGTCATTTAACGTCCATTTTCCATGCTGGCATGGGTTGGATGGTTTGACTGAGGTCTGGATAGCCAGCAGCTGCACCAGGCTCCAATCTGGTCTGGCAATGTTTCTACAACTGGATGCCCTTCCTAATGCCAACCACTACAAGAGTGTCGTGGGTGCTTTTCACGTGCCACCAGCACAGGAAACAGGCAGGCAGGCCTGGCATTGATCGCGTTTGGATAGTATTTTTTATGTGCCACCAGCACGGGAGCCAGTCAGGGGGCACTGACATCGACCACGTACAGATGATGCATTTTACGTGCCACTGGAATCGAAGCCAGTCAGGAGGGCACTAGCCACAGTTACGATTTTGGTTTACATTTGTTTTATCAATATTTTTGCGGAAAAATCTTGGTATATTATTATTATTATATAACATATGTAATAATACATTGCATCAGTATTGTGGTAATAATACTAATATCATAAAAACATCAACTCTTCAGGGTCATGTATAAAATCCATTTGCTGGATGAACTTGTATTTTCAACAGTATATACTCTTTATCCAATGTGCTCTTAACACTTCTCTTGCATGTCATAGTTAAAGCAAAAAAAAATAAATATATTATTAACTACAAACTCAAAATAAGAAACAAGATGAATCAAAGAGAATAAAAGAAAGGATAAACAAACAAAGCAGTGGCGATGGCAGCATTGCATCTCTTTCAAATGCCTTCTTCTTCTTGTTATGATGCATGTTGTGTGTGTGTGTGTGTGTTATCATAGGTGTAGGCATGGCTGTATAGTTAGGAGGCTCACTTTGTAATCACATGGTTTATGGTTCAGTCCTACTTTACAGCACCTTGAGCAGGTGTCTTCTACTATAGCACTGTGCTAGCCTTGTGAGTGAATTCGGTAAATTGAGACTGTGTAGAAACTGCCTGTCATGTGTGTTTGTATATACTCCACACACACTGCTTGATACCTGGTGGTGGTTTGTTTACATCCCAGTAACTTGACAGTTCAGCAACAGACACTGATAAAATGAATGAGTACCAGATTTAAAAAGATCATAATTGTGGCCAGTGCTGGTGATATGTAAAAGCATCCGTACCAGTGACATGTAAAAGGTACCCATACACTTTCTGAGTGGTTGGCATTAGAAAGGGCATCCAGCCATAGAAACCATGCCAAAACAGACTTGAGTATGGGACAACTCTACATCTTGCCAATTCCAGTCAAACTGTCCAACCCATGCCAACATGGAAAGCAGACGTTAAATGATGATGATAAAGATGATTCACAATACCTTTTCTTATTTCACCTCCAGACTAGTTGGGTAAAGTAGAATGATTAATATTAATTTCATTACATCTTAAACTTTAACTCCTGTAGGTAAGTTCTTGTGAGGTTTTTAATACCTCTGAGAACAAAAAATTTCTTGTTATTTCTGAAATTATTATAGTTAAGTTACAGCATATGAATTCCCTGTGGTGAATTAAAAGCCATCTCTGCTGGCTCTAGTACATGGTACCACTAGCAAAACTACTAGCATGAACTTTGACTGTTGTATTATATGTCTGTCTTAGACCCACCTCCACAGCCTGGCCGATATATATTTGTCAAAATTCAAATTTATGTTAAAATTTATGTTAAAATGAAGGAGAGAAGCGGGGGAGAGAGAGTGGGAAAGTTCTTGCCGTAATTTACTTTCTGGGAGTCTGAGAAAAAAATAAATAAAACAAGAATTAATAGAGTCACTTGAGAAATGAAGAAAGAATGATGTGGGGTGGGGATGTTGGTTGGATTAAAGAATATGTGGAGATAGTTTCTCTTTTGAAAAAAAAAGAAAAACAGAAATATGGAATAAGAAATATGATGCAGTTGTTGGGTGTTTCTCTTACATAGTTTCAAAATTTGACACAAGGCCAGCACTTTTGGTGGGTGGGGCTAAGTCGATTACATTGTTTCTGGTGCTCAGCTGGTTCTTATTTCACCGACCCGAAAAGAATAAAAAGGCAAAGTCAACTTTGATGGAATTTGAACCCAGAACATAAGGAGTTTTTGTTTTACTTGTTTCAGTCATTTGACTGTGGCCATGCTGGAGCACCGCCGTTTTAGTCGGGCAAATCGATGCCAGGACTTATTCTTTGTGAGCCTAGTACTTATTCTATCGGTCTCTTTTGCCGAACTGCTAAGTTATGGGAACGTAAACACACCAGCATTGGTTGTCAAGCAATGTTGAGGAGTACAAACACAGACACACAAGCATATACACACACATATATATATATATATATATATATATATATATATATATGTGTGTGTGTGTGTATATATATACACACGGCAGGCTTCTTTCAGTTTCTGTCTACCAAATCCACTCATATGGCTTTGGTTGACCCGAGGCTATAGTAGATGACACTTGCCCAAGGTGGCATACAGTGGGACTGAACCCAGAACCATGTGGTTGGTAAGCAAGCTACTTACCACACAGCCACTGCTAGCTAAACATTTTGTCTGACCTGTTAACAGTTCTGCTAGCTTGCCGCTTTGGCATGCCTATGATATGTAAAAATCTGATGTTCGTGGAGAACTGCTTTTCTGTTTTTTGTTACACTCAAGACTGGAAATTGAAATAACTTTAACATGGAGGGAACATTGAAGTATTAAAATGTGTATAAAGGGTTGTTTTGTTAAGCTTTTTTATAAGAAAATGTAGGAAGAAATTGCATGGTAGCAGTCTTGCAAACCAAATATTCTCAGCCATTCTAGGTGTTGGTGGTGGCCTATTAGACATAGGTGTGGATGTGGTTAAGAAGCTTGCTTCCCAGCCCCATGAGTTCAGTTCCACTGTGTTCCCTTGCACGAGTATTTTCTACTTTAGCCTCGGGTCAAAGTGTTGTGATTGAATTTATTAGATAGAAACTGAAAGAAGCCCAGTGTGTATGTCAGTCATGTGATAGTTGCAAACGAACATCACCATAAACAAGCAGTGTCATTCATTTCCAGTCCTCTTGTAAAACCATGTCTGGCCATG
>NC_068986.1:11248796-11252962 GCF_001194135.2 Octopus bimaculoides | reverse complement strand
GGGGGGGGAAATGTTGCTGTATTTGAGAAGAGATGAGGGTTGGTGACAAAGAAGGCATTCAAGCATAGAAAACCTGCCTCCATGAATTTTACTCAACTTTTGCAAGCATGGGAAACTGGACATTGATGATGATGATGATGATGGTGATGGTGGTGGTGATGGTTGTGGTGGTGGTGGTGGTGGTGGTGATGATTCTAGTCAGCTAAGCTTCCTGATCAACCTAATTTTACAGCAGGAATACTTCAACTTGTCTTGGTACCATCTGCTGTGTAGACTTGAAAGCAAATCTTTTCTCACAACCAGTTGATTTTTTCAGCAACAATAGTTAAACTGTGTAGCAGTTATACATTTACTTCCTGCTTATGTTACATTAGTCTAGAACACTGCTTCTAAATGTGGATGGTACCACTCCCTGCAGGGCAGCAGTGGGGGAGAACAGTGAAAACTTTTATATGGGTGCAGGGAACAAACATGAAGATAGGGGGTGACATAGATACATCTGTACAGTTTGTTGTTGTTTTTATTTTTGTTTTAGTCGTCTTTATTTAAATATGAACTTTTAGACTTCATTTTTTAATGTAATATTATTAAAGCTGCAACAACTACATCAATAATAATAATAATAGCCATTCAACTAAACAAAACTTCGTGTGAAGGTGTGTGTGTATAAACCACCTATGTTTATAAACTTCACTGATAGCAGGATGGTATTGTGCTACATAGTAACCTATGCCAAACTAGTACCTGGAACCAAATTACTTTGGCCTGACTCTATGTGTGTGTATGTACTAAAAATGGTGGGGACTACTGGACTTGGATCAAGTAATAACTGGACTAAACTGTATGGGGTTTAATCCACTGATGGCAGGATTATACCGTATGGGGTTTAATCTACTGATGGCTGGATTATACTGTATGGGGTTTAATCCAATGATGGCAGGGTTATACCATATGGGGTTTAATCCACTGATGGTAGGATTAAACTGTATGGGGTTTAATCCAGTGATGGCAGGATTATACTGTATGCGTTTAATCCAGTGATGGCAGGATTATACTGTATGGGGTTTAATCCAGTGATGGCAGGATTATACCATATGGGGTTTAATCCAGTGATGGCAGGGTTATACCGTATGGGGTTTAATCCAGTGATGGCAGGATTATACCGTATAGGGTTTAATCCAGTGATGGCAGGGTTATACCATATGGGGTTTAATCCAGTGATGGCAGGATTATACCGTATATGGTTTAATCCAGTGATGGCAGGATTATACTATATGGGGTTTAATCCAGTGACAATTGGATTACTGTATGATGGCAGCTTTAAAGTTTTGTACCTAATAAAGAAAGATTTATTTCAGTGATGGTAGATGGATTGCTTCATGTCCTCCATCTGAAAAGAAGAGAATTAGAGAGGTCCTTTGATAACTTTTGAGTGGGGTGGGGGAGTTGCTCACACACACACATACACACCCTAGCTACCCCATTCCAGGGTCACTAATCTCCTAGATGGATTACCTTTTTTCGGACTTGTGGGTTGTCATATCTTCCTTGCAATTAAGACAGAATATTTTCTATAATCAGTTGGGTTTGTTCAGGGCACCCAACTTCGCAGACAGCCCACTTTCACCACCCACTGAGCAGCTGCATCTCACCATGATGTATTAAACTGCCTCTGGTCACCATCACAACAAAAACACTCACAGATTACCAATGACATCACTTGCAGTCTAAATGCCAACAGGTCTAAGACTGTGTGTGATATGGGAGGGAAGAGATACCTTACTGGACTTTACAGTGGTAGAGCGAGGCAAGTGGTTGGGAAGAAGGCTGCCTTTATAATACTGAGTGGAAGAAGTGTCTAGCTACCAAGCTATTAGTTTGTATACTAATAAAGTAATGACAGCTGCTGTCTGTGTTGTCACAGTTGAAGCCTGTGTTGTCAGGCTGGCGGACAGGCAGTTTACACGTGCATACATCTCTTTCTAATTGAACATTTTGTGTTAGACTAAAACATATATTTGTAGTAAATGTGTGTGTGTATGTATGTATGTATATAGGAGGGGGATATCCCCAGTATGGAATTGAGAAGGCCATGGCTAAAGTGAGGACTCAATACACACATGGAGTATGTGTGTGTGTTTATTAGTAGCAAAAGGACCTACAGAAAATTCATCTATTTTACTGGGCCCATAAAGCAAGACAAGTGCTTCAACAGCCTAAGATAGATAGATAGATAGACAGGCAGGCAGGCAGGCAGACCTGAACTGAAAAAGCATTGTATTGAGGTGTGTGTGAGTGCATTTATTAAGGTCTTTTTCCTCTTGTTTGTTTTAGCCTATCCTAGATCCAAAGCCATTTCTCATCAGCAAATATGATGTGGTAACATGTACCACACTTTTGCTCATTGTTTTGGGTATCGGCGATGTAGTTGTGTGATCAGGCACAAACATCCTCTTGGCCCGGCAGAACACTCACAGCTGGAGTGGGGAGTGGTCTGTACCGAAAGTTACCTGGTACTTGCTTCCAGCTGCGTAGACAGAAGCAACATGAAATAAAGTGCATTGCTCAAGGACACAATATGCTGTGTGGCCCAGGAATTGAGCCCACAACATTAAGAGTGTGAACCCAATGCCTTCATCGCTGAGCACACACCTTCAAACCTCTGTATCATGAGTGTGTGTATATACGCTTTTACTCTTTTACTTGTTTCAGTCATTTGACTGCGGCCATGCTGGAGCACCACCTTTAGTCAAGCAAATCGACCCCAGGACTTATTCTTTGTAAGCCTAGTACTTATTCTATCGGTCTCTTTTGCCGAACTGCTAGGCTACGGGACGTAAAAGCACCAGCATCGGTTGTCAAGCGATGTTGGCGGGGACTAAGACAGACACACAAGCACACACACATATACATACATACGACGGGCTTCTTTCAGTTTCCGTCTACCAAATCCACTCACAAGGCTTTGGTCGGCCCAAGGCTATAGTAGAAGACACTTGACCAAGGTGCCACGCATGCTGAAGAGGTGAATACATGCTTTAACCACTTGGAGAGTAAGAGAAGAAAGAAAGAGATGTGAGGTCCAGGTCCAACATGGATATGAGACAGAATAGGAAGTACACTGAGTGAAGATAGTGTGACAGATGATTAGAGACAGGGAATGAGTTGGATACAGAGGATATCAGTTTAGTGTTGGGGCAAGTGTATCATAATGCCAATTCAACATATCAAACTCTCTCTCTCATAACCCTTTCATTACCAACCCGGCTGAAACCAGCTGAAACCACCTCTCACTCTGTAGTACAAATGTCTTGTTTTCATAAGTTTTGAATTAAAATCTTCCACCAAGCCTTAGTCACAATTTATGTTCCTATCACTAGCTCCATGATAACTAAGTTATTCTTTGTTATATTTGAAATTAATTGAAAGAAATCCAGAGCATCTCAACATAAATACAGTAACAAAAGGGTTAATTTATGAGGGATTGAATAAAATGATGACTAAACTGTTGTACTTTTTGCAAGTATGGTAAGAATGGGCCTTCATTTACAATAGTTGGTCATTTTCTAATTACTATCAATAAGGTTTTCTGCTTTGTTTCAGAATATGATGCGTTGGCCAAAGTGATCCAAAGACATCCAGACAGGCTTGAAACTACCAAGTAAGAAAGGCTTTTCATTTACTATTGTCTTGCATTTTATTATTATTATTATTATTATTATTATTATTATTATTATTATTAATATTAATATTAAGGCAGCAAGGTGACAGAAATGTTAGCATGCCAGGATAAATACTTAGTGGCATTTTGTTCGTCTGCATGTTCTGCGTTCAAATTCTGCCAAGGCCTTCTTTGCTTTTCATCCTTTCGATAAAATAAGGGCCTGTTGAGTACTGGGGTTAATGTAATCGACTATCTCCCTCCCCACAAAATTCCAAGTCTTGTACCTAGAATGAAAAGGATTATTATTATTACCTCCGCCTTAGCAAAGACAGAGGTATTGTTTTCAGTTGTGTTTGTTTGTTTGTCTATGGACAAGATATCTCAAGAACCGCCAGATGAATTCAGATGAAACTTTCAGGGATGTTTGGCCTCATGACTGGCACGAACTGATTAGATTTTGGGATCGACCCAGTACCAGACAATCTTGCGGGTGGCAAACATA
>NC_068986.1:11244703-11248550 GCF_001194135.2 Octopus bimaculoides | reverse complement strand
CTTTAACCTGATGGTGCTTTGTGTTACTGAGAAGTAATACTACTGTCTGGCACTATTTCATAATTTTTTATTTATATATATATATATATATATATATATATATATATATATATACACACACACACACACACACACACACGGGCTTCTTTCAGTTTCTATCTAACAAATTCACTCACAAGGTTTTAGTCAGCTCAGAGCTATACTGGAAGGCACTTGCCCAAGATACCATGCATTGGGACTGAACCAAGAACCATGTGGTTGGGAAGCAAACTGCTTACCATGCAGCCATGCATATTTTCAACAGAAGAGATTTAACCTGATATCTTCTGAAACAATGTCTTTATTTCGTTAGAACCAAGTTTGATACATTGCCACATATTGAGTATACACACCATTTATTATTTATTCTTCTGTGCTGTGCTTTAATTAGTTACTGCGGATATAATGCTAAGTGAACAGGTCATGTTCATATTGTAAAATACTTTGATTTTAGCAGTAATTAAAATAGATAATGAAGCAACTACATAATTTGCTATGGTAGTATTTTTTTCCTAAATTTGCGAAATATTGAAGAACATCACTTTTTTTACCGTTATTGGACCATCTGCTTTTCCCTTCTGATATGGGTTTGATAGAGCTGTTGTACATCATGTCACAACTTGTCTCAATCTAATTTTAGTTCTTCTCTCTTCAATTACAACTTTTCTCACATGCAATTGCTTCCTTCCATTCCCTCATCCTTCCTCATTTACTGGTATTTTGCATTGGCAGAGCTTGCTTCCCAACATTCAAATCTCCACTCAAGCATGGTTGAATGGTTAAGACGGTTGCTGCCTAACCACATGGTTCTGGGTTCTTCTACGATATAGCCTTGCACCAAACAAAGCCTTGTGAGAGGATTTGGTAGAAAGTATCTGAAAGAAACTCTGTCATATCAGTCTGACCAATACTTTGGAGTATCTTAATTCTTGGATTATCTTAAAGCCTGGATATTGTTGGATTACCATTTCAGAAATGTGGTGGCTCTTCACATTTCATTGTGTGTGTGTGTGTGTGTTCTGAACCCACTCAGCTGAATGCCCTTCCTAACGCCAACCACTCAGCAGAGTTGACTCGGTGCTTTTTACATGGTACAAGCACAGGTGAGATCAGTTTTGGCAAGGTTTTTACAGCTGGATGCCTTTTCGAACACCAGCAACTTTACAGTGGACTAGGTGCCTTTAGGTGGCCCCTGCACTGACAGGGTTACCAAGTACTTGCAAGACAAAAAAAAATTATTTAAATTTTGCTGGGCACAAGGCCAGTTTCTGGAAAGGTCTTCATATACATTATTTACATTTGACAGATATTTGTTCTCATCTTGTTTGTTGTTAACACATTTCTCCAGCCTTCATCAGGTATCTTGGGGAAATTTTGAACCTGGGTTCTCATTCCTAAGGTATTTTTCAATGTTGTTATTATTATTATTATTATTATTATTATTATTATTATTATTATTATTATTATTATTATTCAGGTCACTGCCATGCGCCCGTGAGCATATGGCACAGTGGTGAAGAGCTCGGGCTACTAAGCCCAAGATTCCGAGTTCGATTCCAAGCAGTGACCATAATAATAATAATAATAACAACAACATCGAAAAATACCTTAGGAATGAGAACCCAGGTTTGAAATTTCCCCAAGACACCTGATGAAGGCTGGAGAGTATATCAGCCAAAACGTTGTATTAACAACAAACAAGATGAGGATAAATATCCATCAAATGTAAATAATGTACATAATTCCTCATCTCTTAGATATAGAAGGTCTTAATATATTTGAAGGAGGCAACCATAATACATTACTAGTTTTTTGTTTATTGATATTGGAGGCATCTAAAAGTACAGAAAACACCATAAATTGTTTTAGTCAAGGACTTTACTATTTTTAAGCCAATCATTACCTTTTTAAATAAAGTAATGGAAAGGCTTTCAGAAATCAATGTCTTTTGGCAAAAGGCAAGAAAAAATACACAGAGAAAAAAACATTGTTGGAAAATTGCCATTAACGGTGTGAAGGTTAGAAAGTGTTTCTATGAATCAGTAAAAATTAATTGAAAATATGTTGATTTTTAGAAAGCCAAAGCAACATACATTTATTATTGCAGATATATATTTGTGTCTGTGTGTATCATTAAATATGTGAAGGTGTGTGCCTCAGCGGTTAGAGTGTTCAACTCACAATCATCAGGTTGTGAGTTTGATTCCCGATAGCACATTTTGTCCTTAAGCAAGACGCTTTATTTTACAAGCATTCCAGTTCACTCAGCTGGCAAAAGTGAGTTGAACCTGTGTTCCTTTCTCATGCTGAATCTTCCCTGAGAACTATGTTAAGGATATGCATGTCTGTGGAGAGCTCAGCCACTTGCCCATTAATTTCATGAGTGGGCTGTTCTGTTGATCGGATCAACTGGAACCATCATCATCGTGCCAGTTATTCTATCAACACCAAATTGATGTATGATGAAGTTAACCATTCACATACTTCAACCAACTCAGTGACGGCCATCATGTGTGTGTGTGTGTTGTTATTATTGTTGTTGTTATTATTATTATTATTATTATTATTATTATTATTATTATTATTATTATTATTATTATTGCTGTAGAGAGAGAGGAGTCAAAGTATGAGAGAAGGGTCCTTCATTGATAGAAAACTTTGCCAACAGAATTATTTCCCTTAGACAAGGTGACATTCCATTTGCTGTGCGTAATAAATTTACCCATCAGTAATGATCATAACACACACACACACACACACACACACACACACACACACACACACAGACAAATATTTTTTTCTACTCTCGGCACAAGGCCCAAAATTTTTGGAGAGGAAGCCAGTCGATTAGATCGCCCCCAGTACACAACTGGTACTTAATTTATTGACCCTGAAAAGATGAAAGGCAAAGTCGGCCTTGGCAGAATTTGAACTCAGAACGTAAAGACAAACGAAATACTGCTAAGTATTTCACCCGGCGTGCTAACGTTTCTGCCAGCTCCCCCCGCCTTACACGCACACAAATATTGTATATGCTATGTATGCAGTCTTGCAAATTCCAACATATTCAGTTGTCCTTTTTAACCCTTTTGATACATTCCTGCTTCAAAGGAACCGAAATGTTCCATCAAGGTTTTATGTCAATTTATGTTTCAAACACCAAATTAATAACGACGTCATCACAATCCTCATTTAACATCCGCCATCCACTTTCCATGCTGGCATGGGTTGGACGGTTTGAGTGGAGCTGGTTAGGCCGGGAGTCTGCACCAGGCTCCAGTTGTCTGTTTTGGCATGGCTTCTATGGTCAGATGCCCTTCCTAATACCAACTACTTTACAGAGTGTACCAACTGCCTTTCATATGGCAAAAGAAATTGTGTCGCAGTGTACCTGTATGTTGTGATCCTGAATTGAGCAGGGGGCATATGGCCCATGGTCCCAGCCTTGGATGAACCTTGAAGCTAATGTTCAAGTCGTTTGGGCAATGTTGGCGATATATTCTCCACAGCGTGCAAATGATGTACCGCTATATGCATATGTGTATATGTATATATATGCATATATACATATACATTTTGTAGGTAATATAATTTTTAATCTTCGGATTTTTTCAATATGCTAAGCCACTGGTTTTAATTGATTAATATCAATTTCTACCCTCATTATTTAATATATCATCATCATCATTTAACATCCGCTTTCCATGCTGGCATGGGTTGGACGGTTTGACTGGGGACTAGTGAGCCAGATGGCTGCACCAGGCTCCAATCTGATCTGGCAGAGTTTCTACAGCTGGATGCCCTTCCT
>NC_068986.1:11215957-11244693 GCF_001194135.2 Octopus bimaculoides | reverse complement strand
GCCACTGGTTTTAATTGATTAATATCAATTTCTACCCTCATTATTTAATATATCATCATCATCATTTAACATCCGCTTTCCATGCTGGCATGGGTTGGACGGTTTGACTGGGGACTAGTGAGCCAGATGGCTGCACCAGGCTCCAATCTGATCTGGCAGAGTTTCTACAGCTGGATGCCCTTCCTAACGCCAACTACTCCAAGAGTATAGTGCGTGCTTTTACATGCCACCGGCACGAGGGGCAGTCAAGCGGTACTAGCAACAGCCACACTCAAATGGTGTTTTCCACATACCACCGGCACAAGTGCCTGTAAGGCGACACTGGTAACGATCACGCTCGAATGGTACTTTTTATGTGCCATATATATATATATATATATCCATAGCCATCCAACAGACTTTTTTCAGTTTCTCTACCAAATCCATTCACAGGGAAGTATTGCTCTTCACTGTACATATGACCTCAGATCTTGTACAGAATTATGGCATTATGCTTGTATTCGTTTCAGTCATTTTGACTGCGGCCATGCTGGAGCACCACCTTTAGTCGAACAAATCGAGCCCAGGACTTATTCTTTTTGTTAGCCTAGTACTTATCCTATTGATTTCTTTTGCCGAACTGCTAAGTCACAGGGACATAAACACACCAACATCGGTTGTCAAGCAATGGTGGGGAGCAAACACAAACACACACACACACACGCACACATATATATATATGATGGGCTTCTTTCAGTTTCCATCTACCAAATCCACTCGTAAGGCAAGTAATTTTTATTTTGTTCGTTTAGTGTTAAGCAATCTCCCCTTAAATAGCTACAGAAGGATTTGGATCTAGACAACGCTTGTGATGAGGCATTTATGTAGCGTAATGCCCTTAATAGAACTAACAGTATACTGGAACTCGTTAATCTGTTGTACATATTTTCCTGTCTAGTTAGACTCATTCGGAGACATTGTACTGTCGTTGATGAAATACAAAATAGCTACCTGCTGCCTGTTCATTACCAAATAATCCCTGTAATCTTTTTGTGTTTGGTATGTCACCATCAAAAGATTTATCTTAATATATACTAAGAGCAAGTCTGCCTGGCAAATTGCATCCCTCTCCTGGCTATTAAACCATACAAGCTAGGAAGAGTTAGATAGGGGGGATAACTCAACTGCAATTCAAAACTGGACGCTGCTCATCTCTTGCACCTAATAGTTACATGTATAAAGGCACATCATCTCTTGTACCTAATATCAATACTATAAGTATATGGGCAACTTTTTTCAAGAAGTGGGACACTTGAGACATGGTTTAACATCAAGCAGGCTTCACTACTAAAAAATTTCAAGGAATTTTTCATATGGAAATGCCTTTCAGGAAGTCCCACAGGCCTTCAGTTGCCCATGACTTTTTTAATATATTTAATCATTTTACTCTTGCATGTGTGTGTGTGGTTGGCTCTGGATTATAATAGAAGACAGTTGCCCAAGGTACCATGCAATGGAACTGAACCCGAAACCACATGATTGGTAATCAGACTTCTGAACCGCACAGTCATTGATGAGGTTGCAGATGACAAGAAAAGGTCTTTGACAAATCTAACTGATTGAATGATTGATTGAACAATTAATCAAACAGATGATTAATTAATTGGTTAAATGGTTAACCAATTGACAAATAAAGAAGTGAAATAGAACCAGTGTGTGTGTGTTTATTATTAGCATAATGACCCTCTCAAGATACAACAGTAACTATATATATATGTGTGTAAGGCATAATATGTCGTATGTGTTTGTAAATTGTTATAATTGTCCTTTTAGTAAATAAATAAATTGACATAATATAATGTCTATAAGTTATTGAATACCACCTATTAATCCTCTCCACTTTCTTATTGCTATATATATATATAAAATGATGATATATAATTTTAATTTTACAGACAGCTACAAGAGTTGGATAAAGAGCTGGTGAAATTGAAAAATCACAAGAATCAAATACAAGAGAAAGTAAGTAAAGCTATCTTTTCCATTAGTAAGTTATTTACCATTTTGATTCCATGGTGCAAACCAGTGTGTAATCTATAAAATTACATTTTAATTCTGTAAATTATCTTCTTCAATTCTATTTAGTAAGCAAACAAAAAAAAAAATCAAATTGGTTGGATCTTTTATGGTACAAAACACTTTGATTTGTAAATTCTACAACTGTGTATGATTCTGATTTTTGGGGCATTCAAATTAGGGGCCTGAGCTGAATTGGAAGATTTCATTAAATTTGGCACCACATTTAACCTCTACTGTCTCAAGAATGAGACATTTTCTACTTCTGAAATGTCATTCATGCAATCTACTCCAAGAACACATTACAATTAAATAATAATGAAAGATTCTGGATGTTCAATTTGTTTTCCAGGAGAAAGTGAGAAAAATAATTTTGAAATGTAAGGTTTTTGAGGATTTTGTCTCCATGCAAAACAGGTTCAGATATTTCAGAGAATAACATTCCAAATGTAGATACATACATGTACTATACTACCAAAATTCAGAATTATTAATTATTAAGGCCCAAGATTGAAATCCACATACACAAACGATTTCTGTTAGAAAAAATTTCAAGCAATCTGAAAGGCTCCACTTTTCAAGTCTGGTTCCATTTCAGCTGGAATGCTTCATTAGTCTTAATGAATAATGAATCACCTGTACACAGGAGATTCGTTATACAAGGCCTGATCAAAAAGTATCAGGACTAGGGCTAGAAAAAGAAAACTATAACGCATAGAAATTCGACATTTAATCTCCTTCGAAGTAGACCCCTTCTGAAGCCACACATTTTATCCAATGTCATTTCGATTGATGGAAGCATTTCTGAAACTCCTTTTAAGGGATAGTGAGCAGCTCCCTTGTCACATTCTCTTGAGTTTCTTTGATGTCTTAAAATCTAGTTAGGGTCTTCTACTGCAAAGACTGAGCCTTGGTTTCTCAGTCATGGCCATAGACCGAGAAAATGGTCACCGGCTATGACCCTTTTCAAAAAGTTTCCCTCTTCCTTGACACAAGGAGATCCTGCACAGCTGAATCCTTTTTTTCTTTTTGAGATGACCACACTCTACACACTTTACTTCCAAGCACTGCTACAAACAATAAAAGTGAGTGAGAAGAACATTATAACAGTGCGCATGCACAACAGAGTCCAAGGTGCATCTGTGCCAAGCAGCCTCACTGCTTATTTTAGCTCCATTACCATGGTAAGGTAGTGGGTAGCGATTTTCTTCACTACTTCACTACGAGTCCCGGGCTCAGCTGGCTCCGGCTGACAGTATCCGATATGGGCCCCTATCCAGGGTTACAGAAAGGAGACAACCTTCAAAGAAATCCGCAGTGGAGCCCCGTAGGCGGTTTAGTGTTCGACTTGACACTCTTCCAGCAGCTCCTGCAACCAAGCTGGTGCCAAACGCAATGCTCTGCACTCCTTTGGACTACGTCAGCATGATGATTGGGCTATCCAGGATTTTCATACATCTAGCCCAGGCCTGCGCAAAACTGGAGAGGACATGAAATGTAAAAACCAGACTGGATTAGTTTATGCACAACTCCATTGTCTCCCGAGACGAAAGGATGCCAAAAACCATGGTAACAGTTCCAATACTTTTTTTTTTTTTTATCAGACCTTGTATAGTTAATAAGACAGGTACGAAAATCAGCAGAGTCGTCAATAGTTGTGTTCTTGCAATCTTTGCGGCCAAGACATTGAATTGCTGCCCAGGAAATTAATTGTAGAATCAACATATGTTAATTCCGCCGGAGGTTAACTTTGCCTTTCGTCTTTTCGGGGTCGATAAATTAAGTACCAATTGCGTACTGGGATCAATCTAATTGACTCCCCCACCCCACCAAAAATTAAGTTTCAGTGTTGAATCCAAGTTGTCTTCCTCTGTACATAGAGGAGACAGCAGCAAACAACATGGATGTAATCTCAACAGAGATACTGAACTCAAGAGGCTCACTCACTGCTTCACTCACTTGGTACAGTCTCTACATTACCAATCTCTGTGCACTTACCTTTACACTGTTATTCTTTCTGAAGTACCTTCTTACATTATCAATCTCTCTGCAGTACCTTCTGAAATGTGAACCATTTAAAAAGTAAGAAGATAATGGCTCTTCATGATTTATTTTCTTTATTACGTTTCACTTTTTACTTTTATCTGCTTTCAGTTGGACTTAAGACGCAAACAGTTCCATGTTTTAATATCTGCTATTCATGACCTAGAGGGCATTCTTGAAGGTAAATATCTGCTGCCATTCACCAATCGAGGGTACTGACTTCTTAAAATTCTTCTTAATAATGAATAGCTCTAGCGCCTAAGGATTGACTAAATTATGCAGAATGGTAGAAGGATTCGGTATAGTTGTTCTCCATCAAATAGACAAATTTATATTTGGTAGAATTAGCATTTTCTTCTTCTGCTTTCTATTTCTTTAAAAACGTCCAACAAATATGAAAGGATACTGGAGTCAACATCCTTCAGCTGATGCTGGAGAAATGTTTTTAATGATATGTCTGTAGAAAATAGAGTTGAAAATATTTGGGCAATCTTTATATTTCCAGAAGAAATAAAACAGAGACATTAAGAACACTGTCTCACAGTATAAGACGACTATGTCGCAGTAAATAAAAATTAGTTTTGTGATTAAATCATGAAATTGAAATCTTCAATAACAAAAATTTGAAAACCAATTCTGATAAAAGTATATTAAAATTGGAATTTATAAGAATTTTCTAGACAATGTAGACTTTAACAATTGCTTACTTTTAGTAAAAGTTATTCCATACAAATTAATAAGCAGCTTTCTTTATTATAGTAAATAGAGGGAATGGCCAGATTAGCTTCTGATATTTATGTTTTCAATTCAAAATTTTGCTGACACAAAATTAACCCCTTATTCTTCAAAGATCAATAAGGTCAATTGAAATCATCATCACGATTATTATTATCGGTAAGGCAGAGAACTGGCAGAATCATTAGCATGCCAGGCAAAATGCTTCATGGCATTCCATCTGTCTTAACATTCTGAGTTCAAATTTTGCCAAGATCAACTTTGCCTTTCATCCTTTCAGGGTCGATAAGATATGTACCAGTGAAACACGGGGTTGATGTAATCGACTAGTTCCCCCGCCAAAAAAAAAAAATTCAGGCCTTGTGTCTTTAGTAGAAAGGATTATTATTATTATCATTATTGTTCAGTAGTTTTATTTTTATAACATGCTTTCACTTCACTACCGAGTGCAGCTCTGTGCGCCTTGGGTATGTGCTGTGGTTTGCTGAGGTGCTCTTATGGTTACTGTATTGAAAGTGTTTTGCGTAGGATGTGTGCTGTGCCCAGTAGTGCAATTTTCTGTATGTTATATATATATTTGTAAGTCCTGGTGTTTTTGTTATGTATTTGTCTGAATAATTTTTTATTATACCTAAGGCACCTACTATAATAGGAATTGTTTCTGTTTTTAGATTCCACATTCGAGTTACCTCTATTTCCAGGTCTTTGTATTTTGAAAGTTTTTCCATTTCTTTTAGAGAGACGTTGTCATCTGCTGGTATTGATACATCAATTAGAAAGCATTTTTTTCTTCATGATCTTTGACAACTATATCTGGTCTATTTGCCTTAATTTCTCAATCTGTGTGTATTGGCATATCCCAGAGTATGGTTGCTTTCTCGTTTTCTGTGACCTTTTCTGGCGTGTTTATACCATCTTTTTTCTGTTGTTATTCCATAGTGTTGGCATAGCTTTATTATTGTTATTATTATTGGTGGTATGGTCTCATTGGTGACTGGGTCTTAGTTTCAGTTGTACACCTAGCTGATAATATCTAATCTCAAGGCATTTCCTTGCAATTTCATGTCTTTGAATGCAACCAGAATAAGCCCAGGGTGAAGACTCTGCATGGTTTCACAACCAGCTAGAAATGGCAGTTAAGTCTCCCTCAGATTATACTTTACTATCTTAAGAAGGAGAGATGTATTGAATAACGCAATCCTTCTTAATCTAGGGTAAAGAAGCAGCAAAGTGCTTTGTTCATTAGAAGTATAATGCTGGAATGAAGGAAAACAAATATTGCAATGATGAGATGTCAGCTGCTTCAACAAACCAATTTTCCTCTCCATATTCTGAGTATATCCATGTCCACATCCACCAGATTAAGTACTCAGTTTCTCTTTACAGGTTAACCATATTAGTGAAGGCACTTGATTTAGTGGTTAAAATATTCAATTCACAATCATAAGGCCATGAGTTCAATTCCTGGCAGTGCATTGTGTCCTTGAGCGAGACACTCTTTCATGTTGCTCCAGTCCACTCAGCTGGCCAAAATGAGTTGTACCTGTATTTCAAAGGGCCCAGCCTTGTCATATTCTGTGTCATGCTGAATCTCCATGAGAACCACGTTGATTTCACAAGCAATATGTTCCGTTGACCGAATCAACTGGAACTCTTGTTGTAACCCACAGAGATCCAGTTTCGGGGCGTTTTTTAAACTATATTATTTTGGTTTGACCAGTGGCCCTTAACTCTTTCATTACTGTATTTATTTTGAGATGCTCTGTGTTTCTTTCAATTACTTTAAATATAACAAAGAATTTAGTAAAATAACTTAGTTATCATTCAGCTAGTGTTAGGAACATAAATTCTGACTAAGGTTTGGTGGAAGATTTTAATTCAAAACTTATGAAAACAAGACATTTTGTACTTAGAGCCAGAGCTGGTTTCAGCCGGGTTGGTATCAAAAGGGTTAAGAATTGTTTCTCTATTATATATATTTAACCCTTTTCTTACCATATTTCTGTTGAGATGTTCTGTGTTTCTTTCAATTAATTTTAAATATAACAAAGAATTTAGTAAAATAACTTAGTTACCATTCAGCTAGTGTTAGGAACATAAATTGTGACTTAAGGTTTGGAGGAAGATTTTAGTTCAAAACTTATGAAAACAAGACATTTGTACTTAGAGCCAGAACCGGTTTCAGCCGAGTTGGTAACAAAAGGGTTAACCTTTTGGTGGCATTGTCAGCTCACAAAAAGCAGGAAATCTCAAGCAATTACTGGGTGTTCAGACAAGTCATGATCTTACTTAGAAATAAAATAATCCAGGTTTTTATTTTGTATTTATATTTCAAACACAGTTTTGAAAAAATCTTTGTTGGAATTAGAATATAAGTTAAACACTGTGTTAAGAGAGGGGGCAGAAACCCAAAGGAGGCCATGCCAAGATCCGAGATGATTTTGTTGCATTTTCGGTGCAGACATGGTTGTAAGGTTCAGAAGTTTGCTTCTCAAACATGAGATCTAGAGTTCGGTTCCACTGTGCAGCACCTTGGGCAAGTCTCCTCAACTATGGCCCCGGACATAGAAAGCCTTGTGAGTGGAGCCAGAAGACAGAAGCTGAAAGAAGCCTGTACACGTGCATGTCATCATCGTCATTTAACGTCCGCTTTCTATGCTGGCATGGGTTGGACAGTTTGACTAGAACTGGTATGCCAGAGAGGTGCACCAGACTTCTGTGTCTGTTTTGGCATGGTTTTTACGGCTGGATGCCCTTCCTAACGCCAACCACTCCACAGAGTGGACTGAGTGCACTTTATGTGTGTGTATAGAATCGTTGTCGTTTCAACAACCACTTTTCTACGCTCGCGTGGGTCAGATTTGTGTGTTTTATGTTTACGTGTCCCCCTTGTCACGTGATAGTTGTAAGCGAGTGTCACAATCGTACAAGTAGGGTCATTTGTTTCCTATCTTCCATAAAAATATGTCTGCCTGCAGAGAAGATATTACCTTACACGGAAACAGGTGAGGGTCTGACTGTAGAATATCTACCTCTGCAAATTTCAGGCAACCCAAAAAAGCATGGAAAAATGGGTGTTAAAGGCAATATTCCCATAATTTCTTGAAAAATTAAAAATAAGAAAGAGCACTAATTCACACCAAGATGTGAAAAGGGGCAGATGCTGGATAAGATAAAATACGAAAATATGGATAATAACCATTACAGTATTAACTTGTTTGATTATTCTAATCAAACAGCATTTGATGAAAGGAGGCACCAAGCTACAAAAAGCTGCGTCTCAGTGAGGCTTGCTTAACACCGATTGTATTTTTAGTGACAGGGAGATAACTCTGTCTGACTCGAATGTTTAGTCCAACGTCTCCCATTTCAAATGATCTCGTATGATGCAACTCCCGCCATCACCTTCTGTACCTCCTAATGTATTGATGTAATTTGTGTTTAATCCGGACATGGTATATTTTACCTCATTCCTTTCTGTAGGAGAGCATCGGTTCAGAAGATCAAAAACTTCTATTTTTTGCTGTGCATCCAACTAATGCACCCTATTTGATAATCCCTCACTTGTCTTTTGTTTTGTGTATCATTTTGAACCATATATTTGTATGTATGTATATGTGTGTGTGTGTGTATATATATATATATATATATATATATATATACACACACACACATAACTGTGGTAGAGCTTAGATTGAAATGCAAAGATAACCATTTATTCACCTGAATCAAAATAGCTCAGCAAGTAGGTCAAAGGTCAGATTAAACATGCACAAACATTAATAAACCATGATTGTTTGTTTGAAAGAGTTTAAAAAAATAAAAACCTTCACTTGCTATGTCTCTATATTTTTATTTTCAATAAAGATTGAGATATTTTTATCTGACGAGGTCAGATTGCAGTTGAAAGACCTGGAGAAATTTAACAAATATTGTTATCAGCAGAAAAGAATAACTCTGTCTTCGTTTGCATAGAAGTGCTAATAATAATAATAATATTAATTTCGCATTTTGGCACAAGGCCGGCAATTTCAGGAGCATGGCTAAGTCGATTATATTGAATCCGGTGTCCAACTCGTACTTAATTTATTGGCGCCTAAAAGAATGAAAGGTAGAGCTAACCATGTCTGTATTTGAGCTCGAAACATAACCTGAAGAAATCTGCTGAGGATTTTGGCCAGCTCACCACCTTCATAATATTAATAATAGTCCTTTCTTCTGTAGGCACAAGGTCTGAAATTTGTGGGAAGGGGCTAGATAATTACATTGACCCCAGTGCGTAACTGGTACTTATTTCATCAACCCCAAATGGATAAATGGCAAAGTTGACCTTGGTGAGGTTTGAACCCAGAACGTATGAAATGTCAATAAGCAGTTTTGCCCAGTATGCTACTGATTCTGCCACTACATCTTCTTAATAATAATTCTGCCAGTTTTCTTAACTTTTAATGATCAAGTTGATTCTCCACGTGTCTGTGTGTAATCCTGCATCTTACCATTTAAAACCAGTTTTACATGTTGGCATGAGTCAGATAAGTGTAGAGTATGGTAGGTTGCCAGTTATCTTAATCCTGTTTCATCTGGGAAGCCTTACATCCCAACTTTAAACACAGCCAACTTCCACTGTCAGAACAGAAATAGCAACCAAATCTCCCTCAAATCACACCCTTTCTGCCTCTATAGAAGTAGAAAGGCAGATAAACCTAAGTAGGCTTAATGCTTATATTCACAAGATACAGAATAAAGAAAGGAGTTATGTCTTATGCTGACAACTATTTCAAGAGAATCACGACTTGTGCTGTAACTATGTTTATACATAATAAAAAACCATGATGTCCTGGGCCTATGAAGTAAGACAAGTTCTAAGGATTCCACCCTCATCCAAAGAATATGGCTAAAGATGTATTTCATTGCAGTGTTTACAAATATGAAAAAACAACATTCGAGCGTGGTCGTTGCCAGTGCCACCTGACTGGCTCCCATGCAGGTAGCACGTAAAAAACACCTTTTGAGCATGGTCGTTGCCAGAACTACCTGATTGGCCCTCGTGCCGGTGGCATAGTAAAAGCACTCACTACACTCTCTGAGTGGTTGGCATTAGGAAGGGCATTTTTGCCAGATCAGATTGAGCCTGGTGCAGCCATCTGGCTCACCAGTTCTCAGTCAAACCGTCCAACCCATGCCAGCAAGGAAAGTGGACGTTAAACGACGACAATGAAAGGTTCAAAGTGGATAGAGTGCTGGTGGTGGTGAGGACAAAAGTAGAGGGGGAAAAAGGGAATCCTTGGGAGAGGGGTAGGGTAACTAAAGAAGAATCAGTACTATGAAAACCAGAGGAGAGGAAGATTAGGCATATTATAAGGGCAGGTGAAAAGAAGGTGGTCTGCCTTGCAGGGAAGCAGTAAGTGGTAATAAAAATTTTAGGTAATGAGAAAAGGTCCTTGTAGAACTTGTGCTGTTATATGAAAATTACTTTAGAGAAGTGAATTAATGGGAAGAGCTTGTTATGGTGTAATAAATATATCAACTCACAGCAACCCAAGCTATGTAGGGAGTTCCACTACAAACTGGGGATCAGGACAGATTATAGAGTGGTTTGTGGTGGACATCCCTCCATTGTAAATAGGTAAGCATGTAGATTGTGTTGCTATATAACACCACAACAAGCTCTTCCCTTAATTCGTTTCTCTGATGTAATTTTCATAAGTTTTACAAAGACCTTTTCTCATTGCCTAAAATCTTCCCTGTGAGGCAGACTGCCAGGTTTTCACTTGCTCTTATAATAAACCTAATCTTCCTTTTCTCTGGTTTTCATCAATTGAGGTCTTGGTTGGATTTTAAGTATCTGACCTGTCTGAGCAAATTCAGTTCTTATCTATCCTACTCTTATGCCAGCCAGCTCTCCAATAACTTTAGACACACATACACAGAAGAGGAAAGAAGGAAGGAATGTTCATGTACTGTTGTATTGTATTGACTGTAGGAAGGTTTATTTTTCTATCTCAAATCTGTGTTTGATATTATTTATATTAAAAAGGGCAACTGTTTAATTTAAAATTAACACACACACACACATGTAATTTTTCTTTTTCAGATGATGAAAAGAAAGAAGACATGGAGACTAATTAATTCTTTAAAGATTTCCTGTTACCTGTTCAAGTCTTTTTTTTTAATGTCTGCTTTTATATTGAAATAAACATTAAATGAAATTTTTATTATACATTCTACTTTGTTACATTGAAATGTTTGATCAGCACCAGGATATAAAACTGTTAATGACTTACAGTTGTGGTAGTTTTAGTGTTTATTCCCTCCAGGTTAGAATTTTCCACAGCACAGCACCTGACTGGTGTAACAGATCTACAGGGCATTCAGGCTAAATTTGGCAGTTTGCATTATAAGCAAAAGAAAACACAATATCTCATCCAAGAATAACAAAACTAAATTATGTCTGGAAGAGAACGGTTTACTCAAAGTAGCTGCCCACAGCTGACACCATGGCCTCAAGATGGCTCTGGAATGTAGTGCATGCATTCGTCATTGTGTCTCTGGGAAGATCTTCAAACCCCTCCTTGATCTCGGCCACCAGCTTAACGATTAGTGTCTTTCTCAACTGCACCCCACATATAGTAATCCATGGGATTACGATCGGAGGGGGGGGGGGAATTAGACAGCCAGAAATTGGGTCTGGTGAAGTTGTAGAAATTCTCCAATAACCACTTCTGACTTTTTCTGGAAGTATGGCAAGGAACCAAATCCTGCTACCACACATACGGACTTCCAGCAGCAGCTTCACATAGCCATCTGAACTGAGCCTAAGGCCCTGTTCAAGTCTTGGGGTAGCATGTCATCATTAACTGGAGACACACCCAAAGACCATCACAGTCTGGGGAAACTTGGTCTTCATAATTTCCATGTCATGTCTTACAGTCTTTGCAGTGTTCACAAATCCTCACTTTTTTCTTTCATTGAACAACAGCCATAATATCAGCATTTTGACACCCTGCATGAATTATCATGATACAAGTAACTCTTTTCCAATACTTAGATGGCTTCCAGTCTACCATGTCAACTAACGCTTTTTAATCTTAATGCTCTCCAACGCTGTTGACTGTTCCTGAAAAATAAGGAGACATTAAAAAAAAAATGGTTAAATTTAGCCCAAACGTCTTTCATCAAAAGTGAAAATGAAAGATTATATAACTAGTGCTTTATGCTTTAAATTCACAGCATTTTCTATCATATTAAAGTATTAATGATAAACTCCTGTGGTATAAAAATAATTTGTCATGCTATTGAAAGGGGAAAGTGTCTGTACGATAGAGAGAGAGAATTAAAATTGTTAATCAAGACAAAAATATGCTAAGAATATATTACACAAGCCAGAATTAGAAAACAGGTTAGAAGAAAAAAAACATGACCGGAGAGAATAGACAGGATTTCCTGGAGATTAATCAAAGAATTCTGAAAGAAATGACATGATATTATTAATGAGTAAAGAGATGTTTTATGGCTGACAATGGACCATGGAATGCTCATGTGGTACTGCCAGTATATAGGAAAATGCCTAAATACTGAAAAATATCTATATAAAATAGGCACAGAATGTGGCTGTGTGGTAAAAAGCTTGCTTCCCAATCACATAGTTCTGGGTTCAGTCCCACATCATGGCATCTTAGGCAAGCCTTGGGCCAACAAAAACCTTGTGAGTGGAACTGGTAGATGGAAACTGAAAGAAGCTCATTGTATGTATATAGATGTGTGTGTGTGTGTCTTTGTCCTCCACCACCACTTGACAACTGGTGTTGTGTTTATTTCCCCCGTAACTTAGTGATTCAGCAAAAGAAACTGATAGAGTAAGTACCAGGCTTTAAAAAAAGAGAGCAAGTACTGGGGTCAATTTATTCAACTAAAAATTTTTCAAGGCACTGTTCCAGCATGGCCACCATTTCCTAACTGAATCAAATAAAAAGTAAAGAATGAATTTTTTTCTTTTTTTTTATATAATTTTGGTTTTCGTCAGTTTTTCTATTCCCCTGCCTGTTGGCAGCAAGTTTTAGATCTCCATTCGACCCCAAACACATACACTGTTGACACAACTGGTTAATGCTGATAATTAAATATTCAACCATAACGAAAGTTTTTCTTGTTAGCTTAGCAGACTAGAGCAAAGTAGAGTAATACGTGTTGCCAAGGAGCACAGCACAAAAGTGTTATCTTTTGTTTGTTTCAGTAGTTAGACTGTGGCCATGCTGGGGCACCACCTTGAAGAATTTTTAGTCAGATCAATCAATCCCAGTACTTGTTTTTTTAAAGCCTGGTACTTGTTCTTTTGGGTCCTTTTGCCAAACCACTCAGTTACAGGAACATAAACGCACCAACACTGGTTGTCAAGTAGTGGTAGGGGACAGACAGACATAAATATATATATATATATATATATACACACACACACACATACAGATGCTGGGCTTCTTTCAGTTTCCATCTACTAAATCCATTTACAGGGCTTTGGTTGGCCTGAGGCTATAGTAGAAGACGCTTGCGCAAGGTGTCACACAGTATGATTGAACCTGGAACCATGTGGTTGGGAAGCAAACTTCTTACCACAAAGCCATGCCTATTAGGGAGAAAATAGTTTTGTCACATGACCAAGTTGTTATAGTAACCCTGTACATTAAAGCAACAAAGCAAAGTACCTCATAGCAGCCAAATGAAGTACAAATAGTTCTTCATTTGTTTGTTTTGTCATTAAATCAAATTTCTGCTGTGGTGTATCTCTGTATTTAAGAAAGAGCAAACAAAATAAGACATTAAATCTCAAGATTCTACCATTTTTTGGTCAACTCACTGCGACTTTATTTTAAATAATTATTAAAAAAAAAGGCAGGCAACTATTCAACTGGACAAAAACGTAAGTGTTGCTGTCCAGCAAAAGAATTAAAATTAATATAAATTAAACAAAATAAATATAATTTTGTTTTTTTATTTAAGTGGAATAATTAGACAGTGAGGTGAAAATAGTCCTGTTTTCATTTTGTTTTTTGATCAGAACAGAATTAGAAAAGTCCTATCACAGTTTGACATGCAAAAAGGTCAAGGTTTAGGGTTTTCTTTTCTTTGGGACTTTGACTTTTAGCAAATGGATTATTTATTGAAATTATTGTTCAAGAGAGTAGGATCCCAAATACTGTGCCAAAAAAAAAATTTTTTTTTTTTTTTTTCCATTTCCATGGAAGTCTTATTTTTTTTATTTTTAAATTTAATTTGCTTGACAATAACACTGCAAGAGATTTTCTTTTATGTTATCCAAGCATTTTGGGGTCAGTTAATTTAAACTGGCATGCTTAAAGAAGTGTCAGCCCTATATCCGTCGCAATAGCTTGTAGCTTCTTCACTGTGGGTTCTTAGATGTTTCTTTAAATCCCCAGACTGTACAAAAGCTCTATCACACGCATTACACTTATACGGTCGGTATTTCGTATGACTTCTCATATGGACGGTTAAAGAGCTAGATTCAGAAAATGTCTTCAAGCAAAATTTGCAGTTGTAAGGTTTTTCCCCTGTATGAATTCTCATATGTTTTTTCAAGTCGCTCGACTGTACAAATGCCTTGGGGCACAGGCTACATTTGTAAGGTCTTTCCCCAGTATGGCTTCGCTGGTGGATCTTCAATGAACCAGACTCAGTAAAAGCTTTCTGGCAAATCTCACATTTATAGGGGCGATCGCCAGTGTGATATCTCATATGCTTGTTCAAGTCGCTGGGACGCATATAGACTTTATCACAAAAATCACAGTTATACGGTTTACCTCCAAGATGGGTCTTTGTATGAACAGCAAGATTAGACAGTTGTGAAAACGTTTTCTCACAGTATTCACAGGAATATGGTTTAGTGTAATCAGAATTAACAGAGTTGCAAGCAACTTCTTGGTGATACATAAGATGTGCAGACAGATTGTTTTCTGTAGGGAACTTCTCGTCACACATCTTACACGAATAGATTTGAGTCTCTGACTCGTTAAACTGAGGCAAACCTGTGGTTTCTGTTAAAGAAGTCCTTGAAATAATCTTAGTGTGTCCAATATGAGAAGACTCATTGACTGGCATTGAATTTTGCACCTGTTGCAAACCTAAATATTCGTTGAGTGTATATTGGTCATTAATTCTGTGTGTCTTTTTGTGCTTGTTAAGATCACTTGATTGAATAAAAGCCCTCGTACAGATAGGACACACATAAGGCCTCTCACCAGTATGACGGCGTAAATGTACATTTAATGTTCCAGATTCAGTAAACTTTCTATCACAATAACTACATGCAAATGGTTTCTCCCCTGTATGTGTACGGATGTGTTTTAGGAGATCCCCAGTCCTAAAGAATGTTTTAGGACAGAAGTCACATGTAAACGGCTTTTTTTCTATGTGAGTCTTTGTATGCACCGCAAGGTTACCAAGATGAGCAAAGGACTTGTCACAATAATCACATTTGTGTATTTTATTTTCACTGTGAATATGACTGTGTGCATCAAGCTGTGTCAATGTTTTAAACTTTTGGTTGCAGTATATACATTGAAATGCTGGTTCATTTAAATGTAATTTAGAATGATGCGATAATGAACTGGACTCCGAGAAGTCTCTATCACAGTAGCAGCACTTGTACGGCTTCTCACCTGTATGAATACGAGTGTGCTTCTTCAAGTCACTCGACTGAATGAAAGCTTTTGTGCAGTATGTACATTTAAATGGCCTGTCTCCGGTATGAGTGCGTGTGTGCACAGTAAGAGTCCCAGATTCTGTAAATGCTTTGTCACAGAAGGTGCACTTAAAAGGCTTAACCCCTGTATGAGACCGTTCATGTTTAGTCAGGTCCCCTAACTTAAGAAACCCTTTTGAACAGTAATTGCATCGGTAAGGTCTGCAACTGACATGAAGCAGGTGATGTGATCGCAACTGACTCTTCAGGTTAAACTCTTCATGACAAAAATCACATCTGATAGTCTTCTCTAGTTTTTGGTCAGACTCTTTCATTGCACCTTCAGTCTCTTGATTATGCTCAATTTTGGCCCCTACATCACTGGAATCAGCCTCATTTCTGCAATGAGGAGTTTTCTTCCTTTTTTTAGATTTCTGAGACTTTTTAGTTGGCATCGGTGCAAAGATTTCTAACACAACACACTTGAATACAGCTGCTTCTTTTCACAGCCAGTCTTCTTTCTCCCTTCAAAATAAATTAGTTTCAAAAATTAAGTATTGCACATATGAAGAGAAAAATAAAAACTTAAAATTTCAAATCTATGTAGATAGAGAGAGAGAGAGAGAAATAAACAACAAAATTACGTTTTGCAAAATAAACAACAAAAACATTTACTTATTAAAGCAAACAAAATGTTATGATTTTTTTTCTTTTTAACTAAATCCTTGTGTTGAGCCTCAGTGAAATGCTACAGAGGTCTTGGGTTGGTTAATGCTACCATCTCTGACAACAATGCCTATTCAATTTCTCTAGGCCTTAAATAAATGTCGTCTGACTCAATTTAACTTGTCTGGAAATGGTGTCACTGAACCAAGGAACCTGTAGTTAATGATAGGAAGGAGAGACAGTTCTGAAAAACCATATTGCTGGAAACACTGTCATTCCCAAGTAGATCAGCAGAACCCAAAAATGGCAAACTGACACAGAACTGAGATCTGTGGATGGCTGTTCACTCAAACAATATCAGTATGAAGAACACCTCAAGCCCTTCTTTTGCCAGGTCCACCTTGGACAACCCCACCACCCTCTCTTCTTACATGTGAATAATCATGTACCTCCTCTACAGCCAGAGACTTGTTCTGTTCTGGCCCCTTCTCTCAAATTTTAACTCCTTGTACCCTAGCATAAAACGACCTCTCTCAAGGTCTGTGGTCTTGCAAGCTGCACATGGAGACCTCACTAGTGCTTGTGGCACAAAACTAGCACAAGCACCTAGTGTTTGCCAAAATCAAACAACTGGAGCATGACGACGCAGTCCTTGGGCCCATCAGGTCCTGTCAAACCATCCAACCCATGCCTGCATGGAACACGGACATTCAATGATGAATGGCGTTCTAGTTTCTTAACATCATAGTGACCACAAAGATATCTTTTGATAATCGAGGTAGAAATGAATTAAACACAAACCACAGAAAATAGCAAGAAATGCAAAATCCTAAACTGCTTCTAGAAGCAGTGGTGATGTCAGCAGACTCTATAACTGTGTGTGTGTCATTGTATACAAGTGATGCTGAGATTAATTATTCAGTATAGCTAGGGTAAGTCTAATGACAGAGTCTGTTCTTCTCCAAGTTATAAACACAGAAGGAATTGAACTTGAAACTATAAGCTCAAAATCCATCAAACAGCAATCAGTCTGGTTACAAGGAACTATTTCACTATGGGTTAGCTATTCACACCTAAATAAACTGACTCATTGAAGGTTAAATGTTTTGGTCTCAAACCTACCTGACTGGAATATGAAACTTGATCAAGTTATTGTTTTTACACTTACCAAGAACATTCTAGAGACACTGCTCTCAGAAGTCAAGTTGGTCCATCTACAACATTAATATAGGAAGGATTTTGTGAAAACAACAAAACTGTAGCCTTGCACTGAATTACTTAAATGGTAACTTCTCAGACAGTTGCGTATCAATTTAGGCAAGAATCTACAAATGAAAAGACAAAATAGTATTAATTTCAAAGTAGCTTAAGTTTAGGGTTATCTGGGTGGAAGCTAAGCAGTTGTCCTGAGGCCAGAGACCTGTTCCAAATTCTTGAAATTGGACAGAAACTACCAAAAGCACCCAAGGACCAGGGGGTGGTATTCATCCTGGCAAAGGGTCAATCAAGTCTAGCACCCAAAAACAGGAATCATTCCTCATACAGACTTCCACACAGTTTCCATATACCAAAAATTTATTTAAAATAAGTGCAGTTGTGGTTGTGTGGATATGAAGTTTGTCCTGTAACCACATGGTTTCAGGCTCTATCCCATTGCATAGTATCTTGGGCAAGCATCTTCTACTACAGGTTCTCAAATTGATGTTGGTGTTTTCAAATCAAAACTGGACCTCTTCCTGTCGAGAGTCCCAGATGAACCTACCTCACAGCAAGAGGTGCAAATGAGAGTGCCACCTATTAGAGGAGGCTCTCAGTAATAACAGTGTAGCAAAATAGCAGTGCAACATCTCTGAGCTGAAACTACAAAACAAATATATGTGTGTATGTATATGAATATTTACATTCCAAATATTTTTGCATGGCATTGTCTGTGCAAAATGGTGATGACCTGTTAACACTCTTTATAAATAATACACTGTGTGACTCTGCACTATTTGTGACAGGAGGAGCATCCAGCCAGAATATACTGCCTTGACAAGTCTTCATTCAACTCCCGCCAGTATGGAGAAGCTAACAAAACATATGGACTAACGAATTTACTAAATGATTAGGTCTTCAGTATCACTTTGATGAGAATCAAATCTAAACAAAATTGCAAGGGACCGTTGATTGTTTAGGTTTTGTATTTAATGTCCCTCGTTAACATTCAGACAGGAGATTTTTATTTCTTTGGGTCAGAACCCAAAACCAAATGGCTAGCAAGTAAGCTTCCTAACCACATAACCACACCTGCTGCTTGCAGTTGTTAAGAATTCTTCACAAGTTACCTATTTTACAATCAAGCAGATACAGACTAGCAAAAACTGAATGTCAGAACCAGAGTAGATCGATTCCTTAGTTAATAACCTATCAATTTCACTAGTTATGAGATGATTACCTCCACCTTAGCAAAGGCAGAGGCATTGTTTTCAGTTGTGTTTGTTTGTCCATGGACAAAATATCTCAAGAATCGCTGGACGGATTCGGATGAAACTTTCAGAGATGTTTGGCTTCATGACTGGCATGAACTGATTAGATTTTGGGATTGATCCGGTACCAGACAAGGATTCTGGATTATTTTTCCTGTTTTTTTACTTAATTTTTGAGAGCAGTCAAGTTCATTTTTAATATTCTCGTTATTTTTATTTTATTCCTGTTTCTGCTCAGTTTATATCTGTACACGAAGGAGTTGAGAAAATGGCCGAGTGCAAAAGAAATCAAATGATGGGCAAGCAGAAATGATGACTGAATTAGAGTGAACGTTGTACAATTGGTCGATACTTGTTGGGCAAAGAATTACCAATGTACAAGACACTGATGGCTGAGGGAAAACATTTCAAGGAAGCCATTGGAAGAAGTGGGTGAGGTAAGAACTCAAAATGGCCATCCTCACAAGGATCAGTTGTAAAGGTAGAGAATGTTACAGAGCAGACTTGTTCAACCCTTGGGGCAAAAAACGAAGAGATGATAATGGTGATAATTCACCAATGTATCAATGAGTTACTTTCCTAAGTTTATATTGAACCTCAAACAAATAGGACTCTATCAAGGACCAATGCTATTTGTTATCATATTGCTATCAAGCAGATGCAGGTGCGACTGTGTAGTAAGAAGTTTGCTTACAAACCATATGGTTGTGGGTTCAGTCCCGCTGTGTGGCACCTTGGGGGAAAATGTCTTTTACATAAGCCCCAGGCTGAGCAAAGCCTTGAGAGTGGATTTGGTCAAAAGAAAATGAAAGAAGCCCTTCATATAACGTGTGTGTGTGTATGTTTATGTCTCTTTATTTTGACAGCATATGATAGTTGTAAACAAGTGTCGCCATCATACAAGTGGTGTCATCCATTGCCAATATTCTGTAAAGACCATGCTTGGCCATGAGGCAAAGGTTGGCAACAGGAAAAGCATCCATTTATAGAAAATCTGCCTCAATAAATTCCATCCAACTTGTGCAAACATGGAAAAGTGGACATTATGATGATGATGGCAGCCATTTTCTTTTGCAACTTATATCAGAAAAGACCAAATATTTGAAGACTAATTTATTGGTGGCAACATGAGGCAAAAAATAAGCTTGATTCCTTTTGTGAGTGAGACAAGTTGACTAGAAAAAACACAGCTAAGCCTAAAATGCCTCTGCATAAAATCCCAAATAAAAATTTCTATAAATATCTTTTGAAAAAACCAATGATGATAAAGTGTAGATTGAAAAACGACTCTACAAGAGTTGTTTGAACAATCTGCCTAATATATTTTATAAGAGAGGGAAGGAGTGAGAGAAAGTCTAGTGATTTTAGGTATTTAGTTACATCCCTTTGGCCTTGAGTTCAAAAAATGATGCCGAAACTGACCTTGCTAGTTATTCTGTTGGATTCGTAAACAACTAGTAAAGTATTAGAGCACCGTAAATGAACATTAACAGTGTGGTAGTGGGTGGTACAGTTGGCAGAACATCAGGGTTCAAATCCCACAAACATGGAATTTGCTTTGTGGTTTATAAAATAGGAATCAAACAAGGTCGAGGGATAACTCAATTGACTACCTTTTATCTTTTATTCGTTTCAGCCATTGGACTGTGGCCATGCTGGGGCACTGCCCTGAAGGTTTTAGTAAAACGAATCAAGCCCAGTGCTTATTTTATCGGTCTATTTTGCCGAACTACTAAGTTACTGGGATGTAAACAAACTAACACTAGTTGTCAAATAATGAGAGGAGATAAACACAAACACACACACACATATATTCAATGGGCTTCAACACAGTTTCTGTCCACCGAATTTACTCAGAAGGCATTGACCAGCCCAGGGTTGTAGGAGAGGGAGACACTTGTTCAAAGTCTTACACAGTGGAACTCTACTTAAAACCACAAGGTCGCAAAGCAAGACTCTTGACCAAATAAATTAATTAAATACTATGCATACATAATACAGACACACAAATTGCTACACAAGGAAGTCTTTCTGAATGTGCAAACTTCATATGACATGAGGACCTTTATAGTAAATATAAATTGAACATACTGAATTGAATTTTACATTTAAAAACTAATCAAATTCATTTGGTGCAAGGAACCCTGGTTTCCATCACTCGTGTATAGTACTCATTCCCAATTTTTAACCACCAGAATAACTTAGAGACTTAGGAAAGGAAAGCTTTATATCACTCAGAGCGTATGAAACAAGGAGTAACTAAAAGCCTGAAAGCAAGCAAAGACGTTTAGGACAAACTTATGAAAATACTTGGGGCAGAAAAAGAGTTAATTTAACATTAAAATGTCCTGAAATGTGTTAGTAACACACCTATATTTAAAACATTCCACAATCGATATTCTAATACTTAGCATATTGTTTATTTTGTTTGTTTGTTTTTTTTTCCATTTATTACTAATAAACTGAAGAGTTAATTAAATTAAATTCTGGACGATCGAGTTAATATTTCGGAAAAGACTATAATCTTATAAACAACAATTTTGACATTTAAAGAACGGATTTAGTCGACAGATCAAACGACAATGAAATTTTCAAACAAAACAGGAAGGAGATTTTGATATCAAAGAAGCGAGAAGGATATTGGTAATTTGCAGCAAATTACAACGAAAGATGTTCCTAGAAGTTAATAAATGGTTTCTTGGGTTTTACAGATGAAAACAAAGATAGTGTTTTTTGACAAGTGACACTTTAGTGCACACGCTCCGTAGAACACATATTGAATACAGAGTGACAGAACGAAGAATTGGTAAGGAACAAAAATATAAAAACAAAAGTTTCTCCAGGAAGGGAAAAAGGCGACGTTCATGGAATGTGAAACGGTTTCTCCATACTGACGATGACGGGACAAGCTTGTGTGTGTGTGTGTGTGTCTGTGTGTATATTTCCCCCTACGTCTATAACTTATTAATTAATGTATTTTCTAATGACATCTGGAGGATATCTATTCTAATATCCACCATATTAATTTATCAGAATTTTCTATTTACAAATTATAAAGGGCGGAGGTGTAGAATACATACCCACGCTATATATAATATATATATATATATTTATATATACCCATACATACACACGGATGTGTGTGTATTCTTGTTGGAATAATTGTTTCCTGTATATGCCGCCTGTCTCAGACTTCGAAGTCATTTAACACTTCAATAGTTCTGGTTCCGTTACCCAGTGGTGGCCATCTCCACAAAATTAGCTTCAGGCCACTAGGATTGTCTCCTGTGAAAGGAAGGTACTCATCATCGATCGGGTAAATCCTAGATCTGCAGAGTTTGCTATTTAACCCTAGGTGGTCTTTTTCTCAAGGGCCGCTATCACACTACATTCCTATGCTGTACATTCTATCATTCCTGGTTTCATTCATGCGATTCCTGTTTAAGACCCCACACACACACTTTTCTAACCTATCCTCGCATTGTCCCTTCCAAAGTCGCCCTGACGGTGATAAAACAAATTATTATTATTATTATTACTATTATTACTGTTTACTAAATAGATTTTACTGTGAAAGTAAAAGTAACAAGACTTCAAATGTAAAACAAGGGAACGAAATTTACAAGACTGATACGAGTGGATTTAAACTGAAACGAGACCGCGACCCGGTTTCGATTCCAGGACGAAGCTAAATGTTATGACAATTCGACCTCAATTTTTTCTCCCAACAGAAATTAAAAACTGATCCTGATATCTAAAAAATACATATAAATAACAAAAACAAGATTGTATGTAAGTATGTGGTTGTGTGTATTATATAGATAGATAGATAGATAGATAGATAGATAGATAGATAGATAGATAGATAGATAGATAGATAGACAGATATATAGACAGACAGACAGATAGATAGTTAGTTAGATAGATAGATAGATGGATAGATAAATTGATGGATAGATAGATAGATAGATATGTATGTATTTATGAAGAGAAAAATTAGGTGCAGTTGAAAGACCAACGATCAGTGTTTTGCCGGATTTCAAAATACATTATAAACATTAGGCTTGGCCGTGTTTTTATGGGATATAACAATTTCCCAGTGTAATTAAAATATAATAATAATCATAATCAACATGGTGATTATATATATTTGTCAGTACAATGTTTCTAAACGTTATGGCAACTTGTGTCCCAAGTCCGTCTCCCTGGATTCACCGGCAAAGCTTGGTTGAAATTATTATACAAATGACAAAATCATGATGTGTGTATATGTATGTATATATATATATATATATGTGTGTGTGTGTGTATAGATCACCTATATATATATATACACGCACACATGTGTATGGATATATACAGATATACGTATACATATATATATATATACAACATATATACAATATACACAACATACAAATATATACAACAGACATATGTACGAGATCACAGCAAACATACAATAGACACATTCATCAGCATATATATATATATATATATATATATATATATATACACTGCATATCACACATGAACCACATTACAACGTACAATATATATACATAACATACATTATATACAATACATTGCTGTCACATATATATGTGTGTGTGTGTGTACATATATATATGTGTGTGTGTGTGCATAGACTGTCTACTAATGTTGGTAAAGGTTTTCGACTCGTGTCTGTTTTACATGACCAAGCAATGACAGAAAAAGAAACTGTTTGAACATGGTATGTTATTGTATCTCACATTGTATTTGGTGCTTGGGTCTCACCTTCCTTTCTCGCTCGGGTCTTCGTGTTTGTTTTGATTACGGATGTATTATGAGGATATATTTTCCTTTATTCTTCTTCGTCGTTCAGTCCCTTCCGTGAAGGGCGAACTGGAAATGTTGCTGCAAGACGAATAAAAGAGTTCAATGGTAGAAAGAGAGAGGCAAAGAGAGAGAGAAAGAGAGACAAACAGAGAGAGGGAGAGATAAAGGGAGATAGGAAGTGAGTGAGGAGGGAAACGTGATAGAGAGGGAGAAGAAAAAGGAAGGAGGGAGAAAAGAGAGGGAGAAAGGGAGAGCGCCAGCTAGAGAGAGAGGACGACAAAGAAAGGCAGAGGTAAAGAGGGAGGGAACAAGAGCGAGCGCCATCTGGAGAGAAGAGATAGTCTCCCCTCTGTCCGTCGTTCAATGGCTCAGAAATGATATCTATATATATATATATATATATAGATAGATAGATAGATAGATAGATATGTGTGTCTTAATATATACTTTTGTTATTTACACCACCTGTCCTCGTCTGTTGTTATTATTTGTATATTCTCCCATATATATATTAAGATAGATAGCTATGTAGAGTGAGGGAGAGCTAAAGCTGAGAGTAATATAAAATATATATAGACATATTGTTGAGGATATTTGTGCAGATATGTAAGAAATGGTTTGTTTTTATAAAGTTACCTGGTAATTGCTGGACAGTTGAGAAAGAGTTTAGTATAGAAGGGAAATACGATCTATCTATCTATCTATCTACCTCTCTATCTCTATTTGTGTGCGTGTGTAAAAGTTCTCTGCCCTTGATCACAGAGCGGGAGAGTTAACGAAATAAATATATATACATATATACATAGAGAGAAAACAGGTGGAGAAAGGGAAGGGTGAACCCACAATATAGAAAAGGAAATAGAGAAGTAAAGGGATTTGAGTCACAGAAGAGAGACAGAGATATGGTGATGGGTAAATGAATAGATATAAATATGTAAGGATAGATAGATAGATAGATAGATAGATAGATAGATAGATAGATAGATAGATAGATAGATAGGCAGGCAGATAGATAGATAGATAGATAGATAGATAGACGTGGGGAAATAGAGAAAGAGAATACTAATAATCAAAAAAAGAGGAGAGGAAAGAATGAGAGAAAGAGTTAAAAGATGAGTAGTGAAAGAATGGGAGAGTGAAGGGAGGAACAAATTAGAAAACTTGATATAAACGTCTGGAAGAATGATATTAAAGAGAGAGAGAGAGAGAGAGGAAGCAGTTCAATGAGAGAGAGGAAGGGAGTCGACGAGAAAGAGATGGATTGGATTATGGAAACGAAAGCACATAACAGAAATATATACGATAGAGAGATAATGGCACAGAGAGAGGCGACGGGGGAGAAAGACAAAGCAAGATGGAAGTATAGGAGATTGAAAATAGACAGATAGATAGATAGATAACATAGATAGATAGATAGATAGATAGATAGATAGATAGATAGATAGATAGATAGATAGATAGATAGATAGATAGATAGATAACATAGATAGATAGATAGATAGATAGATAGATAGATAGATAGATAGATAGATGGATGGAGATTAATAAAAAGAGAGAGAAGTAAAGGGATTTACATGGAGAAAGTGTCTGTTAGAAAAACGTTGTTTGTAAAAATGTCTATATAGGTATATAAGAGAGAGAGAGCTGTCAAGGCAAGAAATGTAAAAGTAGGGATGCCAGGCCAAGAAAGGGGTGAGAGAAAATTGTAAAGGAAAACGTGTATCTTATTTTTATTGCTAGAGGAGGATTCGATCTAGGGACAATTTGTTTTAGTAGTTGATTTGTTACTACAGCACCAAACTAGTCTCAATTGTGTGTCTGTGAAGAAAGGGCAAGACGAGTGTTAAGAGATAGCAGAGCAGTTTGCTAATATTAACAAAGAGAGGCATAGAAAGAGACGGAGACATCCAGAAAAAGGGGGGAAAAAAACGAACAGAAAAGGACACAAAACAGAAAATGGAATTTGGGTCTATTGAAAGGAATAATTCTTAGAAATGAAAATTTTAGTTTCATTCGTTTTAAGCTATAAAGTCATCCAATAGAATTGGGATCGTCATTCTTTTCAATTCTCTCTCTACCTTTCTCTCTACTTCTCTCTTCTCCTCTCTCCCTCTCCACCCCCCCTTTCAACTCTGTCCTACCTTCACTGTCTCCTCCCTCTCTTTATTCCCCTCCTTTCCTATTTCTCCCTCCTTCCTGCTCTCTTTCCCCTTTCCTCCCCCACTCCCTTTCCCCCCTCTCTCCATTCTGTCCTCCCTTCACTCTCTCCTCCTTCTCTCTATTCTTCTCTCTCTCTCTCTCTCCCTCCCTCCCTGTCCTTCCCAGTTTCCTCCCTCTCTCTTCCTCTCTCCTCCCTCTGCCTCCTCTCCCTCACTTTAAAATGACATGTGACTTTCAATCTTAATTTACAAGATATATTTAAACATTAGCTTACAAATAATTAAGTCAATATACAACTGAAATTCTTGATATTCTTATTCTTTATATATACATTTTATGGCACAGACATGGCCCTATGGTTATAAGCTTCTGTCTCAACCACATGGTTCCAGGTTCAGTCCTACTGTGTGGCTCCTTGGACAAGTGGATTTGGTAGACGGAAACTGAAAAAAGCTCTATGTATGTATGTGTCTTTACTTCTGCGTTTATCTTCCACCACCACTTGACAACCGGTGTTGGTGTGTTTACGTCCCCATAACTTAGAAGTTTGACAAGAGAGACCAATAAAATAAGTACCTGGCTTTAATAAACGGTAATGTAGTCTACTCATTCTTCAAAGCGGTGCTCCAGCATGGCCGCAGTCTAAAAAAGATAAAAGACATGTAAAACTAACAACAGGACACATTAAATGCAAAATATTCCAAAGACAGTGGAGTTTCATAATACTCTTTTACTCTTTTACTTGTTTCAGTCATTTGACTGTGGCCATGCTGGAGCACCGCCTTTAGTCGAGCATATCGACCCCAGGACTTATTCTTTGTAAGCCTAGTACTTATTCTATCAGTCTGTTTTGCCGAATCGCTAAGTTACGGGGATGTAAACACACCAGCATCGGTTGTCAAGCGATGTTGGGGGGAACAAGCTCAGACACACACATACAACAGGCTTCTTTCAGTTTCCATCTACCAAATCCACTCACAAGGCTTTGGTCGGCCCAAGGCTATAGTAGAAGACACTTGCCCAAGGTGACACGCAGGGGGACTGAACCCAGAACCAAGTAGTTGGTAAGCAAGCTACTTTATTTTATGTTTTTTTTTATGTTATTGTTGTAAGCTCTTAAGTTTCAAACATAAAATTCAGAAAAAAATATTTCAAAAAAGTTAAAGAGGAAAATTTATAACAAGTTTTATAAACGGGGAATGGAAAAGAAGGGATTGTAAAAAAATTGTAAAAATTAATATAATCTTTTATCTTTTACTTCTTTGAGAACTGCAGCCATGCTGGAGCACCACCTTGAACAGTTTAATCAAACAAACTCACCCCTGTACTTTTTCTTCTTTTTTTTTGTTAAGTCTGGTACTTCTATCAATCACTTATGCCAAAATGTTAAGTCACAGACATGTAAACAAACCAACACTTGTCAAACAGTGATGGGTTATGATGCTGGCATGAAGTGGATGGCTTGACCACAGCTGGCAAGCCAGAGAGCTACACCAAGCTTCCATTATCTATTTTGGCATGTTGTTCTCCTTTGTCAGTTTTTATTGCTCGATGCCCTTCTTAATGAAAACCACTTTACAAAGTGTATTGGGTGCTTTTTACATGGCACCTGCACTGTCGAGGGCTGTTTTGGTATGGTTTTTACAGCTGAATGCTCTTCCGAATGCCAACCACTTTGCAGTGTGGGCCCGGTGCTTTTCACATGGCACCAGCACTGGCAAGGTCACCAAATAACTTGCAAGACAAAGATCCTTTTAAAGTGGGCCATACTCGAGGAGGTGGATTTGTGCCAGACAATGAGAGATCAGAATATGAGAGAGGGATAGAAGCTGTAGAGGACAAACATGGTTACCTCAATCAGAGGGAGAGAGGGAGGGAGAGAGTGCTCAAGAATGAGAGAGTGCTCAAGAATGAGAGAGAACAAGAGAGCGGGAAAGATGATAGTTATGCGCCAGGGCATACTCTCAAGGTTTGAGAATGAGAATCTAAATTGGATGGTAGAGCACTGCTAAGGCTGCAAAACACACACACACACACACATGAAGGGCTTCCTTCAGTTTCTGTCTACCAAATCCACTCCCAAAGCTTTGGTCGGCCCAGTGCTATTGTAAAAGACACTTGTCCATGGTGCCACGCAATGGGACTAAACCCGTTGGATTCACTTTTATTAAATCTTAATCACTGATCCTTAAAAGTAATTTTCAAAAATAATCTTTTTTAAGTTACAAAGACAGGAGTAGTGGAGGTTTCACCATTCCTTATAAATGTTTCAGCAGTGAACACACAATGTGCATAAGCCAACCATAGTGGTAACTGGAAACAAAAAAACAAAAGTTTAGCTACATTAAGACACTGGTACCATTTGCCAAACTTCCAAGAATCTGTCGTAAAAACAACATTGAAGTTGGATTCACTTATTAAGTGTGTGTGTGTGTGTGAGAGAGAGAGAGAGAGAGAGAGAGAGAGTGCGTGTATCTGTGTGTTTGTGAGTGTGTGTGTGTGTGTTTCTGACTTTCTGTGTGAGTGTGAGAGAGAGTGCATGTGTGTGTGTATTTATGTGTGTGTGTGTTTGTGAGTTTGTGTGTGAGTGCATATGAAGGTTGGCAATGAGTACAGTGAAGAATTCCGGGTAGAGGTAGGGTCCACCAAGGTTCTGTCCTCAGCCCCCTCCTATTTATCATAGTCCTCCAGGCAATAACGGAGGAATTCAAGACAGGATGCCTCTGGGAGCTCCTCTATGCTGATGACCTTGCACTAATTGCTGAGTCACTATCAGAACTAGAGGAGAAGTTTCAGGTGTGGAAGCAAGAACTAGAATCAAATGGCCTTAGAGTCAACCTAGCTAAAACCAAGGTCCTAATAAGTAGGAAGGTAGACAAAACACAATCCCCTTCAGGTAGATGGCCCTGCTCGATCTGTAGAAAAGGAGTAGGTAGTAACTCTATAAGATGTACCCAGTGCAAGCTATGGACACAAGAGGTGCAGCAATATCAAAGGCAGGTTAACTAGGAAGTTAGTTTTTGTATGTGGCAGATGTTCAGGTACAACAAACACTGAAAATGTGCAGAAAACAACTTCTGTCACATTCCAGGGAG
>NC_068986.1:11214753-11215947 GCF_001194135.2 Octopus bimaculoides | reverse complement strand
AGTGACAAAGTTAGTAGTTGGGGAGGGTGCACTGAAAGGGTATCTGCTAGAATGAGAATAGCCTGGGCAAAGTTCAGAGAGCTCTTACCTCTGCTGGCGACAAAGGGCCTCTCACTCAGAGTAAAAGGCAGACTGTATGACGCTTGTGTACGAACTGCCATGCTACATGGCAGTGAAACATGGGCCGTGACTGATGAGGACATGCGTAATCTTGCGAGGAATGAAGCCAGTATGCTCTGCTGGATGAGTAATGTCAGTGTGCATACCCGACAGAGTGTAAGTATCTTCAGAGAAAAGTTGGACCTAAGAAGCATCAGGTGTGGTGTGCAAGAGAGACGATTGCGCTGGTATGGACATGTGGCGAGAATGGATGAGGATAGCTGTGTGAAAAAATGCCACACCCTAGCGGTTGAGGGAACCCGTGGAAGAAGCAGACCCAGGAAGACCTGGGATAAAGTGGTGAAGCACGACCTCTGAACATTGGGCCTCACCGAGGAAATGACTTCTGACCGAGACCTTTGGAAATATGCTGTGCGAGAGAAGACCCTGCAAGCCATGTGAGAACAAAATAATAACATACTGATTTGAAGTGAAGAATACATTCTTCACTTCAAATCAGTATGTTATTATTATATACAATGAATTCTTTGGATTCTCTCTCTTCCTCTACCTCTTGTTTAGCTTATAGCTTACAACTTCTCCCGAGCTTTTATTTACTAATTTTACTGTGATCCATTTTGCCTTCCCCTATTTTAATTATTTAATTTAAACCTTTAGTATAGCGTTTACAGCCTTTCTCCCGTAATAACTCTATGTAAACCAGCGTTCTTGTTTCTAACGGTCACTTACTTAGCCATATAATAGTATAACTCGTACGTAACCATATCATTTTGCATATGTCTTGCTTTTGTATGTTGGTTCCCTGACGAGGAATATATGTGCAATTCCAGCACCTCTTATTTCTTTGGAGTAGATGGCACATGTATTTTGAAACATATGTAGGAATTAAAGGAACTTTTGTTTATATGTGTTTTGCTCCATTTATTATTATTATTATTCATATATATATATATATATATATATATATATATATCATCATCATCATCATCATCATCATCGTTTAACGTCCGCTTTCCATGCTAGCATGGGTTGGACGATTTGACTGAGGACTGGTGAAACCGGATGGCAACACCA
>NC_068986.1:11207900-11213775 GCF_001194135.2 Octopus bimaculoides | reverse complement strand
TTTAACTCAACGGTAGACCACTGGCTTCTCAATCAAATACAGAAAAAACTGTGAAGTAACCTGTATTCTTTTGTTCATCAGTACTGATGAACAAAAGAATACAGGTTACTTCACAGTTTTTTCTGTATTTGATTGAGAAGCCAGTGGTCTACCGTTGAGTTAAATGTTTTTAAGCATTCCCTCGCTTTCAGTAAATATGTTGCTTATTCTTTTGGTAGTTTTTGACTTATTTAGTCCCTCGAAGCGTGAGGCATTAATATACAGTTATGATAGCATTGTTAAGCAAGTGACAAACAGGAACATGGCATTCGCAAGGTCCAAGTAAGCCAAAATGCATCTGGTGAATCATTGTTAAGACAATATTTGTCTCACTCTGATATACACACTGTGTTTTTAACACACTGTGTCTATGAAGAGGTATTCACTCAAAAACCATAACATGTCCATGAAGAGATTTTCTCATAGACAAAAGCCACAGCATCATGCCTTTCAGTGGTGTAGATAGCAATTTTGAATTTAATGCTGTTTCAGTTGCGTTTGCATTAATATTTGTTTTAATCACATTATTAATGACATTATTTACTTGAATCATTTTTTTTTTCTATCACCATAGTTGTAAAATTTCCTATAACTGACTTTTGTTAAAAATTATGAAGAATTATGATTCTAGTAGCAGCTTGTTAATCGTGAAAGTTATTCGCTTAAGGAATTCATAATAATAGTGAAAATTTATTCTTGTAAATCTTTTTGAAAAATGAAAGCACAAAGCAAGAAGATATTCTAGTCAAAATACACGCACAAAAGTACTTATTTTTGATTTAGGAAATTAAAATTCGGAGGACACGGCGTATGATTACAAAAATATTCTGAAGATTAAGGCAAAGGAAGACAGTTTTATTGCAACAAATGTGATCAAAGAAGGCTAGCAGAACAAATTTTGATTATTTTGAAAATTAAATTAAAACTGAGGAAATGTGTACGAATGCGGCAAACACAATAAAAACGAAAAGCGTTACGAGTACAAAGGCGTTCCAAGGGAGATAATTCGAAAATTTTTCATTCAAGGTTATGTACCTTGGATCGTTTTATCTGGCATTTGTTAATACGTATTTGATTTTATGATAATAAACAAGCATATTGTATACAAAGCTCTGGTGCACTACAACTGATCGGAAAAGAGGAGACAGAAAGCAGCCATATATAAGTCGAGTAAAGAAAGACAACAATGAAAGCTAGAAGTACATGCACAGTACAAAAGGAGTCACCAAGAAAAACGTGTGGTACGTCAGGTGAATTTCGGGAAGGATGGAATATCAGAAAGATGCAATGATCTGACAGCTAGCATTTGATGCGGATAGTTTACTCTATGCTTCGACAATTCTGAATGTGAAAAAATGCTTCCAAAATTCATGTAGGCTCGGGAACAGAGGAGTGCACACCTCCTAACATTGGGCAGGGGCATTGAAAACGCTTTGAACATCTTGAAAAACTGTGTTTGCATCTCTCCAACTCCAAATAAATTTCATTCCTGCACTTAGGGGAATTCATGCATGCTGCACTTTTTTTTTTTGCTTTTATAAGCATGCTTAGGATTAGCAGAGGTATTGAATGGGAAAAGGTGGCCAAAATGATGTTGGAAAGATGGTGGATAATCTTGTGGAATTCTACTATGTCATCTGGTAGATGTGGAAACTTCAGAATGTCAATGCTCTGAGAAGCAAGATGTTCAAGACAGGGTGACTGATTCATCTGGTTACATGTCTTGGGATAGCTTCTAATAGATCAATATTCTGGATAAGGTTAATCTTCCTGACTGAAGATGAAGTGTGAACGTACCACAGCCATATACAGCTTTGAATAGAAAACTGGTGAGTGGCTGACAAGGGTCATACTGATGAGAAGGCAAAAAATAGTTTCGATGTCCAATCGAAGTTATTCACTCGATTTGCAATGCAGATTCACTCGAGAAAATACACAAGGAATACAACTTTCTGTCACTTCTACTTCAGAAATACTGGACTTAGACAAAAGCTCTAGATAATGTCATTGATGTTTCCTTTCCATTAAAATGAAAACAAAACCTAAATATGTGGTATTAGAATTGCCGACAAATAATTTTCAATTTTTTCAAACACCCGACATAGACCGTACTCCACAGACTTTGCTTCTTCTGAAAACTGCAAATGTTGAAATATAGTTTTGCAGAGATGAGTTTTCGAGGGTGTAGAGAATAACTATGTTGATAAAATTAATGAAAAAAAAATTTGAGGGCAATTAGCACTTTCCATTTTCTTTTCTTCACCCCCGCTTTTTTTGCGGGGCGGGGTGGTCTGATTTACATGTTTGAAACATCAACACCACGTAATCCGCACTCTTGCAAAACTATCTCTGTTGAATGTCATCGGGAATATGCATTTTAAAGAGAGTTATGAGGAAATGAAGTTTGGAGATGACCCACAATTTTTTTCCCCAGTTATCTCCATAATTGTAATCTACTTTCTCAAAAATGTACTCTGCAAAATTTCATCCAAAATTGCATTCTTCAAAAGAGCTGTGAGGAAACAAAACGCAAGGGGGGTCACCAATCTGTTGTATGTGTGGTGTTGCAAGAAAACAGACTCACACAGAGTTGTACTGTATCTGAGCAATTTAGACAATAAGCTCATTACACAATACATATACAAACGTGTGTGTATGTAAGTGCACACACACACACAAGATAATAGCATTTATTGTTACTATTTCAATAAACAATTGTTTAGATTTTGTTTGTGTTTTATATTAATAATAAGAGGTAAGTATAAGCATATAATTGACGACGTATTTTTAACATTTGCTAAATAACCGCCTGCCTGTGTTTTTCCAGATACGAGCGGGCCTCTCCTCATTACATACGACTTGTATCGAATGTCTGAGTGCACCATGGTTCTAATAGTCCACTCCGACACCCGAAGTTCTTTGATCATGACCCTCATTCAATTTCCAGGAACATCATCGATTATGTCTTGAGCCCGTTGGATGAATTGCGTTCTGTGATGTTGATGATGACAGAATCGGTTGAGTGACCGCTAGCAATATCTTGGTGCATAAAACACCTTATCACACGCTTTGTTGTGAGTTCAATTTCTGCAGGAGTTAACCATTTTATTTAGTTCTTACCGAGATCGCTAAATTAATTACCAGCAAAGGATTGATTTATTCATGTGAACCGTCTCCTAAAATGTGTGACATATTGTTAAAACTTAATATTGCTTCATATGAGATAAGCGTGTCACAAATTTTAGCGAAAGTATTTTCCCTTGTTAAAAGGAAATTTCTCCGATGGCGTTATCGACGCAGGGGAAATAACTCCCTGCTTTCATTCCAAGGGACATAATCGTAAAGCAATTTTTTTCCCCACCTTTTTCTATGGTTCTCAAAATCCGAGTACTGATAGCCATATATAAAATATGACGAATGTAAAGGCCTGTGAAATTACTTCGCAATAAGGGATCTCGCTGCCATTATGCACATATTCCCATTATTAGCAACACTAAACTTCAATTATTAAATTCATTTCCAATCTCTCCTTGGAAAATTATTTTTGTTCTTCTGATAGACAAACTAAAATTGTTTCACTTCCTCTTTGTACTTCGCTAAGGATCCAGTAAGCAGTTTGATAGCGTCCACGTTCCAACAACAGCTTCAGTCGCCGTCTTGAATTCAATATCTTTACCATTCCTAGACGTTTATAAAATTACAAAACAATGCCGCACCCATGACTTTCGGAAACATTTTTTTTTTCCATGCTCAGAATTGTGAAAGCATGGTATAAACTTCCATGGCCCCTCCCTCAAAATTTCGGGCCTTGTGCCTAGAGTAGAAAAAAACCCCCCAATATATGGATGGATATAACTAATCCAGTGGTACTCATAAAAAAGCTCCTTAATTGATGATTCTACAAAACACAGTATATATAGTACTATCATCATCATCATCATTTAACGTCCGTTTCTGGCAGAGTGAATGGCATCATGGTGCTGTTTTTCTCAAAGATGGTGCCCAACTGCCCCAACTATACTGTGTAGTCAACAAAATCAAAAAACAAACAATGCACATGCACGAAATTTAAAAATATAAAATGGCAACAACTTACCCATCATACTCAGTATATTAATACAGACATATAAGTAATCTATTAATTATAATCAAATATGATCAAATAAATTATTTATATACCTTTATTAAGCTGCAAAACAATTTACCCAATGCTAAAATAAATTATATCATAGTATATTTCTCTCTTTATTTATAGATAGATAGATAGATCATTGCAGCACTCCGTCAGTTACGATGACAAGGATTCCAGTTGATCCAATCAACGGAACAGCCTGCTCATGAAATTAACATGCAAGTGGCTGAACACTCCACAGACACATGTACCCTTAACATACACATTCACATACCTACATACATACATAAATGCATGCATATATAGAAACATACATACCTGCATACATACAAACATATATACATACACACATACATACATACATACATACATACAAACATACATACATACACACACACACACACACACACACATACAAACACAAATACACACACACACACATACATATTTGCAGAATCTCAAGAAATTGTACATAATGACATTTTATTTTGCACTTTTATGACATCCCGTTGTCAATATTTTGGAGCCTCTTATCTGAAGTAATAATCCCTTATCTAATGGATTATCTGATGAATTCATTCATTTTTTTTTTTTTTTCATAGGCGCAGGCGTGGCTGTGTGGTAATAAGCTTACTTCCCAACCACATGGTTCCAGGTTCAATCCTACGGCTTGGCACTTTGGGCATGTGTCTTCTACTATAGCTTTGGGCTGCCCAAAGCCTTGTGAGTGGATTTGGTAGATGGAAACTGAAAGAAGCCCATCATGTATATGTTTGAAAGAGTATGTGTGTGTGTGTGTGTCTTTTTATTTGTTTTTGTCGCTCCCACCTCACCCCACTGCTTGACAACCAGTGTTGGTGTGTTTATGTTCCTATAACTTAAAAGTTCGGCAAAGGCAATCGATAGAGTAAGTACCAGGCTTCATGTTTGACTAATCCCTTGAAGGTAGTGCCCCCTGCATGGCCCCAGTCATGAAATAAGTAAAAACACAAAAACAAGTAAAACATAGGAAAGAAACAAACGAATTTATTTGCCAATCCAAAATAAATGGCACTCTCTTATGATGAAGCATGGATTGTCATTCAGCCATTGTTGATTGGTTGTAAACTCTTGGAGAATCATGTGCAATATACATGTGATTCCTGGTTGAACCATTGTATCATTGGTCACATGTCCTTTTAAACTGGCGCTCCATCGATTACGGAGATGGAGGTTCCAGTTGATCCAATCAACAGAACCACCCACTCATGAAATTAACATACAAGTGGTTGAGTACTGCATGGACAGACATGCCCTTAACATAGTCCCCAATGAGATTTAGGCATAGATGCAATTCATTTTTACCAGCTGAGTGGACTGGAGCAATGTGAAATAAAGTGTCTTGCACAAGGACACAATGTGCCTCCACAGCAATCAAACTCAAGACCTTATGATTGTGAGCCAAAACCCTTAACCACTAAGCCACACACTTTTAATATCTGACCTTTAATGTCCAGCCACAATCAATAATCTAGGGAGATTCTGCCAGTTTCACTCACTCCCCAACACATTGAAATACTACTGACATTTGACATATGTAAGGTAGTACAACTCACACACACACACACACACGTGCATGCATGCACACACACATGCATGTTCATACACACGCACATTCACATGCACACACACATACACGTGCTCATGCACACACACAAGCACGCA
>NC_068986.1:11199257-11207890 GCF_001194135.2 Octopus bimaculoides | reverse complement strand
CACACATACACGTGCTCATGCACACACACAAGCACGCACACTTGTACACACACACATGCATGTATGCACACACACATGCATGTATGCACACACACATGCATGTGCATACACATACATACTCATGCACGCACACACATACACGTGCACATGCACACACACATACACATGCGCGCTCACACACACACACACACACACACACACAAACAAACACCACAGACCTCATTCAGCATTCTCTGAACAATGAACTTCATCCACCGATCCCCAACTAACCACCCACCTCTTTACTGCTTCTATTGTTATCATAGCAGCTTCTACTCTCCTGAAATAGCCACACACTCTCAACATTCGATTATAAGCATTTTTGCCATAGCAAAATTTGTTGTGAAAAAAATAAATTGCAAAAAAAAAATAGATTAACTGTTTCCTTAAAATGGTAACTTTCTCAATTAACCTACCAATTAGCAAAAGGTAATTTCTTTAAGATGAGTTACCTAGTTTACAGTTTGCTTGTGTGTCCCCTTTTGGGTGAAATTTCCTACAGCAAGTTTTTCCAAAAATGTTTATGGTGAATTTTCCAGACATGCTTCCTTTGGGCTCCATTTGCCTCTCCACCTTCCATATTCAACACGAAATGCTTCCTTCCAATCCTTCTTCCACATGATTGAAACCCTCTGGAGTTCTATTTCAACCCATCTATTTCTTATAGGAATTGACCAACATATATTGAAGGAACTCATCAGAGTGGGACTTAGAGCTGTCATGAGTCTCAGACCTCACAACACCAGAGCTTGACCCAGTTTCCAGGCCTCTTAACACCAGAGTTTGACCCAGTTTCCAGAACTCATAACACAAGAGCTTAACCCAGTTTCCAGAACTCATAACACAAGAGCTTAACCCAGTTTCCAGAACTCATAATGCCAGAGCTTGACCTAGTTTCCAGAACTCATAACACCAGGACTTGACCCAGTTTCCAGACCTCATAACACCAGAGCTTGACCCAGTTTCCAAGGTGTATATGTGACTGAGATTACAGCACTCCCCCGGAACAGAATTCCAGTCCATCACAGGGCTAACTTCCCCAGCTATTGCAGAAATTCATTGACAGCTGAGTAAACTGAAGCAATGGGAAATGAAGTGTTTCGATCAAGAGAACACAATGCACCACCCACGGCAGGAATTGAAATCACAATCCTATAATCATGAGAGCCACACCCTCATCACTAGGCTACACAACATTGCTGGCCATGAGTAATTTATAAAACAAAGAAATAGGAAGACAAGTTCTCTAATTGGTATTCAGTCACCCACCAAGAGATAATGGAACATTTCTATTTTAAAATCTACTAAAAGTGCATTTATTCCTATCAAATGTTTTTATCAATAGTTTTCACTAATTCTCTGCTTTATCTGTTTATGACTTGTCTCTCTGAAGTTAATAGTGTGGAGACAGACATGGGCGGTTGTCAAATGAATACCTTACCTGACTGTTGTTATTATTATTCTTTTTATTGCACTATTAAAAGAGAAACTAGCTCTCTGTTGGTTATGACGACAATGAGGGTTCCAATTGATCCAATCAATGGAATAGGCTGCTCGTGAAATTAACATGCATGTGGCTGAGTAACCCACAGACATGCGCACCATTTACGTAGTTCTCAGGGAGATACAGTGTGACACAGAATGTGACAAGGCTGGCCCCTCTTGAATTACAGGTACAGCTCATTTTTGCCAAGTAAGAGGACTGGAGCAACATGATATAAAGTGTCTTGCTCAAGGGCTCAACACATCGCCTGGAATTGAACTCACGGCCTTATGACTATGAGTTGAACAGCTTAACCATTAAGCCACATGCCTTCACATTGCGTTATACATGTTATGCTTTAGACCTGTGCTACTCAAAGCAGTGGTCCGTGGACCAGTGCCGGTCCAGGAGCCATCAGCTGCCACTGCGCAGCAAATTTCCAGAAAAGAAAGAAACATTATAAAATGCTTATGTAATATTGTATTATTACAAAATAAATATAAAACAAAAAAAATTGTCAACTTTTATTATATTCATTATATATATTGTTTCCAGTATAAATTAATATTACAAAGAAGTATTACTGGTTCCTGGCAAATTGGAAAAAAAAAAAAACTGCTGGTACGCCACATCAGATAGTTTGAGAAGCACTGCTTTAGACAACCATAATGAAATGAAATTCTATTGTTAAAGTTGTTTAAAACCATGGCTCTTCTCTTTAGTGTCAGAAAATATTTCAGCCCCAGCTGCAGCTGACACTTTACAAGGCTTGGGTAAGGCCTAAAATGGCATACTGCTCCTATATATAGGACATAAGTACCGCTGCTATTGACACTGACATCCAGAGAAGGACCACCCAGTTGATGAGCACTCCATCACTTTCAGACATGCTCCAGATTCTGACTCACAAGAAAACAATCTCTTCTTTATGTTTTTTTCCATTGCTACTGTTGTAAGGTGTTGTTGTTTGTTGTGGTTGTTGTGGCTGTTGTGGAAGCTGATGGTGAATGGAAAGTCTTTCTCAGGCTTCATGTAGAAGTAATTAACAACACTCACAACCGATTAACACAAGATTTTATTACTGTACACAGTACGAGCTGGCAGAAACGTTAGCACGCCGGGCAAAATGCTTAGCGGTATTTCATCTGCCGCTACGTTCTGAGTTCAAATTCCACCGAGGTCGACTTTGCCTTTCATCCTTTCAGGGTCGATTAAATAAGTACCAGTTACGCACTGAGGTCAATATAATCAACTTAATCCGTGTTTGTCCCCTCTGTGTGTAGCCCCTTGTGGGTAGTAAAGAAATAACAGTGTTTTCTGTGTTATTCCTTTAACAAAAAACTAACTGTAACAATTACACACCGGGAGAGACATACTATGATAAAATAAGTACCGGTCATGCACTGGGGTCAATATAATTGACTTGTCCTCCCCTCCCCTGAGATTGTTGACCTTGTGCTAAAATTTGAAATCGTTAAATTTAAGTATTACTTCTCCTGCAGTCCATTAATTTGATTGTCTCGTTCCTCACTCTTGTACTGGGAGGTTGGCTGTTCAGAGCTAGTCATTATTATGGCATTGGGAGACTTAACCCTCTGCGTATTCAAAGCATTTTTATAAATTCGCCTTAAATGTCCATGATTTCAAACTTTTAGTTAGCCCTTGTCTCATACATTCTGTGTAATATAAAGCTTTCCTTTCATTAATTACAACTGACCCCCGGTGATCGACAGAAATTGAGACTGTGTATTATATAGGAGTGGGTACTGACAAGTTCCTGGCTTTGAGGGCATCGTGAAAGGCCTGGCTGGAGGCCCAACCTCCCAAATTCTTTTACAGGGCTTAGGAAAACTGAAGGACCACTGCAATAAGTATATGGATCCAAGAGGGGATTATGTTGAATAAAATCAGAATTGACTGATCTTCCTGTTTATTTTCTTTTACCCAAAGCCAGGAATTTTTTCAGTACCCCATCGTGTATGATGCATGGATGGCAGGGAAATATCCTGTATATCATATATCAAATATCCTGTACATTATATAGTATGTGCCACTGGCACATAAAAAGTACCATCTGAACGTGATCGATGCCAGGGCCACCTGACTGGTTCCCATGCTAGTGGCACATAAAAAGCACCCACTACACTCTCTCGGAGTGGTTGGCATTAGGAAGTGCATCCAGCTGTAGAAATATTACCAGATCAGATTGGAGCCTGGTGCAGCAGCTGGCTCTCCAGACCCCAGTCAAACCGTCCAACCCATGCCAGCATGGAAAACAGATGTTAAACGATGATGATGATGATGATGATGATGATGATGATGAGAAAAAAAAGGTATGTGGCTTAATGGTTAGCATATTCAACTCCTAATTGTAAGATTGTGAGTTCAACTCCCGGCAGTGCATTGTATTCTTGAGCAGGATATTTTACTTCATGTTAAATAATAATAATAATGAAACTATTGTGTCTGGTGCTCAGGTGCACTACAACTCATCAAAGGTGCATGTACTGTACAGAGAATTATGGTACAAAAGTCAGGAAGGGAACAGTGTATGAGTCATGATGTACATGTGTGCATGTGTATGGAGTTGGGTGGATATCAGGTGTAGTGTTGGCGAATTTCAGGAAGCATGTTTTAAAGGATGCAATGTTTTGGCAACTAACAACTAATGCAGGAAGCTTGTTCCATGCTTCAGCAACTCCGAGTGTGAGAAAATGTTTCTGAAAGTCATGGGAGCTGTGCTGTTTTCTGACTTTGTAGGCATTACCACATGTGTTAGAGACATGGAGCTCAAGGTGGATGTTGGCATGATGGTTAATAATGTTTCTCCATTCCACTCAGCTGGCAAAAATGAATTGTATCAGTATTTCAAAGGGCCAGCCTTGTCACACTCTGTGTCATGCTGAATCTCCCCGAGAACTATGTCAAGGGTACACGTGTCTGTGGAGTGCTCAGTCACTTGAACATTAATTTCACTAGCAGGCTGTTCCATCAATTGGGTCGACCAGAACACTCATTGTGTTCACCAACAGACAGTTTTTGGTGGTTCGTTTTTTTACAGAAAGGACTAGCAAAAGATTAAACGGCACAGTCCACTTAGCCATGAATATGTCCCTCAAGGTAGGGACAACTCATTGCAGTAAGAAATATAAAACTGTTTAGTATTTTGTTGTACCAAGTTTAATCATCATCACCATCATCATCATCTTTTAACATCTGTCTTCCATGCTGGCATGGGTTGGACGGTTCGACTGGGGTCTGGGAAGCCAGAAGGCTGCACCAGGCTCCAATCTAATCTGGCAGTGTTTCTACAGCTGGAAGCCCTTCCTAATGCCAACCACTCTGAGAGAGTGTAGTGGGTGTTTTTTACGAGCACAGGGGCCAAGTGGGGCTGGCATCAACCATGTTTGGATGGTCCTTTTACGTGCCACTAGCACAGGGAGCCTGACAGGCGGTGCTGGCATAGGCCACAACTACAATTTTGATTTGATTGTGGTTTGATGACATGAGAATAATTATCTAAATAATAGGTTGCCATCTTATCAAAAAGGAAGATTTAGTTCTTCAGTTTATGCTATGGAAACTCTCAAATAGCTTGGTCTACTTGGCTGTAGATAGGCACCAGAGGCTAGGAACAACTTGCTCTGTAAAAATTGTAAAAATTAATTTGTTCACATTAAATGCCAGATTCAATTCTAAACATGAGAAACGGCCCATCTGCAAAAGACTAACATCTTTCTGAGAAGATTTTGCTATCAGTTAATGACATTTCGAGCAGATATAAACAAAGATATTGTGAACTGTCTGGAGGGGGCAGACAGCAAATAGACAATCCAAAATCTAATTAAATGGATGAGAGGTGGTGGTGACGGTGGTAGTGGTGGTGATGGAGTGAAGGTGGCAGTGGTGGTAGCAGTAGTGGAGGTGACAATGGCAGCAGTGGTGGAGGCAGCGGTGACGGCCGTGGTGGTGGTGGTGGTGGTGATAGTGGTCTTCCTTGTTGTAGTAATGGAGGAATATTTCTACATGAAAACCTGATAGCAAAGCAGGTGCTATCATATTTGATGTAGCAAGTCCAGAAAATCTTTAACAAATAAAAATAAATGAAAACTTTAAAATCTATTGTTTAATCAATTATGTTAAATTATTCAATTTGTTCATTAGAAAGGCAGGGGAGACAACCTTGAAAATGGATCTTACTTTCATAATTCTTATAAGAGAAATCAGTGGCTTTGTTCCAGCCAGGCATCACAGTCTGTTGTCCAAGAAGGGTGGTTTAAACAGAATGCCATGTTATGTATCATACTCGGCAGAATTTCAGGATGTGTTAAGGTGTTGTACTTTGAGCTTGTCCCAGATGATTATGCTGTGAATGCTAACCTTTATACTCAATAACTGCATAGACTATATGATGCTTTGAAGGCTCCACTACCCTGCATCGGTCAACTGAAGGCATGCACTCCTACAGCATGACAATTCTCCCTGCATGCACTGCTAATGTGACCAAGTGCAAATTTGAGGAATTTGAAGGACTGGAAGTACTGCCTCACCCTGCCTACAATCCTGACCTTTCACCATCAGATGACCACCTCTTCCAAGCTGTGGTTCATTTTCTGTATAGACAGAGACTCAACAACGTGGCTGATGTTGAAAATGGGAGCAGGGAGTTTTTTTGCCTTTAAACAAGTCAAACGGTATAAGCATAAAATTGAGCTTCTGCCACAACAATGGCAACAGACAACAGAATAGGATGGAATATATGTTGATGAATAAACACATTACACGTGTAATTGTTCTGAACAATTAATTCATCATCATCATCATCATCATTTAACATCCATTTTCCATGCTGCCATGGTTTGGATGGTTAGACAAGAACTAGCAAAATCAGAGGCCACACCAGGTTCCATTATCTGTTTTGGTTTGGTTTTTACAGCTGGATGCTCACCCCAACACCAACCACTTTACAGAGTGTACATGGTGCTTTTTATGCAGCACCATCACCAACAATAACGATTTTCTACATGGCGCTTTGGCTTTAGGATATCAATTCTTTTGTGGTGGGCAGGTCTTTTTGAGTTGAAATACAAAAAGACCTTTATACTCAACCTGGTGTCCAGACTTGTTGACATGGGTGCTCTGATTGGAAGACAAAAAGCCTCACCATTCATGGAAATGATGTCATTTGTAGATGTCTGTGACAGCATGCTTGACTGTTGGTCATTTGGTAGATTGTATGAATATGTGACGGTTGGTGTCAAGAAAGGCATCTGACCATTGAAAATCTGCCTCAAGTATAGATGAGTAGACATTAGAATGATGATGATGCTGATGATGATGATGATGATGATGATGATGATGATGATGATGATGATGAAGATGGTGGTGGTGGTGGTGGTGGTGGTGGTGACAGCGATAGTGATGATGATGGTGGTGAAGACAGTGATGATGATGATGATGATGACAATGACAATGATAATGATAATGGTAATTATGATGATGACAACAATAATTGCTCTCATAAAAGTGTAAATTTAATTAAAATTTCTTGTTTTATTACATCAAATATAATCTCAATCCAAGTGGTTTAAATGCATGCCTCAGATATCGAAGTGGCTTAAAAGTGTCAGCAGAAGGGCACCAAGGAGTTATGACCTGGATGTGACCTGGAGCCCTTTAAAGTGTAAGTTAAGGGCCAAACCACTGGCCTGAAAGGAGTGTTTCTTCCCTGAAGACCTTCTGCTGTTCAGCTCTCTTAGGAGTTTCTTACCATTATTAATATGAAAGCTAATTGTGAACTACTTGTTCATCACCAACCATTATTAATCTCAATTAAGGAAATTACAGTTGTCTGTGACAGTTGACATCTCTCAGTCACAATGTTTTCATCATCATCATCATTGCCATCACCTTCTCCATTATCATCATCATTGCCATCACCTTCTCCATTATCATCATCATTACCATCACCACCATCATCATCATCATCATCAGCAGCAGCATCACCTTGATCATGATTATGATAATCATCATCATTTAACAGTCATGCTCTATGTTGGCATGGGTGGGATGGTATGACAGGAACTGATAGGTCCAAGAACTGCATCATGCTCCATTGCCAGCTTTGGCATGGTTTCTACAGCTGAATACCGTTCTTAATACCAACTACTTTACAGAGTGTACTGGCTGCATTTTTTTCATAGCACCAGCATTAGTGATGTTACCATGCAGCTTGCAAAACTATGATCCCTAAAGGAAGCAGCTTTGTGATAGGGGACAAGGGATAAAAGTATGAGAGAAGGGGCCAGAGCAGAACAAGCTTCTTGCTGTAGAGGAGCCACATGGCTACTTATATTCTAAAAGAGAGTGGGGTGACTGAGGTAGAGCTGGAAAGAGATAAAAGTAATGATGATGAAGTGTCTGTTTGGGTCCTCAATGTACAAAAGTATGAGGAACAGAAGAATAGTTACAGCAACAATCATTCCAGTTGATCCGAGCAACAGAACAGCCTGCTCATGAAATTAACGTGCAAGTGGCTGAGTACTCCACATACACCCTTAATGTAGTTCTTAGGGAGATTCAGCATGACACAGAATGTGACATGATTGGCCCCTTTGAATTACAGGTGCAATTCGTTTTTGCCTGCTGAGTCGACTTGAGTAACAGGAAATGAAGTATCTTGCTGAAGTACACAACATGCTGTCAGGATTTGAACTCATATCCTTATGATTGTGAGCTGAATGCCCTAACCACTAAGTCATGGATGGTAGAGGGTAGAGGTTGCAAGAGTGAGACACCAAACCTTAGTCACAATTTATGCTCCTAACACCAGCTGAATGATAACCAAGTTATTTTACTAAATTCTTTGTTATATTTAAAAAATTAATTGAAAGAAACACACAGCATCTCAAAATAAATACAGTAACAAAGGGGTTTAGATCACTTCAAAGTTTGTATTATAGAATGAGGGTGGGGTCAGAGAGGTTGTTATCAAAAGGCTTAACCTCTTATTACCATTTTTCTGTTGAAATGGACTGCCTTTGTTTCAATTAATTTTGAAAATAACGACGAATTTAGAAAAATAATTTTGTCATTGATAAGCTGATGTTTC
>NC_068986.1:11193908-11198904 GCF_001194135.2 Octopus bimaculoides | reverse complement strand
AATAGTAAATATTTCCAACTGGAAAATTTTTTGTCTCCTTCTAAAGTCTAGAGTAGCAGTTCTTAATGACGGCTCCCACGGTCATATGCGACCCTCAAGCACCCTTCCGGTGGCCGTCCCTCTATATATATAAATTTTTCTTTAATTGACTTATGTTTTACTTTTTATTTTGGTGCAGCCCCCTAAAAAAAAAAAAAAATTCAGGTTTTGGATCTGGCCTGAACATTAAAAAGTTTGAGACCTACTGGTTTCATGGGTTGGACAATTAGTGCCCACCACACTTAAAGACTGATGGGCGGAAGGGAGAGATCCCCAAACTGGAAACCTGGTCAAAAAAGGCACCCAAGTGGCGATGTTAAACTGGCCGAAACCATGGCAGGATTTGAATCCAGAACGCAATGAGTCAGAACAAACACAAAGTATCATGTCTGACTTTCTCACGATACAGAAAGTCCACTGCTCTAGAGAAATATTTTATTTATTGACTCCAGAAGAACGACAAGTTGAGACCTCGGAGAAATTTGAACTCTGAACGTAAGAAGCAGGAGAAATAACGCAATTGAAGACATGAAAAATAATTTCTGAATTCAGCATAGTTTAGCACCATTTTAAAGAATAAGGCGTCAAACTGTCTGAACTTTAAATCGTAACTGTCGAGAAAACATCCTTAGACCTCAATTAAATTGATCCCAGTATTTGGTAAATATTTTATCGATCCCAGAAGGAAGAAAGACATCGTTCATTTCAGTGACATTTAAACAGAAAACGTCAAGAGCCTAAACGAAATACTATCAGGTGTCTAACGATCTTCAAATAATATCAGAAGGGTTGTCGTGTTTATGCTTTTCCAATGGACACTGAACAAGATTCAAAACACCTTCATATTTTATTTTCTGTTCTATATTTCAGAGGAGAGGAATGCAAGGTCGAGATATTATTCATCCTTCATACGGCATTCATGGTTTGAACGAAATAAATTGCCTTTAATTGGAAATCGAACCCGTATGATGGCTTTAGATCATCGGGTTTGTCTGCTTCAGACATTACAAGGCCATAAAAGGCGAATTCATTAAAATGACCGGTGTTTAAACTTATAAGTTGTAGTGATGAGCAGGAACAAGATTTCAGCAAAATTTTGTATTGTTTCTTTAAGAAACCGTTATTATTGCTCCTCTTGACGACAGCGATCATGATGTTCCTATTGTCATCTTTGTCGCAGACATGGTGGTGAGGGTCTAATTTCTTGTGGTTCTACCTGTAGAATCTTCCAACAGCATTCACTAAAATATCTGTAAAATACTTTTCTGATCTTCCCAGGAAACGTTCTTAAAAAGAAAGGGAAAAAAACATTGAAAATAATTGCAGCGAGAAGTAAAAAAAAAAAATTGTAATATATATAACTGAAAAAAACATATATATACATATCCAATAATTATAAATATTTCAGATGTAAAAATGGAAAGAAAATTTTTTTTTAAATAAATCTATCAACTGTTTCTAGCACTTTCTGAAATAACAGCCATTCTTGTGTGTAAGCCCCCTCTCCCCTCCTCGGGTCGCTGTCAGAGGACAGGTTCAATAGTACTGCTACATGTTCACGACTAACACTTAGAGATTTGGGTGTTCTAATAAAACTTTTCAACGTTTCTAACTCTGACATGATTTCTGAGCTGAAAAAATACAAAATGCCGTTGTGAGTTAAGGAATAAAAAATACTTTTTAAATATGATAATCTCCCTTTGACCGAATAACTAGGTTAGTGAGGAGTTGAAGAATAGAATAGTAGTATAACAGTGCAGGAAATAAATGCTTGTTTGTGGATGCTGTGTGAATTGCTTCACTTTAAAGTAATCAAATGTATATAGCTTTTTGCTGAACAGTAAACTTGTGTGTAGTTGTTATGTGTATGAACCTATACAGTCTTACAAGAGGCCATTCAATATAGTCACATATTAACAAAATGGCTACTCTGGACTAGCGGGTGTTTCGGTGGCGTTGGTTTTATTCAGAAGGCGAAGTGCATTTAAAAGCTTCGACGTCTTTAATAAGTTTAAAATTGTTATTGAATACCGCAAATCGTTTCGCTGTGACTAGTGACGACCACGATATTGCTATAATTAATCGGAATCAGACATGAAATCGGTTGGCGTATAATGGAGAAAGGTATATGGTAGCAGTTATTACATAGTGTAAAGTAACCAAGATGGCCGTTATACTACTATGGAGAGATTTTCCAGCTAACCCATTTCATCAAAGGAATACCCTAAACAGTTTACTTCATCTCTCAGGAAATTCTTTTTTGTAACTGGTTATGAATTTCAGTGGCTTGTCTTTATTGAAAAGAGTACACAGGATTATTATATACATAAATCTGTTGGATATTTTTCTAGAGTACCTTAGTATCCTTATCCTCCATGTTTAGTGTTAAGCTGTTGTAGAAAAAAATAATCGTTTCTCACAAAATGCGTTTACAAGAACATAAATTTTCGATTAATAATTACATATTTCTATAAGAAAGGCTTCAAATAATTTCAATTTCTTCGTGGATGTTGTAATCTGTGTATTTAAAAGGGATTCTTTTATATCTTTCCTTCTTTCTTTTTCTCTTTGTCACTCCCCTCCACCCCTTCCACTCAACATCTCTCCATTTCTCCCGCGCTTTGCTAAGTCTCTTCCATGTTTGAACTCTCACTCAATACTTGAGTGTGAGTGAAGGCTGAGCAGCTGCCACAGTCGTCATGGAGAAAAGTAAACAAAGAAAAATCTCAAATCACTGATATTTTTAGAGATAAATCGACACGTTAAATCGTCCATATGCTACAATAATTACGACTTACAACGTTATTTTACATAAAGCCTTACCACACTACACTTCATATTTCATATATAGATTTATTACCTATATATATATATTCATAATATTATTAAACCTATCTCTATTGTGATTTTAATATTTATTAATTTTGACTTGTATTCATATAAACTTCAGTTTGCAATCTTCTAAAATATTAATTTAAATTACGTCTCAAACCTCAACATACACTCAATATATCAGAATCCACTTGGTTTACCATATGGAGATGTCCATTCTACTAAATTCACTGAATTATCATCATAGTTTTACAAGTAGAACGAAAATTAGATGCTGTATGACACAGTTAAGTTAACATTATTACACACATTTCTATTTTTATCGCGGATACTTTAGCTTTAAAAAATAGTGGCAAACCCAACAAGAACAAGAATATGGCCGCCAGCAAGCACTGCCAGCCAAAACCATTAAAAATACACGTAAATACAACGTGCTGCAACAATACTATTGCCCTTTTTAATGGGATTTTTACGTAAAATAATAGACGAAGAAATCCTCTAATGATACAGTGATCTTCAATATGGGTTCATAAACGATATACTTTGAAATTAATACGTACATTCGTTGATGAGAGGTTAATTAATGCCCCCCTCCCGCCGCTGCCGCCGCCTTTAAATGTTGTTTTGGGGGGGATGTTTTGCCCTTTAACTTTTATTGTTATTCACGTATCTTTTTATTCTACGTATAAATATCTAAAAATTACGATGGCTTTATTATAGATCTGTTTGATTGCTTCATTAGACTTTCTTAGATTAATTAAGGGTCAACCACACACACACATATATTTATTGTGCTTTTTGATCAGCATTAAAACAATTTTTTTTTTACCTATGGCTTTTCAGATTACATTTTCAATAACTACATATATATTTTATATAAACTAACGAGCATCCATTGTCCAACCAATAGCTTCAACGTTTCATACATTGCCCAGTGGTCATAATAATAATAATAATAATAATAATGATAATAATAATAATGATAATGGAAGATTGTTCATAATTAATTCAGTTTCTTCTAAATACAATATGGAGGTGGATTTAATAATTGTTGACTGGAAACTCTAATAAAACCTAACCCGACTCCCCCACACAGGCCTTCGAAATAAAACCAAAAATCGCAATAAATTACTGAATAGACAAAATATTATGTTACAATCATTATTAGTGTTAGTATAATTAAATTAGGGTCTTTAGGAAATGGATGACTGTCACAGCATCTCGAAATTAGATTTCTTTTTTCTTTTATAAATCGAAGACTTTCTGCTTAGTCAAAGAATTTTTTCCCATTAATTTGTTACAATCTGGTGGTTTCGATTCCCTGCGTTAATTAAAAGTTAATTCGTTTTATTCAGGCTTCTTAATAACCCTCACCAAACAAGCATGAATGTCACCACATCACATTTTTCCCAATGTTTTTAAATGTAAAGACTTAAATTGTCCGTTTGAAAGAAAAACAATAAAACTCTTGTATTTTTTTTAATAATAACGAAATTATACAGACAATGGAAATTCTGATGCCAAATTTATTATTGTGTCTGCTACAAAATTATTTATTTCGAGTCTTGAGGAATTTTAAGGTTTTCATAAGAAAAATATTTTTATAATTTTGGTTATGGCTTTCTTCTTGTGGTCACTAGATTCTTTTTTTCTTTTAAACACTTCGAAAAATGTTTCTTTTCTTCAACTTGTGTTTATTATCTCTATTATTTTTTTTTTCCTGTTTTTAGCTTCTCTAACCTAATTCCTGAATTCTTGCTGCAAATACAACTTCAGTTAAACGTTTATGTATCATCATCATCATCACCATCATTAATATTAATTTTAATTTTGTAAAGAAAATAAAAACATTTCTTTCCAATCAGATCCCATTCAAATTAATGTTATTTGCCAATTAATTATATGTGCGAATCCGATAAAATGCAGTTTTGTTTCGACCAACGTCTCTTGTCAGGAAGTGTATATACATAGATGTGTGTATATATACACACACATGTATATGAGTGTATATATGTGTGTATTTATTTATATATATAAATAAATATATATATATATTGTATTTATTATATGTGTGTATATATATATATATATATATATATATATATATATATATATATATATATAT
>NC_068986.1:11189258-11193445 GCF_001194135.2 Octopus bimaculoides | reverse complement strand
ATATATATATATATATATATATATATATATACACAAACGAGCTTCCTTTGTGTCGTTTATAATAATGGTCAGTTTTACATTAACTTGATTTTGGTTTTGTAATCATTGTTCTCGAAAAGTTCTAACGCAAATAAATATAAAATACGTTTATAGCTTGTATGACAAAAAACATTAATATATATATGTTAATTTGGTAATTTTATATATGATTATGTTTTATACACTTATTTTCACACAAATACATTAATCCATATATACATCACACTTATTTTCTATATGTGTTCTACATATTTCTACGATGTGGCCCTAATTTTTATTGACGCCTTGATACTGGGTCGAGATCTCCTCGTTTTTATATAAACAGAACAAGGAAAATCTCCATTGTATTGAGAAGATGAAGGCGGGGGTGTTTAAAATAATAAATGGTTTAGCAGTCGTCCCTGGTCGTTTCTGCTATTTTCTCTCCTTCCTGAGAATGTTTCACTACGAAAGCATTTTAACAAATCATTCTTATATCACTTTAAGGGTGAGTCTCGGAGAGGATACAGCTATAAATAATAGCATGGGTATAAAAATAATAATACCCTTCGATGGGGGAAAAAAATGGGTCTAGGCTACCCGCGGGACACGAACCCGCAAAGTCTACGTTTTTGTGATGTAAATCAGTCATTTCTATAATTAATTCTTTGTTAATTACTCATAACCAACGAATAGAATGGACAAGGGGGAAAAACAAAAATCACCACCTTAAATATATTTTTGGACAATTAATTGTTGTTGGTGTCTTTCAGGAGGGCGGCATGAATGAACCTCACAACATCACATTACCCCCTCCTTCTCCACCTCTATTTCTTCCATAATTTATAAAATCTGGTCTTTTGTCTACATAAAAATACCCCCCAAAAAAATCAATTATGACTAGTTTTTCCATTCTGATTGGCGCCATTTCACTTCTCTTTCTTCTTTAACAAAGGCATCAACTTCACAACATCCCCATTCATTCCTCTTAACACACAAACACACTCCGACACCATGTGCCTTTTCCAACACAGTTTTATTATCATTATTACTATTTTGTATTTCCGGTTAAATATCTTCCCCAAACCTCATTAATAAGCCAGAACATGTAATTAATTCTTATATTTTTCTCCTCACTTAATTTCATTATTGTTTTTATAATAATTAATTATTAATGGTGTTGATATCTTTACAAATTCAAATTAAGAATTGCTAGTAAAACCTTGACACAAATTACTTTATGTTGAAAGCAATTCTTTTCCCCCCATAACATTAAATCATAAATCCCCGGGATAATTTCTCTATACACACACATGCATGTATAAAGAAGATGCGTGCAGCTCTATAACATGTATGTATAATAATGAAGACGAGTGAATGTATATACACTTGTTCATATAATTAAGGCGAATTACTGTATACACTTGTGTATATAAAGACGTGCGAAAAAGTATGTATAATCAAAGTGTATGAATTTATACATTCGCATTTATAATGAAGGTGGGTAAATGGATATACGTATGTATAATCAAGGTGTGTGAATGTATACACGTATGTATAATCAAGGTAAATAAATGTATATACAAGTGTTTTTATATAATAATAATATAGTAATTTTAATAAGATGTAATTATTATTATTATTAGCCCTTGTGGCTAATAAAACGAATTAATTATTATTATTATTATTAATATCATCATCATCATCATCACAGTTTATTGTTAAAACAAAAGTATTATTGAATCTCATTAAAATTCTGTCCATATCATTGAGAATACCTTACATAATTAAAATTGCTTTTAATTGCCATCATAATTATCATTTCCTTTCGGTGTTAATTATTTCGCATCTCTTTTCTTTTTTATCTAAAATGTCCCACTTTTTTGGTGTAGGAAAGGCATCAACACCACAACATCGAAATTGTCTGCCCTTGGAAATGGCATTAACTGCATCAGTAATTTAAAACCGTTGTGGCTTTCCCGTTATGATGGAAATAGATAGAAGACTTTCGCAAATATCATACCCTTAGGAATGGCATGCACGCCACAACTTCCACTTATTCCTTGTACTGTTAGAAAATCTAACGAGTTGGCAGAATCGGTAGAGCGCCTTGACAATGCATCGCATTATTACGTCCCTTTACGTTTTGGGTTCAAATCTTAGGATCGGTTTTATACCTGATTGATACTTTTTACTTTTTACTATCATTCTAAATTTATCAATTAACTACCACTACAGTATAGTGTGTCTCCGTCAAATTTGTGACCTTAGACCTTGGTTAATAATATTATTACTGTTGATATTTAAAAAAGTAGAATCGTGTATTAGATTAAAATGGCTTTAGTTACGCCCCTTTGCGTTTTGAGTTCAAATAGCGCCAGATTCGACTTTGTTTTTCATGTTTTCCGTGGTCGATAATCGTGTACCAGGTAAATCATGACTTTCGGAATTTAATCAATTTAAAATGAATTTTATCACTGTTAATTAATATCAAAATTAACAATCATCTACGTGTCTTTTTGCCTTTGTAAAATAAATATGGGTGCTATTTGGCTGCTATTTTTAGCGGGCCAAGTTACTGTGTAGAGGCGTTCTTTTTGTGTTTGTGGCTTTGTGCCTATATTTTTATTTGTATTAGTCATTCGATTGCGGCCATGCTGGGGCACCGCCCTGAAGGGCTTAGTCGAACAAATTGACCCTAATAGGTTTTTTTATAGTCTGGTATGTATTCTGTTGGTCTCACAGCCGTTATGGGAATGTAAACAAGACCGAACTGGTTGTCAAGTGGTGTAGAGACGAAGACACATATACATGATGGGCTTCCACATAGTTTCCGTCTTCCAAATTCTCACACCAGGCGTTGGTCAGTCCATGGCTGTAGTAGAGACACGCATCCAAGCTGCGGTGCAGTGGGACTGAACCTGAAACCGCGTGGTTGCGATGCGAGGTTTTTAACCACACAACCATACCTAAGAAAGAAAAAAAATTATCATTTAATGTTGTTGATGTTGCTGCTACCGCAATGCGTGTCTTCGTCATGGATGGCTTCGTTAGAGTTCACTACGTTGGTTTATCTCAATCTTGTCTGGTTTATCTCAATCTTGTGTTCTAAGACAATAAGAAACGATATGCAGCGGTTTTGTTGCTCTTAAGAATTCAAAATCAGAACATTTACCATTATTGTATGGCATAATTTTATTTTCGTTTTGATTTGGCGTCTCTTTAATGACCACATGACTCATCAATAGCCGATGATAACATTAGTTATGTACGAGCCTATATGTGTGTGTATAGGTAAGATTATATATTTTACTTGTTTCTGTCACTCGACACTGCGACCATGCTGGGGCACCACCTTGAATATTTAATCGAATGAATCGATCCCAGTACTTTAAAAAAATTTTCAAGCGTGGTACTTATTCTATTGATCTCTTTTGCTGAAGTGCTACTTCATAGGGACGTAAACATAGCAACACCTGTTTTCAGGCGGGGTGGGTGTGAGGACAAACGCTCAAAGACACACGTGCATAAGCCAGAAAGATTGCTTGGAAGATATGTGATATATTTTATAAACATGCTTATTTAAAGTATCAAAAAGCATATAACTATTAATAGCTCTTTGATTTGTGTATTAAATTGATATATAAATATATATATGTATGTGTATATATATATATATGTGTTATATATATATATGTATATGTGTGTATATAAATATACATGTATGTGTATATATATATATATATGTTATATATGTATATGTGTGTATATATATATATATATGTGTGTATGTATATATATCATCATCATCATCATCATCGTTTAACGTCTGCTTTCCATGCTAGCATGGGTTGGACGATTTGACTGAGGACTGGTGAAACCGGATGGCAACACCAGGCTCCAATCTAAATTTGGCAGAGTTTCTACAGCTGGATGCCCTTCCTAACGCCAACCACTCAGAGAGTGTAGTAGGTGCATTTACGTGTCACCTGCACGAAGGCCAGTCAGGCGATACTGGCAACGGCCACGCTCGAAATGGTGTCTTTTATGTGCCACCCGCACAAGCCAGTCCGGGGGCACTGGCAACGATCTCGCTCGAAAATCCTACGGAAGCCAGTCAGGCGATACTGGCAACGGCCACGCTCAAAATGGTGCATCTTATGTGCCAC
>NC_068986.1:11184191-11187978 GCF_001194135.2 Octopus bimaculoides | reverse complement strand
TAAATAAGAGGGGGCTGAGGACGGAACCTTGGTGGACCCCTACCTCTACCCGGAATTCATTGCTGTACTCATTTCCAACCCTCACCTTACTGGCAGCATCTCTGTACATGGCTCGCACAGCTCTCACTAACCATTCTTCTATCCCAAGTTTCCTCATTGACCACCAGATAAGGGATCGGGGGACCCTGTCAAAGGCTTTCTCCATGTCAACGAAAGCCAGGTACAGAGGTTTATCCTTGGCTAGGTATTTCTCCTGCAGCTGTCTTACTAGAAATAAGGCATCAGTAGTGCTTTTACCTGGCACGAACCCAAACCTGGCACGAATCTTTTCATGACTAGATGTGATCTGATTCTTTTAGAACAACTGAAGGAAAACCAGGTCCCTATTGTCAACACATTACGTTTCCTAGAATATAATCATAAATGATTGAGTTTTTAGGAAAACTTGAGCAGTGACATAGCTGGGGTAAACCACATCTGGAGCAAGCCGCAGAAATGCGCGCCCCCCCCAATTACAAAATCCACAATATTATATAGTACTTGTTCGTTACAAGTAATTAATGTTTTAAAGCAATATTCTAGAAATAAATACTTCACTAGGGCTCATTTACCTACCAGTTCGGTACAGCTTGTAATTCAAAATATATTTTTTGAATGGTTACTTTTATAAATTTTATACATGGGGTCGAAGCTTATAGTATTATGGTCAATTCTGTGCCCTCCCTAGAGTTATGCTACTGAACTTGTGTAACCTTTAATACACAGGGGAAAAAATGATAGAAAGAAGGAATTGAGATAGATAACATGACCATCAAACCTATATTGATTGTTACTACACAAAGAGAAGAGATGAAGCTTTATTCTTTTACTTGCTTCAGTCATTTGACTGCGGCCATGCTAGTCAAGCAAATTGACCCCAGGACCTATTTCTTGTAAGCCTAGTACTCATTCTATCGGTTGCTTTTGTCGAAATACTAAGTTACAGGGACATAAACACACCAGCATTGGTTGTCAAAGAAAGTGGGTGTGACAAACAGACACACAAACACACACATATGCATATATACGACAGGCTTCTTTCAGTTTCTGTCTACCAAATCCACTCGTAAGGCTTTGGTCGGCCTGAGGCTATATTAGAAGACACTTGCCCAAGGTGACATACAGTGGGACTGAACCTGGAACCATGTGGTTGGTAAGCAAGCTACTTACCACACAGCCACTCCTGCTGTTCATTATATGTTGTCAGGATGTAGAAATCTAAGCTAGGGGAAGGATTGTCAGTTGACATAGTGGTATGTAGAGAGAGGACTGCCTTAGCCATTGACTGATGCAGAGGAATGATTACATTAAATAACAGCAATACATGTAGAGGAAGGATTACCATGTGTAATAACAAAGTCTATGTTCATGAACCCCCATCCTTCTCCCACAACCTACCCATGATCACCAGCAATGTTTCCCACCACCCTTCCATTCTCCCACATGTTCACCTACCCCTCTACCTTTTGCTTCCACTCCTTTGGAAATCTTGAGAACTTACCCACCCTCTCCAATCCCTCAGTCCACTTCACTATGTACACCATCCTGTAATTTGGGTATATGGCATCTCTCCCATCACATCTTCACCAGCTTTCCCTCCTCTCTCTCTCTTCTTTGTCTAATGCAGTGGTTCCCCACCTGTGGTCTACAAAGGTAGTACTGGGGTCCATGAACTAAATTCAAGATTTCATATATATCATCATCATCATCATCATCATCATCGTTTAACATCCGTTTTCCATGCTGGCATGGGTTGGACAGTTTGACTGGGTTTGGGAAGCCAGGAGGCTGCACACCAGGCTCCAATCTGATCTGGTAAGGTTTCTACAGCTGGATGCCCTTCTTAACACCAACCACTCTGAGTGTAGTAGGTGCCTTTTATGTGTCACTGGCACAGGGGCCAGAGGAGGCTGGCATTGTCCATGTTCGGATGGTGCTTTTTACGTACCACCAGCACGGAAGCCAGTCGGGGTGTGGGGGCTGGCATCGGATGGTGCTTTTTATATATATATAAGGATAAGCATATTAAAAGGTGTCCATGGGAAAATTCATTTAAATTAAAGGGGTCCTTGGTAGTGAAAAGGTTGGGAACCACTGGTCTAATGCAAGACACCTTTCTGTCCCTCAATCCTACTCCCCCCCCCCTGCCTCCAGTGCCACATAAAAAAGTATCTGGTCCACTCTGTAAAGTGGTTGGCATTAGAAAGGGCATCCAGCCACAGAAACCATGCCAAAGCTTCATGTGATCTTCTGACTTGCCAGTTCCTGCCAAAGCATCAAACCCATGACAGCAGGGAAAATGGATGATGACAATGACATATAAGACATTATTTTTTTCTCTCAAATGATGCCTCCAAAACATCACCCGTGATCCTAGATACAAAATTGAGCTAAAAGTTTTAATGCACCAACAACATCTTTTTTTTCCGAAATATGTGCTCCTGATATTGGGAGGCTTCTTACATGCCTCAGTGTCTTTTATGCCATCAAATATGGTTTGTTAAATGCCATAACAATACATGTAGAGGAATGATTATGATCATTGACAGCAAGATATTGATAGTAGGAGAGACAAGATTGGAGAATAAATGGGACCACAGTGAAGGTATAAGAAGGACAATATTGGAATATAAGAGTTTGTTAGAGACCACACTGGATTTACTGTAAGAGGGGCTACAGTCAAAGGAATAAAAGTGGGGTCAGTTAGAGAATAAGAAGGGCTACATTGGAATTTAATAGACTACACTGGAGTATAGAAAAGATTATGAGAGCAATATCAAAATAGTGAGGGACCACTCTGGAGTTATAAGAAGGGCATAAAAGTGGGGTCAATTATGAGAATAAGAATGACTACATTGGAGTGTAGGGTCCACACTTTAGTATAAGAAGGGCAACATTGGAATTTAGTTCACTGCACTGAAGTATAGAAGTGACAATATCAAATATTGGGGCTCTACTTTAGAGTATGGGAGGGGCAATATCAAATATAGAGGGTCCATCCTAGTGCATCGGGGTGGCAGAACCACATTAAAGTATAATTTAAAGGCAGAATATTGTAATTGTAATTTCACTTCTATTGGGAGGCTAAATTTAACTTCGGAGAAGAACTGACAAAAGTTGATCATCATCACCATCATCGTCATCATCATCCAACATCTACTTTCCACACTGGCATAGGTTGGACAGTTTGACAGGAGCCACACCAGGTTCCATTGTCTATCTTGGCAATGGTTTCTACAACTGGATGCCCTTCCTAATCTAATGCCAACTGCTTTACAGAGTGTACTGGGTGGTTTTTATGTGACATCATCACCAACAAGCTCACCAAGTTCCTTGCAAAACAAAAACCAAAAGATATGTATAAATACAGGATTGGCCAAAAGTCACCTGACAATAAAAACTATTTAATTTCAAGATTTATCTCTGTTTAACAACTGAATGAATTTAATAAAAGCATCTAAACATCATGAAAGTTGTTCAAACTGAAGTCCTTCTTGAGCGATGAATTTTTTTCATTTGAGTCAATACAGAATTACAGATTTATGGAATTTTGATTCACTGTTGGGTGGCTTCTGGCCAACCCTGTATATATATATATATATATATATAGCGAGAAGTTACAAAAAACAAAAGACGAAGACGGGTGTGTAAACGACAAACAGATGTATTAGTTTAACGCTCGGGAAGTGAGAAAGTCTTTTACGTTTCGATCCTACGCTCTTCAACAGAAAGGAACACAGAAATAAAC
>NC_068986.1:11182861-11184181 GCF_001194135.2 Octopus bimaculoides | reverse complement strand
GAATTTTTTTCATTTGAGTCAATACAGAATTACAGATTTATGGAATTTTGATTCACTGTTGGGTGGCTTCTGGCCAACCCTGTATATATATATATTGGGTTGGTGCATAATTATTGTGGCTTTTTTTCAACAAATTTTATTCAACAAAAACAATAACAACATGTAACAAAAGCATCTTTAAATGATTATTCTGAAGCATATTCACCATCTACTTTAATTACTGCTTCCCATTTGCTTGGCAGATGGTCAGACCGTCATTTAAAGATGTTTTTTGTTAAATATTGTTATTGCTTTTGTTGAATAAAATTTGTTGAAAAAAGCCGCAATAGTTATGCACCAACCCAATATATATATATCAAACTGAGTCAAAACTTTTTTCAGATTTTCACTGATGATTTTTGGCAACATATATTTTCATGTTATATCGTTAATTTGATATAACTCATTGTCCAATTGTTGTTGAATTGTTTTTTTTCTCCTTTATTTTACAGCTTTCATAATGAGTGATGAAAAGGGTGAAATTAGAGCCATTTTATGCTACCTTTGGAAAAAAGGACTGAGTGCAAAGGCAGCAGCAGAAGAAATTAATGATGTGGAAGGCCCAGGAACTGTTGACGAACATATGGCACAAAAGTGGTTCAGGCGTTTCAAGGAATGCAACATCAGCCTCAAAGACAAACCAAGGTCAGGGAGACCTTCTGTTGTGGGAGATGAGACTTTGCTTGAAGTGATTGAACAACCAAGCACAAGCACTCGTATGTTGTCGGCAGAACTTGATCCTTCACAAGTTCCTCATGAACTGACCAATGACCAGACTCACCAGTGTGTGAAAAAAACAAGGGGGAAGAGAGAAAAAGTAAGAAAGAGAATAGAAAGCGAGAGGGGAGACAGTAAAACGGAAAGGAATGCAACAAGGGAGATAAAAAGAAAGCATGATATTCTTTCAGTTTATTCCCCCAAATTCAAAGAGGAAAGTTATTCTTAGAAACTGGTATTGATGTTTTGAAAAAAGAAAGAAAACATTGAAAACAAAACATTCTTTTTTCAAAATTAAAATTAGTGCATTTTAAACAGGAGCAGCCCAAAAAAACTTTTTTTTTTCAAATTAAAAAAAAAAACATCCAGTTTTGTAGTGGTGGGGAATAAAACTTTGAAAACTTCTTTTTGAGGAGAGGGGTCAAGCCTTAATTTCCATTACTGAAAACATAGCTCGAAACGTTAAAGACTTCCTGTATTCCCGAGCGTTAAACTAATACATCCTTTTGTTGTTTACACCACCTGTCCTCGTCTGTTGTTGTTTTCGTAAATTCTCCCATTTAT
>NC_068986.1:11180611-11181164 GCF_001194135.2 Octopus bimaculoides | reverse complement strand
ACTGGCTCCCGTAGGATTTTCGAGCGAGATCGTTGCCAGTGCCCCTGGACTGGCTTGTGCAGGTGGCACATAAAAGACACCATTTCGAGCGTGGCCGTTTTCGTGCGGGTGACACATAAAAGCACCCACTACACTCTCTGAGTGGTTGGCGTTAGGAAGGGCATCCAGCTGTAGAAACTCTGCCAAATTAGACTGGAGCCTGGTTTTGCCATCCGGTTTCACCAGTCCTCAGTCAAATCGTCCAACCCATGCTAGCATGGAAAGCGGACGTTAAACGATGATGATGATGATGATGATATATATATATACATACATAAATGGATGAGTGAATTTTCCTTTGTTTACAGTTAACACAGAAAACTCAAACAGTTACCAGCGTAGCAAAATTCACGCAAGTAACAAGTATGTAGCAACCTATTCAAAGGCAGAAACTCCGGGTTAATGTGCATTTTTTTTGAATAGTATAAATAAATAAATGGAGTTAAACGCAGGTGTCATTCGAATTCTTTTACTTCCGACATATGTTTCGAAGACAACATATTGGTATTATTCC
>NC_068986.1:11174599-11180601 GCF_001194135.2 Octopus bimaculoides | reverse complement strand
GGGAAAGAAAGAGAATCAACAATAAGGCATTTTAACAAATGTGATGACAGTCATCACATTTGTTAAAATGCCTTATTGTTGATTCTCTTTCTTTCCCTGATGAGAAGATTACATTATTTTACACCATTTATTACTTTGGAATAATACCAATATGTTGTCTTCGAAACATATGTCGGAAGTAAAAGAATTTGAATGACACCTGCGTTTAACTCCATTTATTTATTTACATTATATATATATATATATAATGTATACGACAGGCTTCTTTCAGTTTCCGTCTACCAAATCCTCTCACAAGGCTTTGGTCAGCCTGAAGGCTGCTATAGTAGAAGACACTTGCCCAAGGTGACACACAGTAGGACTGAACCTGGAACCATATGTTGGAAAGCAAACTACTCAACCCCCCCCACACACACACACAATCTCCTACCCACCCCACACCTGCACATGTTGATCATTTTGTTTTTATTTACGTTGGTGCTGGGTGAATGCCATCCATGCATATTTTTACTCAATTATTGTTAAATGTTTCTATAATTTCTTTCAACAAAAGGAAAGACTACACTTTTATCTTTCATTTGTGTATGCACACTTGTGAAAAAGAGTGTGTGTATAGCTCCAGTTATTTAGTTTACTCCTGAAAGGCTATTGACCTCTTAAACTTGTTTAGGGTGGTTTTTATTGGTGATGGCGACAGTGGGTGTGGTGGTGGTGGTGGTAGTAGTCATAGTAGTGGTGGTAGTAGTTGTAGTAGTGGTGGTGGTGGTGGCTTTTTTATTGTTATTTAAGTGTATCAATCCTTTAAGAATTGAATTACTTAACAACTTTAATCTTTAATCCAGTGAATGGGCATCGACATGGATTTGTGTATGTATCTTTTTAGCTCAACTTTTACTCATTTCAGTCATAGTACTGTGGCCATGCTGGGACACCACCATTCTGAAGGGTTTAGTCGAACAAACTGACCCCATTTTAAGCCTCGTGCTTATTCTGCTGATCTCTGTTGCCGAATCACTAAGTTATCAGACACACAGACAAAGCAATACTCATCGTAAAATGGGGGGGGGGAGACAAACACACACACACACACACAACATGCGTCCACAGAGTTTCTGTCGACCAAATCTACTCATAGGTCTTTGATTTTTGTCGGCTCAGCCTGGGGCTATAATAGAAGGCACTTGCCCAAGGTGCCACACAGTGGGACTGAACCCAGAACTATGCAGTAGCAAAGCAAGCTTCTTAACGACCCAGTCTCCCCCATGCATGTAAAGTATGTATGTATATTAACGGATCAGATTTTGGAGTAACACATCAAAGTATTTCGTGCTTGACACCACTTTTTATTCCCTACAACATTTGAGATTGAGAATAAATGAACAAAGCTTTAAGGAAACTGAAGAAACCTCAAGGTAGAAATTCATCTCTCTGAATAACCTGGGTAAGTCTGAAGGAAGTGAAATCAGGGTGTCGTAGTAGTGTTATGTATAAAGGACAGAAAGAGAGAGAGAGAAGATACAAGGGATATGTAGCTTAACCCTTTTGTTGAGATGCTCTGCGTTTCTCTCAATTACTTTAAATATAACAAAGAATTTAGTAAAATAACTTAGTTATTATGAAGCTAGTGTTAGGAACATAAATTGTGACTAAGGTTTGGTGGAAGATTTTAATTCAAAACTTATGAAAACAAGACATTTGTACTACAGAGCCAGAGATAGTTTCAGCCAGGTTGGTATCAAAAGGGTTAATGTGTCTAAACCAGGAGTTTTCAGCCATTTTTTTTACCTATGGATCCCTTTGAGTTTTATTTTGTTTTCATGGACCCTTATAGCCATTTGATTTTTTAAAAAGTCCTGATATATTTTTATAATTAAATAAATATTAAGAATCGTATTAAAGAATGGTTGTATTCCTACAATATACAAAGTAAATATTTTGTGCATTGTAGGAATATAACCAATTTATCGCAGATGAATTTTAACAAAATCTTATAGGGACCCCAGTTGAGAACCACAGGTCTAAATGAAGTGTAGTCTGTCAGTTGGAAGGCATTTACTTATATGGGTCGAGAAGCCATCAGTTTTATGCACACCTGCACCCCATGCATCAGTTTCATGCACACATGCACCATATGCATCAGTTTTATATTTACTCCTCAAACACATCCATGTTTCATAAAGCCATTACTACTTTTCCATATGTTATGCATTGCATTTCTTTTCATCTTCAGAGGTAGCCATCAATACATCAATATTGACATCACATTAAGATGACAAGCTGGCAGAAACTTTGCCTTTCATCCTTTTGGGGTTGATAAATTAAGTACCAGTTGTGCACTAGGGTCAAAGTAATCGACTTAATCCCTTTGTCTGTCCTTGTTTGTCCCCTCTATGTTTAGCCCCTTGTGGGCAATAAAGAAATAATAAACGTTAGCACCCCGGGCAAAATGCTTAGCAGTATTTCATCTGTCCTTGCGTTCTGAGTTCAAATTCCACCGAGGTTGACTTTGCCTTTCACCCTTTTGGGGTTGATAAATTAAGTACCAGCTGCGTACTGGGACTGATCTAAGTGACTGGCCCCCACCCCCAAAATTTCGGGCCTGTGCCTAGAGTAGAAAAGAACTTGTCAAACATTTTACATCAAACAACTGTAAATTTGAAAGAACATTTGAAAGTAAACATTCTCAGAGAATATTCTGGCTCCACTGCACTTTCCGTCCTCAAAGCACATGAGGGTAAATATATTTGGGAATTACTCATGTCACACCCTGGAGGACCGAACAAAATGACAGGTGAATTCCATCACATTTACACAAAATTTTTTGACAAAATGTTCTTTTTCCTGTTTTCTTATTTTCTTTCTCCTTTTTTCTTTTCTTTTTTCTTTTCTTTTTTCTTACCAATTATGAGAAAGCAAGAATTCACAATATTTTTGTCCAAAAAGGAATGCAGGATATTCCAGCACAAATTTTGAATTTCCATATTTCTGTATATTCTTCATTTTGAACCCAAGAAAGACAGACTTGCTATAGAAACAGTGTTCAATTCAATGAATAGAATCAATCTCTATTTATTACAAATCATGGCTCTTCTTATGGTATAATAATAATAACTGTTTCAAATTTTAGTACAAGGCTAAAAATTTTAGGATGCCACTGACCTTTGTAATTGACCGGTAGTTATTTTATTAACATCAAGAGGATGAAAGATAAGGTCGACCCGGACAGAATTTGAAATCAGAATGTAGAGAGGGACGAAATGCCGCTAACCATTTTGTCCAGTGAGCTAACAAATCTGTCAGCTTGTCACCTTTATGATGATGATGATGATGATGATGATAATGATAATAATAATGATAATAATAATAATAATAATAATAATAATAATAATAATAATAATAATCCTTTCTACTAAAGGCACAAAGCCTGAAATTTGGGGGAAGGGGACTAGTCGATTACATTGACTCCAGTACTCAACTGGTACTTAATTTATTGAGCCTGAAAGGATGAAAGGCAAAACTAATTTCAGTGGAATTTGAACTCAGAACGTAGTGACAGGCAAAATACCACTAAGCATTTGGCCAGCTTGCCACCTTTATAATAATAATGATATAATGATAATAACAAAGAAGCTTGCTTCCTAACCACATGGTTCTGGGTTCAGTCCCACTACGTGGCACCTTGGGCAAATGTCTTCTACTATAGCCTTGGGCTGACCAAAGCCTTGTGAGTGGATTTGGTAGACGGAAACTGAAAGAAGCCCATCATGTGTGTGTTTGTGTTTGTCCCCCCACCATTGCTTGACAACTGATGTTGGTGTGTTTTCATCCCCGTAACTTAGCAGTTTGGCAAAAGACAATGATAGACTAAGTACCAGGCTTACAAAGAATAAGACCTGGTGTCGATTTGTTCAACTAAAGGCAGTGCTCCAGCATGGCCGCAGTTAAATAACTGAAGCAAGTAAAAAGAGTGAAAGAATGATTTCAAATTTTGGCACAGGGCCAATGATTTTAGTGGGAGGGTATTAGTTGAATTTCATTGACTCCAGTAATGACTGGTATCTTATTTTATTGACCCCCATAAGGACAAAAAATAAATTTGACTTCAGCAGGATTTGAACTCAGATTGTAAAGATTTAAAAGAAATGCTATTAACCATTTTTACCTGATGCTCTGACGATTCTGCCGGTCACTGTTTTGGGAACACCAAAGAACACATGAGAAAAAGTGATATGGACAGACCTTAAAGAAAACACAAATAAAAAGTGATAAAGCAGTAAGGTGGATGCTGGGCATCAACACTTCCTTTCATGATGAGAGGAGAGATAACAAGATACAGTGTTAAATTCCTGTTCAACCCATGGCTGCATTGAAATGTGGTCAGTAAAGCAATGCAGAGGATAATGAAGTCAATGATGATGATGGTGGTGGTGGCATTTCTAAATCATTTCAACTTGTTTATTAAACACTTAAATTTTAATCCTAACAAGTTTAATCCTATTTCTGTTGTTAAGCTAATTAAGCTCTCTTTTTCGTTAGCTTACTCCATTGTATGATATAATCAATTTATCAAGTTATCATTGTTTTGTATTGCAGTAAATAAACGCGACAAATGCCATGACAAATGCCACGTTAGCAAAATCTAGACCGGATTTTGAGTCTTGAAAATGACCCCCTCCTCCTCCTCCTCCTCCTCATCATCATCATCATCATCATCATCTGATGTCCAAGATCCATGCTGTTATGGGTTGGACAGTTTAACAGGAACTGACAGGTTCAAGGTCGGCATTGTGTGCCGATGTCTGCTTTGGCATCAATTGTATGGCTGGATGCCCTTCCTAATACCAACCACTTTACAATGTGGACTGGGTGCTCCCTTTTTTCCATGGCATCATGCTGCTTCCAGAACTTTGAACCCCAAGGGAGATGATGGCTTTTTGCTAGGGATGAGGGATTAAAATACGAGAGAGGGGACCAGAGTGGAAGAGATTTCTTCATGGAGTGGAACTTTATGGTTGCTCACATTTTAGAAGAGAAGAGGTGGGGTGAGGGATGTAAAACTGGGAAGAGATAAAAACAGGAGTGACGAGGTGTCTGAGTGGACCCTCAAGGTAGAAGTGAGAGGAGACAGAAGAACTGAGATTGTTGGTGGGTGAGTGGGTGGAGGTTGTAAGAAGAAATGAGAGATGGGGAATGGATGAGGGAAGTTGGAGGACAACTGAGAAGATTGGGTGGGGTGGAAGGAAGGGTGGATAAAGGGTAGGGAATTATGAGTTCGTCTTTAATTTACACCATTCTGTTGAGAAAGGCATGAACATCATATAATCTCATTTCTTCTCACCAATAAATCTGATATGCCTACCTTTTGATTTTTGCTTGTTTTGCTCATTAGATTGTGGCCATGCTGGGGCACTGCCTTGAAGAATTTTTAGTTGAATGAATCAACGACTGATATTTATTTTATCAGTTTCTTTTGCCAAACCACTAAGTTATAAGGATGTCAAAACACCAAATTCAGTTGTCAAGTGGTGGGGGTGAGGGACAAACACACACACACACACACATACACAACAGGTTTCTTTCAGTTTCCGTCTACCAAATTCACTCACAAGGCTTTGGTTGGCCTGAAGCTATAGTACAAGACAAATGCCCAAGGTGCCACACAGTGGGACTGAACCCAGAACTACATGGCTGGGGAGCAAACTTCTTACCACACATCCAGGCTGTGTTAAGAAAGGCATGAACATCATATAATCTCATTTCTTCTCACCAATAAATCTGATATGCCTATGTTTAACTAAAGAAAAAAAGTCAGTGAAACCAAGAACTTGGAATCTGGAATGATTATTTCAATTCAATTTTTTTGCCATGATTTGGTTGGGTTTGAAATTTTAAATTAACAAAACATCTGTTTTCATAAATCAGAATTGGTCATGGTGGTTGCTGTTGCTGCTGCTGCTGTTGTTGTTGTTGTTGTTGTTGTTGTTGTTGTTGTTGTTGTTGTT
>NC_068986.1:11173941-11174589 GCF_001194135.2 Octopus bimaculoides | reverse complement strand
TGTTGTTGCTGCTGCTGCTGCTGCTGCTGCTGCTGCTGCTGCTGCTGGTGGCGGTGGTGGTTATTGTTGTTGTTGTTGTTGTTGTTGTTGGTGGTGGTACTGGTGGTTGTTGTTGTCGTCGTCATTGTTGATGGCGGTGGTGGTGATGGTGGTGAATGCGGCGATGATGATGATGATGATGATGACGATGATGATGATGATGATGATGACGATGATGATGATGATGCTGGTTGTAGTGGCAGCAGTAATGGTGGGGACGAGGTGGAGAGTGGATGATTGGGTAGAAACATCAGAATTTGCAATTTGAACTCTTGTAAAATTTCAAAAGGATAAAAAAAAATGTTCCTTGGTTTAAATTTAATTTTCAAAATTTCTTTTTTTAAATTTCAATTCAGATCTCTAACCCAAACACACAAACACACATACACACACACATGCACCCAAACACACACACACACATTTTGACATACAGACACACACACACACACATAAATATACCCATGCATGCACACACGCATACATATACACACACACACACCCAAACACATGCACACATTTTGACATACAGACATACACACATAAATATACCCATGTATGCACACACACACACATACAAACACACACACACACACACACACACACACACAC
>NC_068986.1:11173058-11173931 GCF_001194135.2 Octopus bimaculoides | reverse complement strand
ACACACACACACACACACACACACACACACACACACACACACACACAGCAGCTCTATTTTCAGTTTGAATTTACGGAACCATTTCATCCTAAGATTATTCCAGTTGTAATTCTAATGGTGTTGGAGCAACAGCAAACAGTTTGAAGTTTGACTAAAATATCTTTTTGGTTCTTTATGTCCTGAATTCAAACCCCATTTAGGCTTGACTTTCGCTTTCATACCCTGCTGGGGCCAACAAAATAAATTCCAGATGTGCAACGTTGTTGATTTAATATTATTCCTACATTCATGATATTGTGCCAGTGTTTATTATTATCATCATCATCATCATCATCATCGCCACCACCACCACCACCACCATCATCATCACCACCACCACCACCATCACCATCACAACATCATCACCATCACCGTCATCGTTGTCATCATCATCATCATCATCATTATCATCATCCATTTACTCCTCCTGTATGTGTATATTTTTATAAGAGAAAAATATGTAATAATTGAAGTAGAAAAAAAAAGATCAATTTCATACATGAACTTCTGTTTGTTTATTATATGATAATAATGAGTGAGTTGTATCTGTTATTTTATTTATCAATACAGTAATGGCTATTATATAATACACTTAATTTAAATAGGTAATTTATTCATTCTTGAATGTAATGATAGTAATGGCTTTAGGATGAATGTTGCTGTAATTTAGCCCCAGGAGACATCGTCTACAGCTGGCTATACAACACGATTTGTGTTCTTATATTTTTGAACAAGAGAATCTAGAATCCCCACTCAGCTCAAAACAATATTTGTGTATCGTAATTTCCGGGTTATTTTCCTTCATCTCCTGAAGTTAAATTACAGCAACATTCG
>NC_068986.1:11161248-11173048 GCF_001194135.2 Octopus bimaculoides | reverse complement strand
ATCGTAATTTCCGGGTTATTTTCCTTCATCTCCTGAAGTTAAATTACAGCAACATTCGTCCTAAATCAGGACTGCCATGTTATGTTGGCAAATAATCTTTACTCCAAAGTACTGCTGCTGAATAGCTCCCATTATGAGATTTAAAAAATAGTAATTTACCAAAGATCCTGTCTTCTCTGTGTCAAATAAGGACCCACTACAGCAACAGCTTGTGTTTCAGGGACCACAACTGTTTAACATCTTGCCAAACAACCTCAGAGATTTGTGAGGTGTAGATGTGGAGATCTTCAAAAAGCATCTGTAAAAATTTCTGTCTGAAATTTCAGATAAACCCACATAGCCACAGGAGGCACAAAGAAGAGCAGCTCTGTCAGACTCACTTCCTCATCAAAATCAGAACAGTAAGGAGATCCAAATACACTGAAAGGTGGTGCTCCAGCATGGCCCCAGCTTTTACTGGAAAACCAGCTAAAGATAAAAGATATATCATTGCTATTATGTTAAACTGCTGTATGTCCAAATTTGGCCAAATGCGTTTTTTTCAATATTTATTTTTGCTTGCAATAGCCATTTCTTTTGGTGAAATATCCTCTCTCTCCAGCTGCTTCCGATGCCAAGATATCAAAAATTGTGGAATTGTGGTACAACAGTTTTGCTATGGAATGGTGAAACTATTTTTTCGTTTTCTGAAAAAAAACAATGTTTTGGACTTACAACACTTTTGCATAATAGCAATGATATATGTGTGTGTGTGTGTGTAATGCTTTATTCAGTTTCTGTCAATCAAATCCACTTATAAGGTTTTGGTGATGGTAGAAGACACTTGCCCAACGTGCCACTGTGGGAATTGATCTCTAAAAGCACATGGTTAGACAGCAAGTATTTAACTGCCCTGCCATGTCATTGCTTGTAATTAATCATCATTAATTTAAATATTTCAAATTGTAAACAGAAATAAATATATTCTGGTTTTGACCCATGAATAAAGCCCATTTATTACATTTCACTGACAAACCAATTTATTGCTTATGCATTCCAACAGACTAGGATGTTGTCGTTGTCGTCATCATAGGTTCATGCATGGTTGTGTGGTAAATTTGCTTCCCAACCACATGGGTCTGCATTCAGTTCCACTGCATGGCACTTTAGGCACATGTGTCTTCTATTGTAGTCTTGGGCCGACCAAAGCCTTGAGTGGATTTGGTAGATGGAAACTGAAAGAAGCCCATCATGTGTGTGTGTGTGTGTGTGTGTGTGTGTGTGTCCCACCACCACCACTGCTTGACAACCAGTGTTGGAGTGTTTATGTCCCTGTAACTAAGTGGTTTGGCAAAAGAGACTGATAGAATAAGTAACAGGCTCAAAAAAATAAGTACTGGGCTCTGTAAAGTGATTGGCATAAGGAAAGGCATTCAGGTGTGGAAACCATGCCAAAACAGACAATTGGAGCTTGGCACAATTCCTTGGCTTGTCAGCTCCTGTCAAACCATCCAACCCATGCCAGCATTGAAAACAGATTTTAAATGATGATGATAATGAGAACAAGGCATAAAAATCTGCTACAACACATTCCTTTAAGTGCCAAACCATCAAAAACCAGGTTAATGAAACAGCAAATGCTGATGTAAAATGTTTAGATAATTGAAAAGCTTTGTGAAAGGAGGATTTTTTTCATACAAATGAGTGAAACTTCAACTGGTAATAGTACCACACTATCAATGCCATATGTGAAGTATTTGGATAATGAAGCATTTCAAGAGGAAACACTTTTACAAAAAACAAAAAAATGGAGACAAATACAAAGTGGAAACTTATATTTATGTCTGAATATATACCTTTACTGAAAATAATATACTGTTTAATATTATTTCTTGTGCAATTGATGGTGTTCCCTGTATGGTTGATCAATACTGGAGTTTCATATCACATTTAAAAAGATAGTTCCAAATATCATTATGATTCACTGCATAATTCATCAGTGACATCTTGTAGCAAAAACACCTTAGTCCAGACCTGCATCAATCACTCCGAATTATAGTGAAAATAATCAATAAGATCAAAAGTTCAGCAAAATCTGATGGAATATTTCAACAACTGTGTGCTGAAAATGAGGAAGAATGACAAATTATTCCTTCCTACAGAAGTACAGCAGCTTTCCAAGGACAAATACCTGTGCCAATTTCTGGAATATTTTGATAGGGTGCTGAAATTTATTTATAGCAAGACCCCTGGAAATGGAGGTGCATGGTTAAGTGGTTAGGGTGTTGCATTTATGATTGTAAGATTGTGGTTTCGATTCCTGGACCTGGTGATGTGTTGTGTTCTTGAGCAAAACACTGCATTTCACAAGACTTGACTCCATTCAGCTGGTAAAAATGAGTCATCCTGCGACAGACCGGCATCCCATCCAGGGGGAATATATATGCCAGAGAAACTTGTAATCTGGTCCTATGTTTCTTACAGAACAATGTGTACTAACCAAGGCCCAGGGAAAGAATGTGAGCCTTGTTGTTGCTAAATCTATAGCAAGGACATTGGTAGAAGACACTTTCACAAGGTGCCATGCAATGGGACTGAAGATGAGACCCTGTGGTCGGGAAGCCAACATCTTAGCCAAATGGTCACACCTGTACCAATAATCTGCAGTAAACAAGACAAGCATTTAAAAGAAATCTTTTTTGAGACAAACCAGAGTAAAGTATGTTTTGAAAAACTATTTGATAGGAAAAATAAAGTGAGGTCATCTGGGATTTATCATTAAAGGCAGTTTATTTTTTGCTACTTCAAATTAATCACAGTGACTACTATTACCACCACCACAATCGCTACTACTACTACTACTACTACCACCACCACTACTACTACCACCACCACCACCACCACCATCACTATTACTACTACCACCACCGCCATCACTACTACCACCACCATCACTACTACTACCACCACCACCACCACTACTACTACCACCACCATCACTACTATTACTACCACCACCACCATCACTACTACCACCACCATCACTACTACTACTACTACTACTACTGCTACTGCTGCTGGTGATGGTGGTGGTGGTGGTGGTGGTGGTGCTGCTGCTGCTGTCACCACCACCACAACTGCCACAACCACCACCACCACCACCACCATCACATCCAACAACACCACTATTACTTCTGTTGCTGCTGCTGCTGCTGTTGCTGCTGCTACCACTACTACTACTACTACTGGCATCTGTTGTTAGTTGTTTAGTGTTAGATAACCTCTGTCTTAGATAAACTGCTGAGAACCAAACTATCCATGACTTAACTGCTGTTGGCTTTGCTTATTGACAAAAGTTTGAAGGTCAAGGTCAGAGCAAGAGAAACTAAATTCACAGGAATTAGTCTATTTGTTTCAACGAAGGATCCCTCTTTCTTTCTATTTGTTGTGAGTGTGCAAATGAATCTTGAATCATCCCCTTATCACGCTAAAAATCCCAAAGTACCATCGAATGGGACTGAACCCGAAGCGAAGTACTCAGGGAGCTGACTCCTTAACTACACAGCCTCAAGGGATTTAGCTCTTGAAAATCTAATGGAAATGCTTGCCAATTTCTTCTTGACGTGCATTTCCTACCATATGGTACATCAGCATCCTCATCATCATCATTATTTAGCATCATCATCATCACCACCACCACCACCATTTAACATCATCATCATCATCATCATCATCATCATTTAGCATTCATTTTCCCCTGCTGGTACGGGTTAGACAGTTTGAATGGAGCTGGTAAACTAGAGAGCTGCACTCGGCTCCAGTCATCTGTTTCGGCTTCGTTTCTATTGCTGGATGCCCTTCCTAACACCAACCACCACTCTACAGAATGTACCAAGTGCCTTTTATATGCCACCAGCAGAGGTGCTTTTACATGTCATTAGCATGGATGCCTTTTACGTGTCCATGGCAGAGAGGTATTTTATGTGCCATCAGCACTGGCCACAACCATGGCAAATCACCAGATGTCTCGGTCACTTGTCATTGCCTCCATGGGGCTCAACAACCAAAGATTATAATTCATCATCTTGTCCTATGCCTTTCTCTGTTAACTTTCCTCTGATACTGCTGCACCTCTTATGAGTCTAAATTTTGCACCAAATACACCTTATGGAGTTTCTACCTACACCTTTTCTACATATCAAGTGGGGCCATCTCTCTGAAGGAATTTGTGATTTATTTGTTTCTTTATTTGCTAGGATTTCAGTCTTTGCTAAATTAACTTTAAAGCCCTTTGATTCCATGCCTTGCTTCCATACCTAAATTTCGTCTCTGAGTCTGGTAGTAATTCAGCTTTAAGAAGATGATCATCAGCATAGAGGAGCTCTCAAGGACAGCCAATCTTAAATTTATCTTTTATGGCTAAGAACAGAGCCCTGCTGGACTCCTACTTGTACACTATATTCATTGCTATAGTCGTTGCTGACTTTCACCTTATTGACAGTATCCCTGTACATGGCTTGTACAGTTCTCACCATCCACTCATCAATACCTAGCTTCTGCATTGACCACCATGTCAAAGGCTTTCTTCTTATCGACAAAAGCCAAGTAGAGAGGTTTATTTTTGGCTAAATACTTTCTTCTTTTGCAGTTGCCTCACCAGGAAGATAGCATCTTGACTCAAAACCAAACTGCATCTCATCTTGGTTAACTCTCTCTCTAATCAATTCTGTGATGACCCTCTCTGTAACTGTCATCACCGGCATTACCTTTACCTTTGTAGCAGTTGACTATAATGCTGCTACACCAGTCACTCAATATGACTCCCTCGTGGACACCTGATTAACTATACAGGTGACCAAACCACATCCCACTCTGCTAGATATTTTAAGCGTCTCAGGTGTAAAAAGCTTTTTGATAGTTGAAATTTTGGTTAGTTGACTTTATCCAATCAGATGTAAACAATCATATGAAGCAGGGCAGAAATTTTCAAAAGGATGTCTAAGTAATGTCGTGAAGCTGTTTTATCCCATCTTACTTTTTTAAAACAAAAAGGCATTTTGGTTATGAGGTAAGAAGCTTGCTTCTCAACCCTCATGCTTCTGGGTTCAGTCTCATTGCGTGACACCTTGGGCATGAATTTTCTACCATAACCTTGGCCCAACCAAATCATTGTGAGTGGATTTAGTATATGGAAACTGAAAGAAGCCCATTGTATATATATATATATATATATATATATATATATATATATATATATATATATATATATATATATATATATATATATATATATATATATATATATGGATTAAGATATAAATTCAAATTAGGCAATCGTATTCATACATTTATAAATACAACTTAAAATGCATATACATATGTTAATACATATCGACACATAGGAATATTTTGAGAAATATTTATAAAATATAAATATATATAAAAATACATGTTAATAAAACCCACGTGGGATATGTATGGAAGGAAGTGTGATAAAAAGAGGACTGAAAAATTTTTTTGTACTCTAATTAAGAGCGGTTAAGAATTTCAATTCAAAGATCCATACAGTTCGATATGTTTTTTAAAAATATAAATGGTATATAAGGTATATAATACAGTTGGCGGAGATCACTTTCAACGGTCATTTCTAGAATTCATGTCCTGGTAGAAAAATTGATAAATCTTACAAACCATGAGGACAATGTCCCCTTCATCAAGAAAGGTATCCTCATAAAATCACATTCTTGATACTCAATTATATATATATATATATATATGTATGTATGTATGTGTTTGTGTGTGTGTGTGTGTGTGTGTGTGTGTGTGTGTGTGCGCACAGGCGCGTTTGTATCTGTACTTGTCCACCACCACTTGACAACTGGTGTTGGTGTGTTTACATTCCCATAATGTAGACTGGCAAAAAAAGCCAATAGAGAAAGTAGCAGGCTTAAGGTAAATTTATTCAACGAAAAATTCTTCAAGGCAGTGCCCCAGCATGGCCACAGTCAAATGACAGAAACAAATAAAAGATTAAAAAAATAACCGGTTTGAAACCAACCCACCCATGACCACCCTTGGTTCTTTGATGCAAACTTCATATTTAGAGTGACCTTAATTAGAATATTTCATTAAAACTTTATGTTAATTCATGTCCAAAACACCAAATTAATTATGACAAAATTAGCTTATTAAATTTTTCATTATTTTCAAAATTAATTGAAACAAAGCAATGTACTTCAACAGAAATATGGTAATGAAAGGGTGAATAAAATAAATGCATTAGGTCTAAAACATAATGTCCTGTGTTTGCAGGTATTACAACTAATATGAAATGGAGATTAATACTATAGATATATTCATTGATACAATTTCACCTCATTTGTTCCACAAATACTTGATGAAAAAATAATGAATTTCTCTCAATTTTTGCTTCTTTTTACCTAAAAAATCAAAGCTTTTCATATCCTATGCTAGTATCTCATTAATTATGTAACAATAAATTTTTAAAAAGTTCTTTTTAATGCAAGGTGGTATTGATATGAAAAGCATTATTGTAGGAAAATTAACCGTTTAGAAAGGTAAAAAGAGGGAGGTAATTAACTGCTCGCTCCACACGTTATATGGTAATATCTCTTATGAATATTTTACTGAATCACACAGACATGATATTTAATTCTAAATATTTCAATTCACTTACCTGTTGGGAACAGATGCTAAATGTTTTTTTCTATGAATGTTAACTGAAATAAACCAATGTTCTAGCCAACAAGTAATTTGTCTTTCAAGACCATCACCACCATCATCATCATGATCTTCATCATCCTCATCATTATTATCATCACCATCATCATTTTAGCATTCACTTCTCCATGCTTATATGGTTAGAGTGTCTGACTGGAATCTTCAGTAAATACTGGTTTCGAATTTTGGCTCAAGGCCAGCAAGTTCAAGGAAGGGCTAAGTCAATTACATTAACCCAGTGTTTATTGAGCCAGTTTTTCCTATGGCTGGATGCCCTTCCTGTTGCCAACCCTCACCTGCTTCCAAGCAAGGTGAATATTTTACCTTAGCCAGACATGTTCTTGCAGAATCTTTGAAGTAAATGACACTGCTTGTATGACAGTGGTAATCACTTCCAACTACTACACAATGTGAAGACAAAGAGACACACACAAACACACACACACACACACACACACACACACACACACACACACATATCATTATTATTATTATTATTATCATTTAACATCTGTTATCCATGCTGGTATGGGCTGAACGGTTCAACAGGAGCTGGCCAGCCAGAAGAGATACATGGCTACTTGCATTAGGCAAGAATGGGTGGCAATAATTAGAGTGAAGCAGGAAATGAGAGAAAAATGGTGGTGATGAGGAGTTGGGGTGGGGTCAAGGAATAGAAGAACAGTAAAGGATAAGAGGTAGGGGTTATGAGAGTGCGTGAAAGAAGTGAGGGATGGCTGGAGATGGGTAGGAGTTGGGGAAAGAATATACTGGGTGATGAACAAAAGTTGTGATGAGGTGGTTGATGATAAATATGAAGAGGAGGAAAGGTGGGAGAAAGTGATACTAACATGCTTCTGAGTCTGGGTTTCATGTAAAACTGACTGCCCTGCACTCATCAGATGTGCAGACTATATTCTTCATTGCATTCATTAAATAAGTGTAAGGTACAAATAGATATTTATTTATTATATTAGGTCCTTACAACCTTATGCTTTTAACATATCCCTTTAGCTATGTAAAAACTACCTCCAAGAGTCAGAAAAATGGGATCATAAACATGTCATTATGAATAAATTATATAGTTGCAACTTGAAAGAGTTACTTTTGAGGAAAATATATTTTAACCCCTTTGATAGCAACCTGTCTGAGACCTCCCTCAGTTCTATGAGACTATCTTTGGGCTACCCCTGTTTCTATGACACAAAATTCTCGTTTTAAAACAAAGGTTGTGTATTTCAACAGAAATATGGTAGCAAAAGGGTTAAAGTGAATTTCAAAAGACATATGGTTAGAAAAGGGTTAATAGGATACCTAACAATGTGATGGATAGAAAAGATTTAATTTTCTTGTGAAAGATATATTATTTCATGCATATACCACTAAATGCCATAAGCATCACAAAATCACACATGCACACGCATGCGCACATCTGCACACACACACACACACTTATTTTGTTCCTTAGCAAGAAATTAGTATTATAATATTGATTTCTTCTGTTGACATAGAACCACAAATTTTGTACAACTATAATCAAAATGATTGATTGATTAACAGATATTTATTTTAATACTTAGAACTGAAATCATTGACCATGACAGGATGAAAAGCAAAGCTGAACCCCAGCAGTTGACCTCAGATATAATGACCTTTAACCCGGCAGGGTGAGAGAACAGTAGGTATAAGGATGACCCCTAAATAGCATAAAGTTTTTAGTTCCACATCTTAACATTTATGGTAGCTTATTACAGATTTTAGAAATTGTATTGATTTATTTCGTTGGCAAAAGGCCATAAAGTTGTAAACAGGAAGTACAAATAATTGAATCATCTGTTGTAAGTGAGGTCAAACTTATTTTATTGATTCTAGAATGATCAAACACGTGATCAGTCCAGTGAGGATTTGAAATCAGAACACAGAATTGAAACTAATAACCCTTACGCCAATGCAGAACCCCATTTAGCTTTTCCATAGAAGCTGCTTTTACAATAAAAGAGTTTCTTTCTGTGAAAGAATATCTTTACAGAACAGTGAGAGAATACCCTTCCAAAGTTGTAAGAAAATACCCTTGTATAGTATTCAGAGTATATTACCATCTAGTAAGGGTGCGTGATCTGGTGGTTAGGGTGTTGCATTCACAATCATTAGATTATGAGTTCAATTCCTAGACCAGGTGGCCTGTTGTGTTCTTCAGCAAAACACGTCATTTCACATTGTTCCAGTCGATCAGCAGGGAATGTTGGCCTGCTCTCCAAGCCAACAAGCTGGCATCATTCAGAAACTAAAACAATGCAAAGTATATTGTGACCAGCAATGTGTGACAACATTTGATAGTCTGGTTAGTCATGTGACCACATGATCACCATCTACCAGAAAAGGTGAAAATATACTTAGAAAAGACAAAAAGAAAGAACTTTCACAATGTACAGTCTCATAGTTACAGTCTTCTGGAATTACAGATAGGCACACTATTGCACACACACACACATGCATACACACATACACACACATACATATAGACAGAGGCATGCTATTTGTACATTAAGCATGCAAGCACTTCGTATGTACACACAGACAGTAAATGAACACATTGTAGATAAACTAGGTAGAGAAGATTATACTGAATGTGTTTGTGTGTGTTTGTGTGCATAGGTGCATGACGGAGATGGGGGCGGGGCAGAGAGAGAGTTGTGTGTGTGTGTGTGTGTGTGTGTGTGTGTGTGTGTGTGTGTGTGTTTGTGTTTGGTTTTATTGCTCAAGAATTATTACATTGATCAACATAATTCAGTCAGTGTTACCAAAACAAGATATTTATAAAATAACCAATATTGATCCATTTTGTTAAGTACTTTTGATACCAATCAAAGCGTTCATTGATTTTATTATGGCTTGCAATTCTATATACATTTGCCAAGGAATCTGAAAAATACCGATTTGCAAAGCTACATCTTTGACAGTACTGAAATAACTATCATAACTTTACTTATCACATTTTAACATATTTCCTGAATTCTCATCAAAATAACTATTTCTCTCGCTATGATTGTTGTTTCTCGTTGTCATCTCAGTGCTTCTGGTTTTTCTGCTTGCTGCTGTTGTTGTTGTTGTTGTTGTAATTCATTCTTGTAAAACCCTCGGTTGGTCAATAGGAGAAATAGCAGTAAGTAGCCATTGCAACCAGGAACAAGAGAGATACATACAGGAAAGAAATTGTTTTAGAGAACTGTTTGAAATATGTATATATATGTATATATATATGTATATATATATGTCGCCAAGAAACAAGGAAAGGATTATTTTAGAGGGAGAGATTACAATTTGGAGTTATTTGATGAATTAATATAAATGTTTACAGTTTATGAAAGCACCATCCAAACATGGCTGATGCCAGTGACCCCTAATTGGCTCCTGTACTGATGGCATGTAAAAATCTCCCACTACACTCTCAGAGTGGTTGGCGTTAGGAAGGGCATCCAACTGTAGAAACTTTACCAGATCAGATTGCAGCTTGGTGCAGCCTCCTGGCTTGCCAGTCATCAGTCAGCCATCCAACCCATGCCAGCATGGAAAACAGACGTTTAATGATGACGACGACGATGATGCTTGCACTCTGGATGACATTATACAATATACTGAATCAACCCCAAAACTTACTTTTTTAAAGCTTGGTACTTATTTTATCAGTATCCTTCGCTGAACTGCTAAGTTAAAAGGATGTAAATACATCACCACCAGTTGTCAAGCAGTTGTATAGGACAAACACAAACACACACACACACACACACACACACACACACACACACACTCATTAATATATTCTTTCTTTTATTCTTTTACTTGTTTCAGTCGTTTGACTGCGGCCATGCTGGAGCACTGCCTTTAGTCAAATATACCAACGCCAGGAGTTATTCTTTGTAAGGCTAGTACTTATTCTATTGGTCTCTTTTGCCGAACCCCCAAGTTATGGGGACGTAAACACACCAACATCGGTTGTCAAGTGATGGTGGGGTGACAAATACATACACTGGGAAGCACCCTGTCTTATTGTTAAAGGTGTGAAACTGAACAGTACCATTGATCAATAACTGATGAAAAATCATGGACTTTCTGTTTGGCTCCCATTTGTTTTTACATTCAGTATATGTTATGTCGTTTGTTTATACATTTTCTCATATATCAAGTAATGGAACGCAACACACACCGAATTTGTATAAACATGTAAGTTTTTTTATATATCCATGTGACTCTCTTTCTCTCTCTCTCTCTCTCATGCCTTCATTCTTTCTCTTTTTCTTTTTCTCACCCTGTCACTTCTATTATAGCCTTTCTACTTACTCCTTCTCTTTCTCCCTTTTGTATTCCTAGCTTTTCTCCTTCCTCTTCATCCACCTCCCCCTTCTTTTCTCTGTCGCTCCTTCTCCCTGCTGTCTTTCTCCTATGCCTGCTGCCGCCATGTGACCAACAGCCAGTTCCTCTTTTTCTTCCTTTCTTAGACTGGTCCCTTAGCTGACCAGTTGCAAATTCTGTCTCTCCGTTCTCCATCCTTGAAAACATTTTCAAAGCGTTACCCACTATTCTTGTCTACTTGGCCCCCAGGCCATATTTTGTTTGACTGTTTGTTCTCGTCCACCATACTAAATGACACTCTCTGTCATTTTGCTTGTTTTGTTTTGTTTTGTTTGCTCTTGTCCCTAATTCTACGCAAGAAAACTTTCTTTTGCGAGCACCGCCAATTGGGAAGCACTCAGTCTTATCATTAAAGGTGTGAAACTGAACAGCACCATTGGTCGAGAAGTGATGAAGAATTATGGACTTTCAGTTTGTCTCCCGCTCATTTTTACATTCAGTATACGTTACGTCATTTGTTTATTCACTTTTTTCCTTTATATATATACATGTATATATATATCTATATCTATCTATCTATCTATCTATCTATATATATATATATATATATATATATATATATATACATACACACACAACAGGCTTGTTTCAGTTTCCTTCTACCAAATCCACTTACAAGGCTTTGGTCAGCCCAAGCAAGGGTATAGTAGGGACACTTGCCCAAGGTGCT
>NC_068986.1:11158556-11160779 GCF_001194135.2 Octopus bimaculoides | reverse complement strand
AAAAGCTCTTTTTCAGAAACAGGAGATAGAGGAAAGTCCAAGAGAAAAAGGAAGATGGAGGAAAAAAATCGCCAACAATCCACATATAGTTACATGTGTGTGTGTGTGTGTGTGTGTGTGTGTGTGTGTGTGTGTGTGTGCGTGCACGTGCGCGGCTGTGTGGTAAGAAGCTTGCTTCTCAATCACATAGTTCTGGGTTCAGCCCCATTGCATGGCACCTTGGGCAAGTGTCTTCCACTTCGGGCCGACCAAAACCTTGTGAGTGGATTTTGATAGACAGAAACTGAAAGAAACCTGTTGTATATATATGTGTGTATATATATATATATGTATATATAAATTTAAAAGGGTGGCTTCTTAGCAATTAGAACCTAAAGGCAAAACTAACAGAGGTCACAAAAGTGACAGTGGGTGCTTACTAGCACCACTTTTGCTAAAGATAAAAGTTAAAGAAACTCAAAAGTTACAAAACTCTAGACGTTAAGAGTCGCTGATGAGGATTAAGAGGGTCTACATCATAATCCAAAATTGTGATCCAGCTATATACGCTGGGGATTTACCTCCCTTTGTCAGTCATTAAGACAGTGCATTTGTGGCTTTTGAGTTGTTTTAACACTTATTTTTAGCAAAAGTGGTGCTAGCCAGTACCCTCTGTCACTTGTTTGTGTGTGTGTGTGTCTGTTTGTACCCCCATCACCAACTGGCGCTGGTATGTTTACATCCCTGTAACTTAGCAGTTCGGCAAAAGAGGCTGATAGAATAAATACCATGCTTTTAAAAAATAAATTCTGGGGTCAGTACATTTGACTAAAAATTCTTCAAAGTGGTGCCCCAGCATGGCCGCAGCCTAATTACTGAAACAAGCAAAAGATAAAAGTTAAAAGATAACAGATCAAAGATCAAAGATACACACACACACACACACACACTAAAAACACATACACACAAACACACAGCACACACACACACACACACAAACACACACAAACACACTCACACGTGCACACACAAACACGCACTCACACACGTGCACACAAACACACACACTCACACATGCACACACAAACACATACACGCACGCACACACACACACACACACACACACACACACACACACACGTTAATATATTCTTTCTTTTATTCTTTTATTTACAAGCAGAACCATGTGTTGAGAGGAATTCTTTGGAGTTTGAATAATTCACCTCTGGAAACAGGGGTGTTTTGTCCAGTATCCTTAAACAACCATTATTCAGGGACATTTTGAGTGGCATCGACCACATTTGAATGATACTTTTTACATGCCACCAGCACAGGGAGCCAGTCAGGTGGCACTGGCAATGACCACGCTCACCCCAAAATAATAATACTCTTTCTTCTATAAGCACAAAGCCTGAAATTTTAGTAAATAATAATAATAATAATAATAATAATAATAGTAGTAATAATGATTTCAAATTTGGCACAAGGCCAGCAATTTCTGAGGACAGAGTAAGTCGATTAAATTGACCTCAGTTCTCAACTGGTACTTGTTTTACCAACCCCCAAAAGGCTTAGTTGACCTCAATGGAATTTGAAGATAGAATGTAAAGACAGACAAAATGCTTTGAAGTATTTTGAAGCATTTTGTCCAGCAGAGTAACAACAACAACCACAACAACAATGATAATAAATATTTCTTTATTTGCCACAAGGGCAACATGTGAAGGGGGACATTACAGCAATATCAACAATAATGATAAATGAATGAACAGAATATTAATTGTGTTATCATGAGGTTTGATAATAACAAGCTTCAAAATATATTATTTACAACACATATATTCTGTAAAACAAGCAAGAAGGACAAAAAAAAAAAAGAACAAAATAAGAAAATAAAAAATAAACCACAATATAATAGAAACATTTAAAAGTACATATTTAGAAATAGCTAGCTTTTTGGAGTTTTTTTTTTGTCTTTTTTCCTTTCCTTTCTTTCTTTCCTTTCTGAATATGGAATATTCAAGTAGTGAATGTTGTGGAAGTATAAGAAAATTAAATAAATAATATTAAATGAAATTAAGTTAGTGTTGCTACTATCACCACCACCAGCATGATCATCATCTCCAACATCATCATCTTCATCATCATCACCTCTACAACCTCCACCATTTTCAGCACCATCATCGGCGGAGACGGACTATATGTAATCTGAATCTTTCCCCCCCTTATTTATTAATTTTTTTA
>NC_068986.1:11154207-11155848 GCF_001194135.2 Octopus bimaculoides | reverse complement strand
TATATATATATATATATATATATATATATAGAGAGAGAGAGAGAGAGAGAGAGAGAGAAAGAGAGAGAGAGAGAAAGGTGAAAGGTGAAGGTAGAGGAGATAAATAGCAAAGAGAGCATCATATGAATGAGAAAGGAAGGTGTGATAGATGAATAATGAAAGGTGTGAGAAAGCCGATGAATGGCGTTTGAAGTTTGAGTGTATGTGTGTAAAAGAGAGGTATGTTTGCATGCGTGAGAGTGTGTGTGTACAATGAAAATGGGATGGTAATGTTCAACGCTGAGAATGTGTGAGCATATGTGTTTATGTGTGTGCGTGTACAAGAGGACTATGTGAAACTTTACATATACATGTAAAGTAAAGAAAATATTTTTAATATTTCAGAATCTTTGTCCCACACTGGATCGATCCCAAAATCTAATCAGTTCATGCCAGTCACGTGGCCAAACATCCCTGAAAGTTTCATCCGAATCCATCCAGTGGTTCTTGAGATATCTTGTCCACAGTCAAACAAACAAACAAACACGACTGAAAACAATACCTCCACCTTCACTAAGGCAGAGGTAACAAGGGCACTCAGTGAGCACAAACCTCCACCAAGGCAACACCAACGTCCTCTCAGTGATTAACTGGAGAGGATTTTTAAAATGAGAATATCTGAAATAAACTCATTTGCTTTTACAAATGAGAATACTAAAAATGAACCTGACCACTCTCAAAAATTAAGTTAAAAAAATGGAAAAATAATCCAGAATCCTTGTCCAGTACCTGATTGATCCCAATGGTAGTCATGGAATGTGAAGGTAGCTGTAGAAAATTTAGTAACAGTAATAAATAGTTTATCCTTATATAATACAAACCAAGGTAACAAATTCACCATTCAAAATAGTTACAGCCTAAAGGGAGATAATTGAGAAAGACTTGAAAGTTAACATAAGATTGTAATCATGTAAAGTAAATATAACAAATAATCCAGAATCCTTGTCCTGTACCGGATCAATCCCAAAATCTAATCAGTTCATGCCAGTCACGAGGCCAAACATTCCTGAAAGTTTCATCCGAACCCATCCAGCAGTTCTTGAGATATCATGTCCACAGACAAACAAACAAACATGACTGAAAACAATACCTCTGCCTTCGCTAAGGCAGAGGTAATAATCGTTTCTGCTATTGTCAAAAGGCTTGAAACTTGGGTGTTGAGGTGAGTTGATTACATCAACCTCTGCACTTGACTAGTACTGAAAGGATGAAAGGCAAAGTTGACTTGGCGGGATTTGAACTCAGAATGTAAAGACAGATAAAAAGCTGCTAAGCATTTTCTCCAGCATGCTAAAACTTCAGCCACCTCACTGCCTTACTACTACTGCTGCTGCTGTTAATCATCATCATCATCATCATCATCATCATCGTTTAACGTCCGCTTTCCATGCTAGCATGGGTTGGACGATTTGACTGAGGACTGGTGAAACCGGATGGCAGCACCAGGCTCCAATCTGATTTGGCAGAGTTTCTACAGCTGGATGCCCTTCCTAACGCCAACCACTCAGAGAGTGTAGTAGGTGCTTTTACGTGTCACCCGCACGAAGGCCAGTCAGGCGATACTGGCAACGGCCACGCTCAAAATGGTGTCTTTTATGTGCC
>NC_068986.1:11149750-11152171 GCF_001194135.2 Octopus bimaculoides | reverse complement strand
CCTACAACATCACTATTCTCTCTCCTACACTGTCTTGCAACACGAAATACCTCGAGTCTTTGGTCCTCACGGCGCAAAACATTGGCAAATCTTTTCTTATCTGCTTCCCCTCTGGCTAAATAAACCTGTCGCCTAGCCTCCCTTCTGGCACATTGGTACAATTCCCTGCTACCACCGTTCTTCCAGTCCTTCCAAGCCTGTTTCCTTTGTCTAATAGCCCTGTCTACCTCTTTGTTCCACCACCACGTTACTCTGGGTCGAGAGGGGACCTTACACCAGCCACAGATCTGGTCGGTGGCTTTCAACAGGTTGTCCCGCAGAAATCTCCAATTGTCTTCCACAATAATAATAATAATAATAATAATAATAATAATAATAGCCCTGATGCAGAACCAGATAGTGGCTCTCATGGCTTTTGAGCTTAACTTATTGGAAGTGTTATCATGTACATTGCTTTGTCTTGGTATAAAAGATGGACTGCAGCAAATATTCTGCTCAATACCACAGATTTGCTTGTCAGTCGTTTGATCTTAAGCAGTTGAGTATGTTCCTCAGTGGCTGACGATATGTGCATCTCTGACCACAAGCAGAGGTAGTGGGGGAGCATCATAGCCATGTGTTGAGAGGAATTCTTTGGGGTTTGAATTATTCACCTCTGGAAACATGAATGTTTTGTTCATCCTTAAAACAAACCTTCTTCAGAAACCTTTGGAGTAGAATGAGATACTCAACCTGAAGAAAATTCTAACTGGACCCCACCTGCAAGGTCATGCACTGTTTACCTTGATATGAGATCACCATGTCACGCACATATGGTTGTGATGCATGTGCCTGGTGTACCCTTATCAAACACGTAGTCATGATGGGTATATTGGGCTTTGTACATTTGTACCCCAGTGTCACTTTCATGGCATATGCTGCTCTCTTACTTAACAACAACAACAACAACAACAACAACAACAACAACATCATCATCGTCATCATTTAACATCCATTTTTTCCATCCTGAAACCAGTTCAAAGTAGCTGTTGGAAAAAGATCACAGCATAGAAAGCGGACATTAAATGACAATAATGATGATGATGAAGAGATCTAATCAAAAAGTGTCGGGGAAACTGGTGCCATAAAAAGGAAACTACATCACGTATTAATTTGGCATTTAATCTCCTTCGAAGTTGTCCCCTTCTGAAACCAAACATTTTATCCAGCACCGTTTCCACTGAGCATTCCTGGAACTCCTTTCTTGAGATAGCAAGCAACTACCTTGAGGCATTCTTTTACATTTCCTCGATATCTTCAAATCTGGTTGGGGATCTTCCACTGCAAAGACTGAACCTTGGATTTGAGCTCGTAGCCATAGATCTAAAATTTGTCACCTGTTACAACCATTTTCAAAAAGTTTCTTTCTTCCCCCGACACACCCGAAAAGATCCTGCACAGCTGAATCCCTATCTTCTTTTTGAGACGACCACACTCTACACACTTCACTTTGAAGTACTGCTATAAGCAACAGAAATGAGTGAGAGCATTATAACTTGTTATGCATGTGCAACGGAGTTCAAGGTCTTTCTGTGCCAAGTGGATTCACTCTGCATACTTTAGCTCCGTTACCATAGCAACAATCTTAATACTTTTTAGTCAGATCTCGGAGTCAGAATATTTAATGTGATATATGAGTTTGATGAACAGTAGTTATTGTGTCAGTTTCTGGCTGGAAATTAGTGAGTTTTAAACCTTAAATTACCAATGTACTTCCAGATTCTGTTCACTAATAATTCTGCCCACAAAATTATTTCAGGTGGTTATTGACCTCTAGCGTAGCTCCATAGATACCCTAGAGGTCAATACTGATCACATAGCCAAACCCAGGTCTACACATTTTTTTTCTTCTTTTTTTCTATTTTAGTTCTTTGTTAAAGAAGTTGAAATACATTACCTGATTAAATGTGGTAATGTCAGGTGCTGAAAGTTTCTTGAGAAATTCACATCCGGAAGGGAGGAGTCCAATCAAGTATTTTTTTAAACATTTTATTCTTATATTTTACTTTTGTTCTTATTTGGACTGATTTTGGAGTCTTTCTCTACCCATATTTTTTTGTATGTGTATGCATACAATTAGATATACATATACCAGGGCCTACGAAAAGAAGAGGAGTACAGGGCCACATTGTACCCGAGGGCCCAGGAATTTCCTGAAACCTCAAAAAATGTTTGTGATTATTGACGACTATATAGTTCACAGAAGGGAGGGGGCCCCACCACCACGAAAGAAACTTCCTGTACCCCCTGATAAAATTCCTCTCAGATATTCTGACATTTACACACACACACGTGTATGTGTGTGTGTATGTGTGTGTATGTGTGTGTGTATGTGTTTGTATGTGTGTGTGTATGTATATATATATATATACATATATATAT
>NC_068986.1:11143631-11149659 GCF_001194135.2 Octopus bimaculoides | reverse complement strand
ATATATATTCATTCAAGATACACATTCTTTCTTTTCAACACAGGCTGTCAATCACAACGAAAATCATACATAAGCAGATACATTCATACATACATACATAAATAGATACATACATTTTTATTATATTATACCACTAACACGCACACATATATATTCACACGCACACATATATATTCACACGCGCGCGCACACACACATACAACGCCCTTATTGTACACCTATATACCCGCACTAGCTCACATTATTATTATTTTTATCATTTTGTTAATTCAATCTAAACTTCTACTACACATGCACTAAGAACATTGACACGCCACATAAACTAGAACATTATGCATTACTCATACACACACACACACGCGCATGTGAAAGTCATACACGAAGCTCTCGGCTCTTGAGTCACATTTATAACTTTCTGCTGATTAATATGTACATATATCTTATTTGTTCCACCAAACCTGAATATAGCTCTATCTATCTATCTATCTATCTACCTCTACCGCTTTCTCTCTCCCTATCTATATCTATCTATCATCTCTCTAGTTACCTCTATCCATTTCTCTCTCTATATCTATCTCTTCCTTTCTATCTATCTGTCTATCTACCATCTCTCAATTTACCTCTCTTTCTATCTATCTACCTCTCTACCGCTTTCTCTCTCCCTATCTATATCTATCTACCATCTCTCTAGTTACCTCTCTATCTATCTATCAATCTACCATCTCTGTATTTGCCCCTCTATCTATCTACTTCTATCTCTCTACCTCTTTTCTGTCTCTCTATATCTATCTAACTCTCTATCTCTATCTATCTATCTTATCTATCTAGCTAGCTAGCTTCGCACATGCATGCACTCACACACAGACATAGAATCACATATCCTCTTTATGCCTACATACCTTTCAAAGTCACGTACCACACACACACACATATACACACGCGCGCGCAAGCTCTCTCTCTCTCTCTCTCACACACACATACAGATCATATAAACACTACACACACACACACACACATTCACTGTTGTAACCTGACAAACATGGACGCACCAACACACGTACACAGTTGCATTCACACAGCGACATCTAAAGAGGAAAAAGACAGGCAGACTTGGACAGGACATTAACAAATTCACACACACAGTCACACAAACAAATTTAACCAGAAGCACATACACACACTCTCTCTCTCACACAAATACACTCACATACTCCCTCTCACACAAATACATAAACACTCTCTCACACAAATACATACACACTCTTTCTCGCACAAATACACACTCTCTCACACAAATATATACACACTCTCTCTCACACAAGTACATACATACTTTCTCACACAAATACACACACTCTCTCTCACACAAATACATACACACTCTCTCTCACACAAGTACATACATACTTTCTCACACAAATACACACTCTCTCTCTCACACAAATACATACACACACACAATCAATTATACACGCACAACCAAACACAAAGACTTACACACAGACACACACACTGACTCATATGCGTATATCTCACAACATAAAAACACAGTCAGGTAAACAGACGCATTCACGTTAAAACATACACACGCGTGCTCACACATGCTCACGTGCACTCACACACGCTCACACACACACCACACACACACACACACACATATACACACACACTTACACACGCGCATACTGTAAATTTGAAGCAGGCTACGTTAAGGTCTGTAAGATTGTTGCTATGGAAATATGAGGTTAATAGTCCATGCAAAGAATAAAAATCTTCTCAATATCCACAGGAAAATAAGCAAATTAAGTTTTCTCTCTCTGGTAAAAGTCCTTTGGTGCAGCAGCAGCCGATCGGTGGGGTCTGTTTGAGGAGTTTTATGAATCATTGTAACTGGACCCCTCAAACTCATCCATCATTTCTACCCCCACCCCGCGTGACGCCAGCCCCACCGCCATGTGTACAGTCTCTTGCTGTGGTTGATGATGATGATGGGTGGTGGAGCTTCATATGGTGGCGTTTCTGATGATGATGGTGGTGGTGGTGATGGAGACGCGGATAAGATGATAGAAATGGTGGTGGACCCTCAAAAATGATCTATCGTTCTCCCCTCTACTTGACGCCGCTACCACCGTCATGTACAATGGTTTAAGTCTCTTGCTTGTGATTGTTGATAATGATGATGATGATGATGGAGGCTGTATGCTGATGTTGTTTCTGATGGTGATGATGATGGTGGTGGCGGTGGTGGTGTGATAGCAAGGCATGGTGGGGTGAGATATACGTGCGTGTCAAATGTGTTGGTTGTAGTGGGGTGGTGACAGTGATATCGTGGTAGTGGGATGTTATAATCAAGGTTGAAGTTGTTGTTAGTGACGACGACGATGATGATGACGTTTGTTGGTTGTTGTTGTTGTTATTGTTACTGTTACTGTTAGAGTGGTGGCGGGGACGATAGCTACAAGAGTAATGGCAGAGATTGTGGTGGCGAGGGCGGTGGTAGGCATACTTCTTTTGAGCAGTGGTGTTTATAACCGTGACTGTCCCACGTTTTATGGGCTACAGAAGTCCTTTGTGAGGGCTACATTATCTAAATGTATCCTTTTCTCATTCAATATGGCCGAGGGTTAAGTTGAGAGTGATTTGGCTGTTATTTCTAACAAGTCGAGTGACCATTTGAGGTTCCCTCTTTGGGAGTAGGATTAGGGTTAGAGTTTGGAACTGATAGTGGTAGTAGTAGTGGTGGTGGTGGTCTTGAAGGCGATGTGGTTGTGGTGGTGGTGATGTTGGGGTGATGAAGGTAGGGACGGTAGTGAAGATGTAGTGGTGGTGGTGTTGGCGGTAGTGGTGGTGATGCAGTGGTTTTTAAAAACATCTTAATGAGCAGAGAAAAATATTGATGCTTAAGAGAGATAGCGTATTGTTTCTTAGAGAAGTCTAGATTAAGAAGTGTTGTGTTGTGTGGTGTGGAGATGGGAAGCGCCTGCAGGGATTGCATTATGTTCGTGTTTCAAGTAGATTGTTGTTCAATAGCTCAAGATGGTGATTCACCCCAATCATCATCATCATCATCATCAGCATTATCATCAGTCATTGTTGTTATTAACATCATCATCATTATTTAATGTCCACTTTTCCCAATCTGCATGGGTTAGACACAATTCAGTGAAGTCAATTTTCAATGACTGGATGCCCTTCCTGTCACCAACTCTTACCTGTTTCCAAGCAAGGTAACATTTCCCCTTATCCAAATATATTTTTTTCAAGAAAGACTGGAAACGAACGACAAACCATCATTAAATGATGATGGTGATGATGAAAAATATAAAACTACAATATAGAATTCAGACATGGTGTCGTCAAACCATGACCTCTTGCAAGACACTGACCAATTCCATGTGTTGAGAATTTCTGAGTCAGAAGCCCATTCCTGAAATGATCCTATTTATGATAAAAGAAAGGATTTGAGTTTCCTCCTTTACAGTAAAGAGTTCCTTACTTCTTTCAAAATGAATGTAAACAAAGTTAATATGATTATTTTGATACCACGCCTTCCAGGATTAGCTGACTGATATAGTCTTATATGGAACTATGTCTTACAGAAACTTAAGATTTAAGATGTCACTGGAATGAAGTGTATCCGAGTGTCCACGAAGCTGGTGCACTTTCCCTTGGTGACAGTAAAAATAGAGAACATATGTACTTTTGCAATTTTTTTCCTTAAAGACTATGAATAAAGGAGCAAATCCTTATCCAAAGAAGAACCGAATGTGAGCTAATATCCCAGGTGGTTAAGTCATATGTGGTTAGTAAAGGAATAAAGAAGGCAAAGGAGTTCAAATGTCCTCATTCTAAACCTAAATTGCTACAAAGGCAAAGAAAAAAATGAAGAGAGGTAGTTACAGACTTGTTAGATTGATGGAACAAGTCTTGAAAATAATTCACATTTGGTAAATTCAGAACCAGATTGTATAATTCTGAGTAAGATCAAATTTTGTATTGGTATTTGGATATAGAACATCATAATGCTTGTGTGACAATAATTACTGCCACAATTTAACATGTTTTCCCTACTGACTTGGACTGGACAATTCAACAGGATCCAATGAGCTGAAGGACTGTGCTGAACTCTAATTCCTGCTTTGGACTGGTTTCTACAGCTGGATACCCCTCCTAACACCAACCAATTTACAGTGTCTACAGGGTGCATTTTCATGGCACCAGCATTAGTGAAGATATCAGGTAACTTGCAAGACAAGACTCCTTGCTGAGTGATGGTAGAGAAGAGAGGAAAATGGATTTATGCCAGGTATTGAGAGGCTAAAATATGACAGAAGCACAGGAACAGGTGCCGTACTCTACAGGAGATATATGGCTACCTGAGATGGGAAGAGAGAAAAGAGATGGTGGTATTGAGCTGTCAGAGAGTAGCCTCAAAGTACAAGAGGCTGAATATAAGAGAGATGAGGGACAGAGGATTGCAAAGAGCAGGTAAGTTTATAAGAGTGTAAAAGGAAAATGGCAGAGAGTTAAAGATGGAGATAGAGGAGAATGAATATTAATGAAAGAAATAGGAGTGGGGTGCAGGTGGGAGGAGATGATAAGTGGTGATACAAAAAGGGAGTGGTCAGGAATAGGATAATAAAACTGTAGGTAGATGAAAAATAAGATGATGTGAAGTGTGGGAGTCAGAGAGGGGGATGCCTAGTGAGAGAGAGAGAGAGATGGAAGTCAGATGTATGCAAGGATGGATATGATCAATCTATCAATTAATATGACTGTCAGAGTTCTTTCATTACCATTTGCATCCTCATCAGTGACAGAATCTCATTACTCTATTGTCTTATCACAGAGCTAGGAACAAGAACAAGTTATCAATGAGTTCATCATCACCAACATCCCTTAACTGATGCAGCCAGTCGTTGGGGTGCCACAGTACACACTTTGGTAGCCAGCCATCACCACTGGTCTCTGTTCTTTTTCATGCATAACAGATTCATTGTGTTATGACCTGTCCAGTCCTTGATGCCTTGATGTTGTCAGACCAGGATTTTCTCTGCTTTTCGCCCTTCCTCAACAAGGCCCAGAAGAATGGTTTTGGACAGAGATTGTAACAGGAGACATATGACAGTGCCAGACAAGGCGGTTTCATCTTTTTACCTGCGCTAGGAGTGGTTCCTGTCTGCTCTGCCTGACAAAGTTGTTTGTTTTGTGCTCTGTGTAGCAGCCTTCTGAAGCACTTGTGTGCTCAGATGCCTGGATTCTTCATTCCATGTCAGCTGTATAATTCTAGCTCTCATACCAATGCAGAAAGACCAAAGCCACCAGGAACTTGTACACTCTTAAGTCTTGTTGTAAAACTAATGGAGTTGCTTTTCCATATGGTGTTCAGCTTTGTCATGACAGCAAAGGCTAAACTGAATCTTGTTGTTATCTCCATTTGAGATCTGCTGTAATTGGTCAAAGTGGATCCTAGGCACTTGCAGGTGTCCACTTCATCAAGTCTCTCCCTGATTAGCATGATGCTGGTTGCTGTGTTTTGGTTGTTACTATTAACCAGGATCTTGTTCTTCTCAGGGCTGATCTCCATCCCTTACACTCTTGATAAGTCTTTTACTATTGACAATAATGAACTAGTACTTAATTAATTTATCAATTAATCAATTAATTAAGCAACTGATTACTTATTTGGTTAAGTAGTTGACTTACAATAATAATAAGAAATGAAACAGAACCAATGTGTGTGTTTGTTATTGGAAAAATGACCTTCCAAAAATATAACATTATCACCACCACCACCACCACCACCACCACCACCACCATCATCATCATTCTTCTAACATCCACTTTTTCATGCTTGCACGTGTGGCTGGAATTTTTTGAGGCAGATGTTCTACAGATGGAAGCTCTTCCTGTTGCCAACCCTCATCTGTTTCCAAGCAAAATAATATTTTGCCATGGTTAGATATATTTTCCACAGAAGACTGGAAACAAGTGATACAGCTTCAATGATGGCACTTCTTGTGTATAA
>NC_068986.1:11138126-11143210 GCF_001194135.2 Octopus bimaculoides | reverse complement strand
ATATATATATATATATATAAAGTTGTAGTAAGTAGGAAGACAAACAAATCACAAGTCCCTTCTGGGAGATGGCCTTGTTCAGTATGTAAGAAGGGAACTGGTAGAAACTCCATACATTGTACCCAGTGCAAGCTTTGGACACATAAAAGGTGCAGTGGTATCAAAGAAAGGTTAATGGAGTCTTTGCATGTGGTGGCAAATGTGCAGGTACAATAAGTACTAAAAATACGCAAGTAAAAGGCTTCCCCAAATGCTCGGGTATATCATTAGAAGCAGTAGATAGCTTCTGTTACTTAGGAGACCAAGTTAGCAGTGGGTGGGAGGTGGGGTAGTTCTGAAAGTGTAGTTGCTGGGATAAGAACAGGCTGGGAAAAGTTCAGAGAGCTTTTATCTTTGGTGGTAACTAAGGGCCTCTCCCTCAGAGTGAAAGGCAGATTGTATGATGCCTGTGTACATACAGCTATGTTACATGGCAGTTAAATGTGGGCTTTGACTACAAAGGACTTGCAAAGGCTTGAAAGAAATGAAGCTAGTATGTTCTGCTGGCTGGGTAACGTCAGTGTGCACACAAGACAGGGTGTAAATGATTTAAGAGGGAAACTGGGTATAAGAGGCATCAGATGTTGTGTGCAAGAGAGAAGCTTGTGCTGGTTTGGTCATGTGATGTGTATGGATGAGGACAGCTACGTAAAGAAGTGCTGAGCTTTAATTGTGGAGGGAGCCTGTGGAAGGGGGTAGACCCAGGAAGACATGGGACTAGGTGGTAAGAAAGGATCTTCTGATGCTGGGCCTTAGTGAGGAAATGAGAAGGGACTGGGAGATGTGGTGATTTGCTGTACTTGATAAGAGACATAAAACTAAGAGACATAAAACTAAGAGACATAAAAAGGAGAAAGAGGAAGAGAGGCTATATAAGCAAGATAAGCTGATGGTTCTCAATTTCTTTGATTTTCGATATATGCAGGTAACTAAATAAAGAATTAGTGAAACTCTTAATGCAGAAAAGTTTGAAAAATAAAATTCCCTTAAAGTTAAAAATGGTGCAAAAAATATAGAAATCTATTGGTTATCTTATTTTATTAACCCATTTGCTGCCTTATTATTGTTGAAATACACTGCATCATCATCGGTTAACGTCCATTTTTCCATGCTGGCATGAGTTGGATGGTTTGACTGGGGTCTGGGAAGCCAGGAGGCTGCACCAGGCCCCAATCTGATCTGGCAGTGTTTCTACAGCTAGATGCTCTTCCTAACGCCAACCACTCTGAGAGTGTAGTGGGTACTTTTATGTGCCACCAGCACAAGGGCCAGTGAGCTGGCATCGACCACAATCAGATGGTGCTTTTTACGTGCCACTGGCACAGAAGCCAGTCAAAGTGGCTCTGGCATCAACCACGTACAGATGGTGCTTTTTATGTGCTACATGCAAGGGGGTCACAACTACAATTTCCATTTGATTTCATTTTGATTTTGATATTGATGCTGATGTTGATGCTGATGTTGATGTTGATGCTGATGTTGATGCTGATGCTGATGTTGATGTTGATGTACTTGACTCAATAGGTTTTTTTCACTGCATGTTTCAATTAATTTTGAAAATGATGAAGAATTTATCAAAATACCTTCAGCTGATGTTTGGAACATAAATAGTCATGGAATTTTTATCAAAGCTTTTAATTTAGATCCTTTTGAAACAGGAAGTTTGCATCATAGAACCAAAAGGGGTAGTCTGGGGTGGATTGGTATCAAAAGGGTTAATAAATTTAATTAAATCAAGGAAGAATAAGAACTATTATACATATAGGCATGCACATGACAGCATGGCAAGGAGTTTCCTTCCAAACTACATGGTTTCAGGTTCAGTCCCACTGTGTGGCACCTGGGACAAGTGTCTTCTATTATAATCTCAGTCTCATGTGGATTTGATGGATGGAAACAGTTTGTCTTTTTTTTTAACTGATTTATTTTATTTACATAAAGACTGTAAGTTAGTGATTAAAGACTGTAAGTTAGTGATTAAAGACTATAAGTTAGTGATTAAAGACTGTAAGTTAGTGATTAAAGACTGTTAGAATATGCACAGGTCTTAGCAGAAAATTAAATGTGAGTACCAGTAGTGATTCCTTCAGATAAAAACCTTCAAGGTGGTGATGATGATGATGATGATGATGATGATGATTCTATATATCAACTATTTTCTTTTAATCAGTCTCTGCATAAAAAAAGAAGCAAAAGAGAAAAGAAAAAGAAAAATCTAAAAGAAGGCTTCTACACTATAGTACCAACCATCACCAGCACCACCACCACCACCACTACCATCACCTCCAGTGGCACAGCCGTTGCCACTGTTGTTGCTACTACTACCATCACCACTGTCATCACCATTATCACAACCACTGCCACCACCACCGCAACCACCACCAACACCACCAAGGACAATACCACCACCACCATGCTTCTTATAACTTATTTAAATTTGTATCTTTTACAGAAGAAATATGAGATATTGAAAAAAACGTCATTGGTTTCTGCTGATGGATGCAAGATCAATTGTTTGAGATAAAACAACAAACACCAGAATCAAACTCCAGTTTTTAAATTTTGCATGCACAGACTGGTCCCATGAATGGCTTCACCATTACACAGGGTGTCCCTGTAAAAATATACTCACTCTTTAAATAACAATAAATGCATTGTTTATTGACTTAGGAACAAGATTAATAGCTAAATGCATAAACAGCTAAATGCATGTTTATAAATGTTTAAACTGATGGCCACTGCTTTCCAAACACAGCTGATAACACGGACCAATGAATCCAACAGTGTTATATATGTGTGGCAGCAGACTTTGGCTCCTCACCTTTTACCCCCAGAAAGAGTCAGAAGTGATTGTCAGAGAATTTTTATGACTTCACCAGCCCCAATTTCTGGCCTCCTAATTTCCCCAATCGTAATCCCATGGATTACTATGTGTTGGGTACACCAACTGCTCTGCCTGCAACAGGAAGACCAAGCTGGTGACCCAACACAAGGAAATGTATTAAGATCTTCCAAGGACACAGAGAGGAACGCATGAACCAGGTTCCGGAGCCATCTTGAGGCCATTATGAAAGCTGAGAACAGCTACTTTGAATAAACTGTTATTTCTCAGCCAAAATCTTGTTGGTATGTTTCGATTTTTTAAAATACTGTTATTTTTCGATGTGAAATTGTGTTTTCTTTTCCTTTCATGCAAACTGACAAATTCAGGCCAAACACTTTGTATACATAGATACATACATACATACATACATACATACATACATATACATATATATATATATATATATATATATATATATATACATACACATTAGTCAATCAAATTCCAACACAGTCTGATTTTCAAATTTTATTTTTCTGTTTTTATAATTTTATAATATCACAAGTAGTTTCATGTTTTATAACAATCTTCAGGTAAATGTTTATGTAGTAACACTTAAAAAAAGGCAGCTAATGTGCTTCTCATTTGACAACTGTAGTGAAATTATTGATTTTTTTTCCTTTAAATAATAATGGATTGATGAATGGGGTAATGCAATGGAATTGACATTGATCATGCTTTTTCGTAGAAACATTTTAACCAATTAGAAACACAGATAGAGAATACGGTTAATATTACTACAGTTTTTGAATATAATTTAATTAAATAAATGTTAATATTATTCTTCTTCTTCATATTATTTTCCATTAAGAACGTGTTTAAGTGTCTCAATAAAATTCTTTTCTTTTACTCTTCTTCTAACTTCACTTGAATAAAGTTTGTAAAATGGAAATATTAAAAACATTTTCTTATTGTATGATTCTAAATGATTGCCTAATGGGATCTAACAGGCATTTTGGTCTTGTCTTGAATTTGTTGCAGGTGTACTCACATACATTCTTATAATGAGTTTCTTGTTAGGCCAATATATATTATTTCACAATTCAAGAATTTGATGTCATAGATTAGATTTCTCTTTTACAGTTCATATTTGCAGTTCGAAATATTCTGTGGAATGCAAGCATTTCTGTGTTGTTACACTATCAGCCATGGACACTGAATCCTTCACTAAAAAACAGTTGTTCTTATATTTAAACATAAATTTGTAAATATGATAACTTTCCTCTTTCTAATGACATTAATTAAAAGATTAATTATATAGAATAATTGTTTGGAGATTTTTGCTGAAAATGAATTTGGTAAAACTGATTATTTAACTAATGTCATTAGCTTTTATTTTAATTTTTTTTTTTTCAATGACTGAACTGTAATCATGCCTGAGGCCCTTGAAGGGTTTTAGTTAAATAAATAGAACCCATTATTTACTTTTTTAACTCTGATACTTATTCTATCATTCCCTTTTGTCAAACCACTAAGTTATGGGAATGTCAACAAACCAATACAAGTTGTGAAGCAGTGGGAGGGGTGATTAAAACACAGACACACACACACACAAATGCACACACACACACACACACACACAAATGCACACCCATAGCATATATACAATGAGCTTCCATACAGTTTCCATTGACCAAATTTACTCAGGGGGTGGACAAACAGACACAAACACACACACATGCTGGGCTTCTTTCAGTTTACCCAGAGCTATAGTAGAAGATACTGTGCATAGGACTGAACTTGGAACCATGTGGTTGTAAAGGCAAGCTCCTTAACCACATAGTCATGGGGTAAAAAAGAATTCCCATATCTGCCCTTCCACCCTAAAAACCTTATGTTCCTTTACTTCAAAAGCATTTTCAGGGCTTTTGTACATAATCCACCCCAAAATTAAATATTTTATTCCTTTATCCTTTATTTTTCACTTGTTTCAGTTATTAGACTGTGGCCATGCTAGGGCAGCACCTGGAAGAATTTTTAGCTGAATGAATCACTCTCATTACTTATTTTTTTAAAGCCTTCTACTCATTCTGTTGGTCTCTTTTACCGAAATGCTAAGTTACAAGAACATAAATACACCGACACTGATTGTCAATTGGTGGTGTTAGGAGGAGGGGCAAACAGGCACAAACACACACACACACACACACACACACACACA
>NC_068986.1:11137388-11138116 GCF_001194135.2 Octopus bimaculoides | reverse complement strand
CAAACAGGCACAAACACACACACACACACACACACACACACATGCTGGGCTTTTTTCAGTTTCCGTCTACCAAATCCACTCACAAGACTTTGGTTAATCTGAGGCTATAATAGAAGTTACTTTTTCAAGGTGCTACATGGTGGGACTGAAGCCAGAACCATGTGGTTGGGAAGCAAGCTTCTTAACATGCAGCCACGCCAATCTGCAGAAAATTGTTTACTAATAATTGTGAACAAATGAAGTACTGGTAAAGGTTTGAATGCCACAACTTCCTCTTTCTATTCTGTTCTTTAAATACTTTGAACATTTGTACACAAAGGTTGTTTTCTCTGATGTCTCCAATATCATTAGAGAAGATATGAGAGTTACAAGTTTTCACTTTAAAAAAAGGCAAATTTTGTGTTGGGGGACGAAAAAAAATGTAATCAGTCAAATATAAGTCTTGCCAAAATATAAGAATGACTGTGTGGTTAGGAAGCTTTATTTATAACCATGTGGTTCCAGGTCTAGTTCCAGTCTTAAAAACATAAATGAAAGTATTAGGGTTGATTTGTTCAAATAAAAACCCTCAAGGCAGTGCCTCAGTACCCTTGTGTCCCAGTGTCCTTGTGCCCCAGTGTCCTTGTGCTCCAGCCCTCTTGTGCCCCAGTACCCTTGTGTCCCAAGGCCCTTGTTTCCCAGTACCCTAGTGTCCCTGTTCCCTTGTGCCACATCCTACTTGTGCTTTT
>NC_068986.1:11124372-11136416 GCF_001194135.2 Octopus bimaculoides | reverse complement strand
ACCGCCATTGCTGCCCAGTCTGCATGGTCAATCTTTTCAATTACATTCAGGCTTTCCAACCTTTCTAGTTCTTTATTGACCTGGTCTACCACTGCAAATGGCATGTTCTGTTTGGGCCTGAAAATAGATGTTGAATTTTCTGTGATAACAATCCTTGCTTTTGTTTTTGTGCAACAGCCTAAACCTTCCCAAAAAACTTTTGGGCAGGCTTCTTTAATTTTTTTGTCTCAGTTCATTGACCTCGTTTGATCGTTTGGCTGCTCCATTTACGTTATTGCACAAAATGCTTATGGGTGTATCCCATAAATTAAATTTCTCCATACATTTGGTGCCAAATAAATTCATGGATTTTTTTTCAAAGTACATAAACATTCACTTTTTTGGTTCGACTTTTGAGCGTTATATTACAAATGCATTTGCCCATGAAATATAATTTTCTTCCCATGATACCATACGCTATTTTGTTTGGACTACATAATTTTGGTTTGCCCATTTGTTCTATGTTTTCTCATTTATGATTGTGATGTCATTTCCCATGTCTAATTGCATTCTGACACTAGTGGTTTCAATTCTCACATTCATGAATTTTCTGTTTCTTGTAGTCACAACTTTTCCTGCTGATAAACTATTTTTCTTGTTTGTTCCATTTTCCTATCATTCTAGTGTAATATGTCCTGTAAACCCACAGCGAAAACACTTTGCTTTTTTATATGGACAATCTTTTTTCCGGTGCATCCCACCACATGCCATACATGGGTCTAGACCCCAATATTTTTTCTGTTTTTCCTGCGACACTTTATTTATCTCCCAACTTTTTTGCACTGGTCTTATGTGGAAACACTCTTTCCGTTGAATTTCTTCTGTGTCATGCCTTAATTTTAATATCTTGTCACACTCTTCCAACAGTTTCTGCAATGTCAAATCCTGGTTCATTTCCAGTTTTGATAGAATATCCGTTCGGATTTCTGCATCTCTTCTATCTGTCAATCCTTGTGCAAAAGAATCTGGAGTAAGCACATCTAGCCTAAATCTCTCACATTCTTAGTTGACTCTGTCTGTATAAGTAGCGAAGTCTTCATCTTCGCTCTTTTCTATGTTTAAACATTTCCATCTAGTATTAAACAGTGAGTTCTTTTCACTAAACATTTTGCACAAAATGTCGATTGTGTCGGTGAAATTTATGTCGGATGCTTTTTTTGGCAATATAAACTACACTTCCTATGCTCTGCTGTCACTAGTTTTCTTAATATTAGATGCATTTTCATTTCGTCTGTCTAATCCTGACATTCTTTTTCAAAACTTTGTTCACATCTTTGAAAGTAAGCCTCAAAGGTTACTCCTTCTTTGGGGTCATATTTGAATATGCTTATGGAATTTGCTACAGGGTCAGCTGAAAATGTATTCTCTGGTTTGGTTATCGACTTCATTAGTTGTAACATTTGCTGCTGCAATCCTTGTTGTTGTTCTTGTTGTTCCTTGAGTTGTTGTTGTTGCTGCTTTTGCAACTCAACTACCCCAGCTAACAAGTCTTCCATATTTTATGATTTTTATAAGTTTGCACAAGATTTTTGTTTCTTTTTTGTCGAGTTATTCAATTTTCCATGTGAATTAGTTTAAACTCTCCATGTGAATGTTTTTTTTTCACTCCACATAAATTTGTTTTTCTTTGTCGCCACTATTGTAAAGTGGGTTCTTGCCACTGGTGTGATGTGTGACTACCATTGTACTGTTTTACGCTAGTAGCCAAAATAGTTACTAGTCATCAGATACCAGAATAGTAATACACTAACTTCTTCTGTCTTACTATCGCTGTTAGCTCCACAAGACATCAACTAGAACTATCGACTCTTAACTCTTCAACTCTCAACTCTTCGACTCTCAGCCCTCTTTTGACGACTGGCTACTGGTCTATTTATAATGGCTGTATCCTACCACATTTTACCTGGAGGAGTATACAGTTTCACTATACAACAAAGACACATCCCCAAAGTTCCACACAGTGGAAAAGAACTCAAAACCATGTGGTTGGAAAGTAAACTTCTTACCACACAGCCACTCCTGTGTATCAACATGTCAGGGTAGAATCTTCTACATGGTCCCTAAACTTGTTAGAAATACAAGTGAAATCTCTCTTAAAATCAGCTCCTCAGTCTTCAATATGGCTGATTTGTAGTTAACCTTAAAAAGAAGAAAGGACAACTTGGGATAATATTGTCCTTGATACACTGCAACAATTTAGACTTAGACTTTGGATTGTCATGATCTTTAGGAGTGATAAGGTTGGAGCTTAACCTGATTTTCACAGCATATAAATGACTGAGATTACAACACTCCCCTGAATGGGATGCTAGTCCATCACAGGGTTAACTTCCCAAGTTTTACTGGAACTCATTTTTGCAACCGAGTGTTTCATTCACGAGCACAACATGCTGCCCACTTTTTGGTATCGAAACCATAATCTTATGATTATAATTGCAACACCTTAAAAACAAGCTTATCAGTATGTCTAATCAAGGCTGACCTAGGGGTAAAAAAAAACTACAAATGGTTTTAATCCCTTTTAACATTCAGATTATTCTGTCAACTGTATTGCTTGTTTATTCACATTTGAATTAATCATGTATTATCTTATGGCTTTGAGATTTCAATGATGAGATTGTTTAGTTCTAAAATGACATTACCAGATAACTGTAGAAAGCCAGATCTGGTTGGCTTAGACATAAAACAGATAAAATATTGGAGCTGGACATGGTCAGTTTAACCCTTTCGTTACTATATTTATTTTGAGATGCTCTGTGTTTCTTTCAATTGATTTTAAATAGAACAAAGAATTTAGTAAAATAATTTAGTTATCATTAAGCTTGTGTTAGGAACATAACTTGTGACTAAGATTTGGTGGAAGATTTTAATTCAGAACTTATGAAAACAAGACAGTTGTACTCAGAGCCAGAGGCTGTTGCAGCCAGGTTGGTATCAAAAGGGTTAAATGCAAAATTTTCAATGAAACAAAGGAAAAACATGCAAAATGCTTTCCATAATATCACAAGATAAAATAGTCAATGGAAGTGACATAAATGTCACAAGTTCTTATATTCATCTTCTTTGAGGATTTTTTACACAAAGAGGCCATGAACAACATTGTATATCAAACTCTTCATTTACTCCAAAAAATGTTGTTGAGAAAGGCATGAACACCACAAGTGTAACATCTTCAATCTCAAGAATACAGGTAATGTTTGTATCCGTTCAAGCAAGCAATAACCAAAACCAAACACGCAGAAAAGATTGTATAAAAACAGAAAGGCATGAATGTCACAACTTCCTATTTTTCCTTTCATTTAAGCAATTATGAAGGGCATTTGTGCTTATTTAATCAAAATGAAATAAAATCATAGAAAAACTTTACTTTTGGTTATAATAAATACTAGTAAAGCAAGGCATGAAGACTACAAGTTGTCATCATTTTTGCTTAGAAGAAGGTTAAGGCTTTTATTCTTTGTGAAAGAATATTCTTTGCAATAGTATATCACTTATACAAATTCTACCTGGTAATGGCATGAACCTCACATATTCCTCATCTCCATTTTCTATGAAAACAAAGGATATTTGAACCAAATAAAGAAGAGAGAGGGAGAGAGAAAGAGCGATGGGGAAAGTGAGGGAGAGGTGGAAGCAGAGAGTGTAGGAGAGAGTGAGAGAGAGAGAGACAGACAGACAGACAGACAGACAGACAGACAGACAGACAGACAGACAGACAGGGAGAGAGAGAGAAGATTCTATGTAAAACTGTAAATGTTTGGCCAGCGCTAATAAAATGCAGTTTGTGTTGTGCTATTGCCAGAAAATAACCTGGCTATTGATTAAATTAAAATGCTGCTGCTTCAGCTCTGGCTATGTGACATATCTTGGTTGGCATTGTGGAACTACTGTCTCGCCATCGACAGCATCCTCATCATATGATCATCTTATATCTTATTTCTAAGAATGGGCTTCCCCTATTTTATGGGCATTGTCTTAAACTGGATATACATAAGCACAAACACACACATGTATATATATACATGTACACACATATATGTATATACATGTATGTGCGTATATATGTATGTGTGTGTATATATATATATATATATATATATATATATATAAACCTGCTCATATATCTACTTATATATATTTATATATAATACACATAAACACATAAACACACACACACACACATTAATTAGTAATGCCAAAGAAAATTTTCACAAACTGTTACTCAGAGTTTCACGTGACCATTTGTCGAACAGTTGCAATGATACTACTTTTTCCACCTTGTTTTACATTTATGTGCTTACTTGTGTGTGTATAAATATATATATATATATATATATATATATATATTTATACATATATATACACACATGCATACATTCATACACACACATATTTAGATATGTGGTTATACATATGTACATATGTGTGTATATATTTGAATATTAGAAAGCCTAGCTGTGAGAAAAATGTAACAATGTAAATGTATTCCTTTTCTGTTTTCAATGTGTTATCGTTAAGAGTCTGTGTGTTCTGAGTTCAAATCTAGGTCTCCTGTCATTGAAAAAAATGGGTTCTTCAATGACAAGGTTGGGAAGTCCTTAAGCAAATGTGCAGGGAATTTAGCTGGTCACTCTCCATGGTGACACACTAGCTGGCAGGGGAGAACACAAAGGGAATTTTCAAGTCTGGTGAAACAGAATTAATGTATGCATACATACTTGTATATGCACACTATATACATATACACATATACATATGTATTTATTATTTGTATATGTAGATATGAAGGCATATATATATATATATATATATATATATATATGTACATACACACATACATATATGTATGTGTGTATGTATGTATGTGTGTATGTATGTATGTGTGTATATATATATCGTCATCATCATCATTATATAATGTCCACTTTCCATGTTGGCATGGGTTGGATGGTTTGACAAGAGCTGGCAAGCCCTATATATATATATTGAAAAGGTAAAGAAATATCACAAGTGTAAATTTCTATTAAAAAATTGAAAGAAATTCTTTGAGAGCATTACATTCTTTTGTCTTAAAACACAAAATAACCACATTTCTATGCTAAATTCTCCAAGAACTAAAACTGACACTCAAATATACACACCTAATTACAAAATTTTACATACTGAACTGAACTCTGATCAATATCCTCCACTTTCCTAAAACAGGTTGAATCTCCCATTACTTTTCAAATAACATCAATAACAACTAAACCTAGTCACACATCTGTTAACCAACTGGCCATTTTACTTACTTATGTATTCTTTTGTTGACCCTAAAAAACTACCTAAGACCTGAAGCTGACCCACCTGAATAAACATATTTGATTACAAATTTTCATACATATGACTGGACTCTGAGCAATAATACAACTCTAACTTTATTCAATAAAAACTTCCTATAATATCTTTTCATTAGAACCTACCCTATAACCTAACTGCCATCCAATAGAGCTCCACTTATTCCAGAAAAATGAAACTGAGTGACTATATAAAGCCAAGATGGACTCATTGTATCACAGTCCAATGAAGGCTAACAAGCCAAAATTTTGAAGTCACTGTCAATACTATAGTTGTAAATGAATAATATATATCAGCATAGTAGGATACGGGCTCGTCACCGACATAGTTAATCAGGTCATTTAGGAAGGCATAATACCTAGTGACTGGTGTAGCAGCATAATTGTTAGCTGCTACAAGGGTAAGAGAGATTCTTTAGATAGAAGCAATTATAGAGGCTTCAAACTGCTGAACCAGGTGATTAAAATTACAGAGACAGTTATAGCCCAATTTAATTAGGTGCAGAATTAAACAAAATGCAGTTTGACTTTGTCTGGGGAGAAGCCCTTCTGACATGATTTTCATAGTCAGGCAACTGCAAGAGAAGTACCCAGCTAAGAATAGTGAGGGGGGAAAATAGTAAATGGATGATGGCATTCCCAAAGTTGGACAAGTACAGTTTCTAACTCACTATCAAACCATTCTTTCTGATCATTCCAAAACAGACGGGTGCAGCTCCTAGCCATGCCAGTTCCTGTCTAACCAGCCAATTCATACTAGCATGGAAAATGGACATTAAATGATGATGATGATGATGATGATGATGATTATACCTCCCACACACACACACATCTACACAAATTTTATCTAGTTTTACAAATTTGATATTCTACATCTGTTATGTTAAAAATAAAAAAAGAAATATTAATCACCAAAATCTGATTCTCTGAAAGCTCCTAAATAAAACTAAAAAAAAACATTAAGCTTTAAATGATAAAATATATGCCCAAACCCTTTGAGACAGAAAGCTTAGATATTTTTTAAAAAATCTGATAATCTTTATTAGCTTTCCACACATTCAGTAATAGTAATAAGTGACATGGCAAGTATACTATGTTAATGTTATATCATTTGTTTCTGAAAGATAATGTCAAACAAATCCAGGGAAATATTGACATATTATTGATTGTTAGGAAATAACAAGAGAACAAATTTCCTGTCAACAGTCAATGGGCTCAGGTGACAGTCGACACTATTACGGCTAAAGTACTGCTGTGACTGGCCTATTAACAGCATTTATACATTAAGTATGATATGTAGATGACTATTTTAATTAAGTACTGTTTCAATTGCATATACTGGATTTTTATTCAACCAGGTGACTATTTGTAACATCAGCAAATCTTTTATTCATTTTCCCTATATCAAAGACAATAGATTCATGCCTCAGCATGTGGCTTACTGCAAGTATGCATCACTAAAATGCTCAAAATAACCAAAATGCATCTGGCACTCTTGCTAGTTTCTTCTTGGACGATTTTTATCTTTCTTTGATAGTTATTGTGTTTTCAATACAATAAGGACATAGGAAATATTATCTCAGGACAAATACTGCCATGACTCTCCCATTGTGAGTGTGTATATGTTTAGTATGATACATAGATGACTATTTTGATTAAATATTGCTTCAAATGCATATACTGGATTTTTGTTTTGAATTACAAGTTTTAACCCTATGACAATGGTTTTTTATCAGGCAATTAGGTTGCACTAACGGTAATCATCTCAGCTGAGATCAGCAATTAGTGCACAACAATGGTTCGGCATATATTTATGTAAACTGTCATCACTATGAGGACCGTAAATTCAACAAAACTGGCATGGCTGGATGTGACTGTAAATTCCATGATGGACCAGAAGAATTTGCAGAACATGTGGGGTGCTAGATTCCATTGTTAGAAAATATAAGGACACAGAAACTGAACCAACGATCTAGCAATTGTGAGTGCAAAACCTGAACCACTAGGCCATGTGCCTTCATATATATATAAGTATATATATGTATATTTGCTTGCGAAGACCTATTGAGGCAAGCGAAATCAAATCAAAATCGCTGACGTGGCCAATGACAGTACCGCCTGATTGGCACTTGTGCCAGTGGAACATTAAAAGCACATCTGAGCATGATCGTTGCCAGTGCTACTGGACTGGCTCCCATGCAGGTCACATGTAAAAAACATCCCTTGAGTGTGGTTGTTGCCAGAACCGCCTGACTGGCCCTCGTGCCAGTGGCTCGTAAAAGCACCCACTACACTCTCGGAGTGGTTGGCATTAGGAAGGGCATCCAGCTGTAGAAACTCTGCCAGATCAGATTGAGTCAGTCAAACCGTCCAACCTATGCCAGTATGGAAAGCGGACGTTAAATGATGATGACATACGCATATATTCCTCCTTCTTTTCAATCTATGATTCTTTCTTTCTCACTTTTTTTTTTTATTTAGTCATTTCTTGCCACGTGCATTCATCCTGCACCTCTTATGTTAACTCCCTCTATATCTCTCTTTACTTCTCTCTCCCCCTCTCTCTTTATACAACATAAAGTGTGACCAGAGAAACCAAGCAAGCAACTGGCTAACATTTACATGAGCAAGTATTATGTAGACATTGGGTGTCTGTACATAGGAGCGATGGCCATGTTGGTTTGGATTTGTAATATGAATGAATGACACAAGTTGTGTGAAAAATGTGTCATAGGTTAGTTTGAGAAGGATCTTATTGTATCAGTAAACCAAAGAAGATTAGAAGGAAAGTTCAGATCAATGTATTAGCATTGAATCTAATGGAGGAATTGAAACAAGATCAGAATACTTAGAGATATGTGAAAATATTTTAACGCAAGTCTGCAGAAAGATGCAGATATAGAGTCAAGGGATTACGATGTGATATGATAAAAAGAGAAAGAAAGAAAGAAACCATTTCTGATCAGTTAATACCGGATTAAGCTGTGTGAACTAATATTGTGCTGCAGAGTTAGCAAACCCATGCCGGCATGAAAAACAGGATGTAAGACTAATATTAATGATGATGATGATGATGATGATGACGTTGGTGATGGTGATAGTGGTGGTGGTGATGATGATGACAATGGTGACACAATGATGAAAATGACAAAGACAACAACAATAAAAACAATGTTGGCAACATTGTCATCACTACCAACATCCTCCTCATCATGATTATTGTCATCATCATCATCATCATCATCATCACCATTTGACTGTCCAAACCATGGAGATGCACCAGGTTCCATTGTCTGTTTTGGTATGGTTTCTATGGGTGGATACCATTCGTAATACCAGCCATTTTACAAAGTGTTCTGGGTGCTTTTTATGTGGCATTATGAAAAAAAAAAAAAAAAAATACATTAACCCCTATGATAGGTCCTTATTTTAACAATTGTTTTCAGTTTACAGTAAAAAAACAAAATTATACCATGAAGAGAAAAAATATTAATCATTAAATTAACATAATTTATTTCTCACAGAATAATTTTTGTCAAATTGTTGTGGAGGGATCCTCCACCCTTTTTTTTTTGTTTGTGTGTGATGGACTGTTTCTTGCATTGAATATACCACCATTAACTCAACTATTGGTTCAATTCCTCTATGGTTGCACCTAAAATTAACAATATTTAAATAAACTTCACTTCAATAAAATCTGTTATGGCTCAACTGGGAAGATGAGTGCTGCAACAAAAATGAGCCGTGAGGATGATAGAAACATCTGACGCAGAGTTGCAGCATCTCACTCAACCAAGCTTGTACTGTATTGAGGAGTTTTGGTATTTATGTCAGTGGGTGACCCCAGACAGCTTTACTATTGCAGAAGAAATGGCTGAAACACCTGCAGAGATACTTCACCACCTGACAAGATGTCAGTTCCTGCATTTGGAGATGGAACACAGCAAATTAAATACTGGAGATGATGGTATTGACCAACCCCTTTTCCTGAATTTCTGCCCTTGTGCCTAAATTAAACAATTATTATTGTTATTATTAATCATAAGACAGTAAGCTGGCAGAATCGTTAGCACGCTGGACAAAATGCTTCGCAATATTTCACCTGTTGCTACGTTCTGGGTTCAAATTCTGCCGAGGTTGACTATGCCTTTCATCCTTTCGGGGTCAATAAATTAAGTACCAGTTGAGTACAGGGGTCAATGTAATCAACTTAACCCTTCCCCCAAAATTTCAGGCCTTGTGCCTATATTAGAAAGGATTATTATTATCATTATCATCGTTGTTGTTAAGGGGGTAAGCTGTGAGAATCGTTAGCACATTGGACAAAATGCTTAGTGGCATTTTGTCTGTATTTATGCTCTGAGTTCAAATTCAGCCAAGATTGACTTTGCCATTCATCCTTTTGGGGTCGACAAAATAAATACCAGTTAAGTACTGGGGTCAATGCAATCAGCTTAGCCCCTCCTCTGAAATTGCTGGCATTGTGCCAAAATTTGAAACCATGATTTTTATTATTATTAATCATAAGGTGGCGAGCTGGCAGAATCGTTAGCATGCCGGGCGAAATGCTTAGTGGTATTTCGTCTGTCACTATGTTCTGAGTTCAAATTCTGCTGAGGTCAAATTTGCCTTTCATCCTTTCAGGGTCAATAAATTAAGTAACAGTTGAGTACTGGAAATCAGTCTAATTGACTATCCCACTCCCCCAAATTTCAGGCCTTGTGCCTATAGTAGAAAGGATTATTATTATTATTATTAATCATAAAGCGATGAGCTGGCAGAATTGTTAGCACACTAGGCTTTGTGATACTTCATCTGTCTTTATGTTCTGAGTTCAAATTTCACCAAGGTCAACTTGCCTTTCATCCTTTTGGAGTTGATCAAATAAGTACCAGTTGATCAGTGGGGTCAATGTAATTGACTTAACCCCTCCCCCAAAGTTGCTGGCCTTATGCTAAAATTTGAAACCATTATTATTATTGAGTAAGAGAGCAGCATATTCCATCAAAGTGACACTAGAGTACAAATGTATGAAGCCCAGTATACCCATCATGACTACCTGTCTGATAAGGGCACACCAGGCACATGCATCACAACCATGTGTGCACGACATGGTGATCTCATATCAAGATAAACCGCGCCATGACCTTGCAGGTGGGGCCCAGTTAGAATTTTCTTTAGATTGAGTAGCCCAAAAGGTCCCTGAATAAGAGTTGTTTAAGGATGCTGAACGAAACATCCATGTTTCCAGAGATGAATTATCCAAACCCCAAAGAATTCCTCTCAACACATGGCTATGATGCTCCTCAACTACTTCTGCTCATGATCAGAGATGCACATATCGTCAGCAACTAAGGGACATGCTCAACTGTTTAAGGTCAAAGAACTGACAAGCAAATCTGTGGTATTGAACAGAATATTTGCTGTAATCCATCTTTTATACCAAGACAAAACAATGTACATGATAACACTTCCAATCAGTTAAGATCAGAAGCCATGAGAGCCACTGCCTGGTACTGCATCAAGGAGAGGGAGTTGCACCAAAATGGAAAATACTTAATTTTACTTGCTTCGGTCATTTGGCTGCAGCCATGCTGGAGCACTGCGTATTATTATTACTATTATTTACTATTTGCCACACACTAGGGTGGTGCCTGGTACAATTAATAAAACCAAAGACAAATGGTTTTGTGTCACTTAGTTTTGTTATAAATCCAACAGCTGTTTCTGGGGGCTCAGTGATCCATCATTATGTTGATATATGTAGTTCACCAAAATATGCCACCAATAATGGAAGCAAATAAATATTGGATAAATTGAGCCTCCATCATCAGATCTTACATTTCAGATTTGCATCACAATCCTTTCTCTCATTTCTGCTAGAGGAACCATATATTTCCTCTACAGCAAATCGCTTGTTCCTGATCCTTTAGTATACTTTAATCTCTCAATGCCTGGCGTACACTCCACTCTGTCAAGATTTCTTATCTTGTGAGTTACTTGGCGACCTCATTAGTATTGGTGCCACAAAAATGTACTCAGAACACTCTGTAAAGTGACTGATGTTAGGAACGGTATCCAGTTAGAGAAAACATGCCAAATCAGTGGGGCTCAATGCAGCCTTCAGACATGTCTAAACCAATCCAGCCTGGAATACAGATATTAAACAATGGTGATGATAGCGATGCACAAAGAGTTTGTGTTTCCTGGCCCTTTTGTGAACTACTTTTATTGTACAGAAAATCTGAATACATCCGTAGAAAACTTGGCATTTGTAGATTCTAAAGAAATGTTTAGTTCTTCCTCAACAATGCCTTTAGACTGAGTCCTACTGCCAAGCACTGTTAGAAATTCAGGTTACATTGAAGCATTGAAGCATTTAACGAAATAGAAGGGGATATAGCATCATACAACGTGGAAGACAATTGGAGATTTCTGCGGGACAACCTGTTGAAAGCCACCGACCAGATTTGTGGGTGGTGTAAGGTCCCCTCCCAACCCAGAGTAACGTGGTGGTGGAACAAGGAGGTAGACAGGGCTATTAGACAAAAGAAACAGGCTTGGAAGGACTGGAAGAACGGTGGTAGCAGGGAATTGTACCAATGTGCCAGAAGGGAGGCTAGGCGACAGGTTTATTTAGCCAGAGGGGAAGCAGATAAGGAAAGATTT
>NC_068986.1:11117002-11122012 GCF_001194135.2 Octopus bimaculoides | reverse complement strand
GGCACATAAAAGACACCATTTCGAGCGTGGCCATTTTCGTGCGGGTGACACGTAAAAGCACCCACTACACTCTCTGAGTGGTTGGCGTTAGGAAGGGCATCCAGCTGTAGAAACTCTGCCAAATCAGACTGGAGCCTGGTGTTGCCATCCGGTTTCACCAGTCCTCAGTCAAATCATCCAACCCATGCTAGCATGGAAAGCGGACGTTAAACGATGATGATGATGATGATGATGATTTCAAGACGAGAAACAATATGCTTCTTTATCAGAATTGATGTATTTCATCAAGATAATATATCCTGCTCATTATTGCTAACACAATCCCATTTATTTAGTAAATTGTCGATCCTTTTGGGTGTAAAATAATTCAGGTTTTGATGCAAAGAAACACTAGCTAACATCATCAACCATTTCACAATTTATTGTTTTCTTTCAATGTTGCAAGAATCTGAAAAAAAAAAAATGAGTCATATAGTGCAAAGTCTGGTGAGGAAGAACTTCCATATTTAGTGTCATAATCTTTTCCGGGGTGACTTGAGCAATATGTAATCTTGCATTATCATGCAAGAGCAATGTCCCTTTAAAATTGATCAACGATGGGTGCTTTTTCTGGCAAGCTTTTGACAATATTTCTCCACATTAAGTATTTTGGAAATAATATATTTCTAAATTTCTCAGAGATTTATGCAGCAGCAGCATGATAAAGTGATAGCATGTTGCCAATTTAATGTGACAGTCCCATAAACGGGAAGAATGCTACTGTTATTTAACCCTAGGAAACACCGTTTCCTGTTGGATTTGACACATTTCCTGTGTTCTTATGTTTTCAAAGTAGAGACAAGCACCTCTACCCAGAAAAGCCAGCATCTAGAGACTAGTTTCAGAGTCATTGCTCATCATCAGTCTGGAATAGCATGGCTTGCTAGCTGTTGATGCCTGTTTTCAAAGGCAGATAGGCATCAACAGCTAGCAAGCCATGCTATTCCAGACTGATGATGAGCAATGACTATGAAACTAGTCTCTGGATGCTGGCTTTTCTGGGTGGAGGTGCTTGTCTCTACTTTGCAAACATAAGGACACAGGAAATGTTTCCTAGGGCTAAATAACAGTAGCATTCTTCCCTTTTATGGGACTGTCACATTGAGTATTTTGTTTAACACTTCATAATCGATTACACCCTTCACATCCCATCAAACCCACAACATAACTGTTTTTTAGTGTATTCCTGGTTCAGGATGGATTCTTCATTTTCATTGGGTGCTAACCATTGTCATTTTCACTAGATATGATTATAGAGAATTGATATTTCATTGCTAATCAGGAAAGGCTCAGTAGCAAAGAGTAGGGAGCAATTCTTTAAACCGAGAAGCAGTCAGATGAAAGGGACCCACCAACCAAGTTGAGACATTTTTTTCTTAGTTGATGAAGGTATTTGATTAAAATGTGACTTCAATTAAATTGTTTTGTTGACTCTTTTTGAGATTAAATATATTTTATCTGTCTTTAGTGCTCCCTTTTTCTGTTGCCATTATAGCAGTATTACAATGTTAATAATAATCCTTTCTAGTGTAGGCACAAGGCCTGAAATTTTGGGGAAGAAGGCTAGTGTATCGCTGGTACCTATTTTATCCATATCAAAAGGATGAAAAGCAAAGTTGATTTCAGCAGAATTTGCAAAGGTGGGCACTGTTAATCCAAAAGTTAACTTCGTTAACTGTTAATCCATTAACCAAAAAGTTAACTTTGATAATCGTTAATTCTTTTAAAATGTAACGGAAGTTATTGATAAACCATTAACATTAATTTTTATTATAAAAAAAAAACAATAAATCAGTTTTTGCTCTAAAATTACCTAAAAGCGCCTTTAAAAAGTGCCAAAACCATAAAATCCGTTAACTTCAATTCAATTGAAGTTAACGGAAGTTAATTAGTCTGAGAATGATTTCCAAAGTTAACTTAAAAGCTAAATCATTAATGAAAATGTTAACTTCGTTAATTAATAGTTTGGTCCCCAGGTTTGATAATTTGAACTCGGAATGTAAAGACAGGTGAAATGTTACTAATCAATTTGCGAGGTGTACAAACCATTTCATCATCTTGCCACCTTAATACTAATAATGCTAATGCTAAAAATGATGATAAAAAATAATTTACAATAATAATTTTTCTGATATTTTTAAAGGATTTCTTAAATCAAAATAACATTTACATTGAAAAGAAGGAAAACTGGTTCTGATGATTGAAAGTTTGGTTTTTGTAATCAATTTTCAAATTACATAAATCTTCGTCCTGCCATTCTTACATATTCAATAAACCTATAATTTAACATTTTTACTCAGACAAATTTAATCATTCAATCTGTTTGTAAGCATTAAAATACTACTCAAATACAAACAGAAGAAAACAATGTTTTAAACAGAAATACATTTTTTAAAGAAGCTTTATTTGCAAAAAAAAAAAAATTTGACATGAACAAACAAAAAATAATGAAACGAGGTTGTTTTTAATTTCATCAGATTTTAAAAATAAAAGATAATCAATTTAGTTGCAATGAAGTTTTGGTGAGATGCTGACATGGCTACGTGGTTAAGAAATTCATTTCATGACCATGTGGTTTTGGGTTCAGTCTCACTACGTGGTATGAAAGTCAAACGTTTTTTACTATAACCCTGGATCAATCAAACCCTTTTGTGTGGATTTAGTAGACAGAAACTGAAAGAAGCCCATCGGATCATCATCATCATCACCACATGCGAGTGTTTGAATGAGTTTGTATTTTCTTCATTTACATGTCTGTTTGTTGGCTTATTGCAAACAATAGCCTTACTATTCCTATTGCTTGCTTGCAGCCCCACTTGAAACCATGTCCAGCTTTCCTGACAGGTGTAATCGTTGTCTTTATTTTTTTACCTGCTCAGTCATTAGACTGTGGCCATTCTGGGGCATTGTCTGGAAGAATTTTAGTTGAATGAATCAACCCAGGACTTGTTTTTTTTTTTTGAACCCTGGTACTTATTTTATCAGTATCTTTTGCTGAACTGCTAGATTACAGGGACATAAACACACCAACAGTGTGGCAGACAAAAACACACATAGATACATATACAAGTTTCTTTCAGTTTCTGTCTACCAAAACCACTCACAAGACTTTTGTCAGCCCAAGTAAAAGACAATTGTCACACAGTGGGACTGAACTTGGAACCATGTGGTCGGAAAGTAAGCTTCTTACCACACAACCACACCTGCACCCATGTAAACAAAAGGTTCGCTGCATAAGACATGTCCAGGAGAATTCTTACCTCAGCTGAAAACATATAGGGGATAGCAACAAGAAAGGGATCCAGCTGTTGGAAAAACTCTGCCCCAACATACTCTTGTTTGATCCATGGGAAAGTAGATGTTAAAACAATGATGATGATGAAGATGCCAGACAGCACATCTTTATCATAAACCCTTGGACATTCCAGTCTTTGAGTTGTAAAACCCATGTGACCGGTTACTCAGTTTCCCTCGTGTATAAGTAACTGAGATCAGAACTTTCCACTAGAATGGTACGCCAGTCCACCATAGGGTTACTCGTGCACAGCTGATTGGCCAGGAGAAACACAAAGTATTTTGCACAAGATCACAACACACTGTCCGGTCTGGGAGTTGAAACCATGATCTTGAGTACCACTTGGTCACATACCTATTGGTTAGCACAGCAGTCTGTCAGTAGCTTAGTTTCTACAATAAGCTGGTTGAGAGAGACCCTAGTCAACCCTTCTTCTTAGACATGTCTGAAAATAATAGTGCTTACCTGGAGCTAAACAATACTAATCTGTTATGCTATTGTCTCAAACTATTAATAAATAAATTTGGAAATGAACGCAATGAAAATGACTAAAATGTAATTTGGTATACATGGCTGTCTATACATATGTAGATACAGCAAGACACCTAATCCTGTTCCTTTATACCTCTAATCTCTCACTGTCACAAAGCCACCTCCCCACAGGTGAGAGGGGATTTTGTCTTGCGAGATGCTTGGTAACCCTGTTGGTGCTGGTGCCACATAAAAAGCGTCCAGTACACTTTGTAAAGTGGTTCGCATTAGAAAGAGAAAGTGCATCCGGCCATAGAAAACATGCCAAAACAGACAACTGGAATCTGGTGCAGCCCCTAACCTTACTAGCTCCTGTTAAACTGTCCAACCCACGCCAACATGGAAAAGAGACATTAAATGATGATGATGATGATGTGCATGCATAGAATGGTAATAGGTAAGCTCTCAGCTAATGAAGACCTGTAATTATTTTTCTTCCTAGTGGTACCATTTATTTCATTTCATTAGGTTTTAAATTAAAATTAAATAGTAAAATTTGGCTTTCTCAGACTTAAACTAATGAGATTATATGCAGTATCCAATCAGAAAGGTCAACACAAAAATTCAGTTGATTTATATCATCATTGAAAGCTTTTCAAATGTCGGATAACACTTTTTTTCTCTTTTACAAGTTATTCTCTGTTAAAGCTTAAATCAATAACATAGGTACCTTCTCCCTTTAGAACCATCATACATGCATGGGCCTGAATTTATTGAGGTAGATTTTCTAGAGAAACATGAAGTGTTCTAGGAGAAACACGAAGTGTTTTGCACAAGAACACAACACACTGTCTGGTCTGGGAGTTGAAACCATGATCTTGAGTACCACTTGGTCACATACATATTGGTTAGCACAGCAATCTGTCAGTAGCTTAGTTTCTACAATAAGCTGGTTGAGAGAGACCCTAGTCAACCCCTCTTCTTAGACATGTCTGAAAATAATAGTCCTTACCTGGAGCTAAACAACACTAATCTGTTATGCTATTGTCTCAAACTATTAATAAATAAATTTGGAAATGAACGCAATGAAAATGACTAAAATGTAATTTGGTATACATGGCTGTCTATACATATGTACATACAGCAAGACACCTAATCCTGTTCCTTTCGGGCTGGCTCGTGTGCGAGCGACACATGAGGCTTTT
>NC_068986.1:11103898-11116992 GCF_001194135.2 Octopus bimaculoides | reverse complement strand
TTTTTCAAGCGAGATCGTTGCCGGTGCCCCTGGACTGGCTCTTGTGCGGGTGGCACATAAAAGACACCATTTCGAGCGTGGCCGTTTTCGTGCGGGTGACACGTAAAAGCACCCACTATACTCTCTGAGTGGTTGGCGTTAGGAAGGGCATCCAGCTGTAGAAACTCTGCCAAATTAGATTGGAGCCGGGTGTTGCCATCCGGTTTCACCAGTCCTCAGTCAAATCGTCCAACCCATGCTAGCATGGAAGGCGGACGTTAAACGATGATGATGATGATGATGAATCTCTCACTGTCACAAAGCCACCTCCCCACTTACTACTACTTCCTCCTCCCAGATGAGAGAGGATTTTGTCTTGCGAGATGCTTGGTAACCCTGTTGGTGCTGGTGCCACATAAAAAGCATCCAGTACACTTTGTAAAGTGGTTCGCATTAGAAAGAGAAAGTGCATCCAGCCATAGAAAACATGCCAAAACAGACAACTGGAATCTGGTGCAGCCCCTAACCTTACTAGCTCCTGTTAAACTGTCCAACCCACGCCAACATGGAAAAGAGACATTAAATGATGATGATGATGATGATGATGATGTGCATGCATAGAATGGTAGTAGGTAAGCTCTCAGCTAATGAAGACCTGTAATTATTTTTCTTCCTAGTGGTACCATTTATTTCATTTCATTAGGTTTTAAATTAAAATTAAATAGTAAAATTTGGCTTTCTCAGACTTAAACTAATGAGATTATATGCAGTATCCAATCAGAAAGGTCAACACAAAAATTCAGTTGATTTATATCATCATTGAAAGCTTTTCAAATGTCGGATAACACTTTTTTTCTCTTTTACAAGTTATTCTGTTAAAGCTTAAATCAATAACATAGGTACCTTCTCCCTTTAGAACCATCATACATGTATGGGCCTGAATTTATTGAGGTAGATTTTCTATAGCAAGATGCCCTTCCTCTTGCCAACCACCACCAGCTTCCAAGCAAGATAATAGTTCCCCATAGCCAAACATGTTCTCACGAATGACATTACTTGTATAACACTCATTTACCACCATCACATGACACCAAAACAAAGAAATATAAACGTGCACACACACACACACACAATGGACTTCTTTCAGTTTCTGTCTACCAAAAGCATATGGTTTAATGGTTAAGGTATTCAGTTCACAATCTTAAGGCCATGAGTGCAATTCCTGGTGGTGTGTTGTCCTTGAGCAAGACACTTTATTTCACACTGGGAAAAATGAGTTGTACCTGTAATTCAAAAGGCCAGTCTTATCGCATTCTGTGTCATGCTGAATCTCTCTGAGAACTACATTAAGGGTACATGTGTTTGTGGAATGCTCAGCCACTTGCACATTAATTTCACAGATCAACTGTAGGTTTGTCGTTGTAACCAGTGGACTGCCAGTTTAGTCCACCATATCCATACAAAAAAGCATTGGTTAACCCAGATCTATAGCAAAAGACACTTGCCTAAAGTACCATGCAGTGGGACTGAACCTGGAACCATATGGTTGGGAAGCTAGCTTCTTAACTACACAGATATATCTGAAGCTGGAGTAGTGGAATTTTCAGAGACAATGGAACAACAGGTAAAATTTCTTGTATTAATCTTTTGTTAGATGTTGGTAGCAATGTCTCAATTCAGTAGAACCTTGCTTTGATTATTTTCATGCTGTAATGTATTCTGAGATGAAATCTTGCCAGAAGCTGACTTGCATTTCATATTTTCTGGGTTCAATAAAATAATTACCAAGAATTTTAAAATATTCACCTCCCAACCACATGGTTTTCATGTTCAGTCCCACAACACAGCACCCTGGGGGAAGTGTCTTATACCAGTGGTGCCAAACTTTTTCAGGCTGCCTTGGTTCTAAGGTCACATTCCTAGTGCCCACCCTTCTACTCACTATCACAGACACAAACCATTTTCTGCAGCAAATTCAAAACAACAATACTTCACAAATAAGTCTTAACCTAATTAACCCTTTATTTTGTTTTTCTTTTTACATCCATTGCCCCATTTTGGTCACCCCACTGCCCAATCTTTCCAACCCCCACCCCACCAGGGGGGTACTACCCACTTTGGGAACCACTGTCTTATAGCCCCAGGCCAACCAATGCCTTGTAAGTGAATTTGGTAGACAGAAAATGTTTGGAAGCCTGACATATATGTGTGTCTCTGTGCTGTGTTGTCACCCCACCTCTTGACAACTGGTGTTCTAACTTAGTGGTTTGCCAAAAGAGAATGATAGAATAAGTACTAAACTCTTCAAGGCAGTGCTTCAGCATGGCCACATTCCAATGACTAAAATAGTTAAAAAGCAAAATATAAAATATAAAAGACCTAAGATTGGAAAGGTACTGAAAATATGAAAATGAGGAGCTGTTTGAGAACATAATCCAGTTTTAAAGATCAAATGATCTCACAATTCTGTATTTTTGTTTGACAACTCAAGATTAAAACATCTTCATATGATCACAAATCTAACATTTTCCTAAACTTCTGTGTGTGTATTGATATAGATACATATTGATAAATAAACACACACACACAACTGGTGAGATGTTACAACTGACAATAAAATTAAGATAATTCAAAATGTCAATTATCTAATAGCACTATGACATTTAAATTGATATTTTCAATCAGTTCAATAAAAATGGAAATATTGTAAATGGTTATTTAAATATATTTTTTCTTCTCCTTCACTATAAGCAGCAAGACTGCAAATAGCATCAAGATGGAGATTTCAAAAATATGAACTTATGATTTTGAATTTTTTTAAAAACATTTCATTTCATTCGATTTTTTTTTTTAATATTTACTTCTCTTCTGCTAATAGAAGTTGGATGTTTGTCCATATTTGGATATTTTGCATGACAAATAATTAACAGTTCGCCAGTTTGACAGCTAGATTTCTTTCCTCAGTCAACCATAATAAAATGGTTATTTTTTTTCAACTGGTTCGTTTTGGCAGCAAGTAATCTGATGTGTAACTACTTGATAGGACTTTAAACCTATGATGATGGTTAAGCAATCAACTATTCACCAGATTGCCAAAATGGTATCAGGTTTAAATATTCAAAGATGTTGGAGGGCAGAATTGGTAGAACAAAGAAAATTCTATGAAATTTTTTTTTTAATTCCCACCTTACCATTCTGATTCTCTGTTTATATTTTCTTTTATATTCACCTTCTTGTATGTTGAGGGTACACCCTGACACCTCTTTACCATCATTCTTTTCTCTTGTTCCATCTGGGGTAGCCATGTACCTCCCCTACATACTTTGATCCTTTGACACCTGGCATAAGGCTACCTTCCTCAATATATTACACCTCCACTCAGTTGAATGGGGCCTTGGCTTACAAGTTCCCTGGTAGACCTCACTAGTGCCACTACTATGGAAAAAATACTCACCTCTCCTTATGCATATACATACGTGTTAGACTATGTGTGTGTTTGCACACATGCATCTGTACCTCTCCAAAATCACTGTACAACTGGTGACATTGTTGTCATTTCCCCTGTAAACAAATTGTTTGTTGGTAGTGTACCTTCAAAGAGTGTGAAATAAGAAATCTCTTACTTAAAAAAACATGTAAAGGTTATCAACAGGAAGAGCATGCCGGCTGTAAAACAATGCCCCAATATATTTACCTAACTCATGCGGGCATCAAAAAAAAAGAGACAAAAATAACACAGAAATGAAAGTTAGAAACTACTGCCACACTTTGTACAAAAAATTTTTAATTGAAATTTAGAAAAAATAATGCATTGCTTACCCTCTTTTATAAACCATACTCACATATAACAAAATTGCCAACACATTTTTTCTAAACACTCAAGCATAAATATTTACTGAACACATTAAATTACATTTTAAATAATCCCTTATAGATCAAACATCACAGCTCTAGACAATCAGAGGGCCCCAGAGTTGAAAGATAGTAAGAAACTCATGCCTTGTCTTTTTAAAGAGGCCATTAGGTATCTCTGCTGTCATATAATAAAGAAGGTTACTTATTAATTAGTTACTAAAAGAAAACAATTAAAGTCTACATTGTCTAGAAAATTCTTAAAAATTCTAATTTTAATACATTTTCATCAAATTGTGGTTTTCGTGTTTCTATTATTATTGAAGATTTCAACTAGAGAAAACTAATTTAATCCGCTACATGATAACATTAACACTGAGAGTTAGCATTCCCACTTTATTTTTTCTCTCTCTCATGATGTTACTTTCTATAGTCATATCAGTAAAAACATTTCTTCAAATTATAAGATTAATCCATTGACAGCTAAATTATGCTGCTTTCAGTATCCCTTTTTGCACGTAAAAGCACACTTTAGATTCTTGGGGTAGTTGGTGTTAAGGCATCCGGCTGCAGAATTTCATGCCAAATCAGAGTGGAGTCTGATGCAGCCTTCCAGCCCTGGTCAAACGGCCATATGACGATGACGATGTATGGTTTATAGAGTGAAAAATATGAATTTTTTGCTGACAACACTGAAGGGTGTCATTCCCCTTGATTCCTATGGAATAACATTAAAGAAAAAAACAACTATTGGATTTAATAAGGAATCTAATAAGACACCTCACCTAAAAGCTTAGACATTCTAAATCAGTAGTTCCCAACCATTTTTTGCCAATGGACCCCTTTCATTCCTATTTTATACCACTGGGCCTCAATGTATATATATAAAAAAAATTGTACTGTATTCTTATTAAGAATTGTATTCTTTTATTTTTATCTCAGTCATTTCACTGTGGCCATGCTGGAGCACTGCCTTTAGTCGAACAAATTGACCCCAGGACTTATTCTTTGTAAGCATTGGCCTCTTTTGCCAAACTGCTAAGCTACAGGGATGTAGACACGCTACCATCGGTTGTCAAGCGATGCTAGGGGACAAACACAGACACACACACATATATATATATGACAGGCTTCTCTCAGTTTCTATCTACCAAATCCACTCACAAGGCTTTGGTCAGCCGAAGGCTATAGTAGAAGACACTTGGCCAAGGTGCCACACAGTGGGACTGAACCCAGGATCATGTGATTAGTAAGCAAGCTACTTACCACACAGCCACTCCTGTGCCTATAAAAAAATTGTTAAAATATTTTGTGTATCACAAAATTTTAACCAATTTATTGCACTTAAATGTTAACAACAAAATCTCAGACAATCAAATTAAACATTTCGGGAAAAAATAAAATAATCCAGTTTGAGTTGATCTTTGCTTCCACAAAACATTTACAAGTAGTAATATAAAACTTCTCAATCCACATGCAGAATTTCAAATATTCTGCAGGAATTTCTTTTAAATAATCAAGATTGATATTTCTGAATTCTTTTGATACCAACCCACCTGAGACCATTCTTGGTTCTAGGATACAAACTTCCTGTTTTAAAGTGAATTAAAAACTTTCCATCAAAATTTCCCGTTAATTGATATTTGAAACGCTAGCTTAATAATAACAGAGGTATTTTATCAAATTATTCTATCAAACTCTTTTGATAGACAATCTGTCTGAGACTGTCCCTCGTTCCAAACCTTCAATCAAAATTTCATAACAAAGGCAGCTTATCTCAATATTTCTGCATTGCTATTTTCTACATTGAGCTTCAAATTATTTATTCTAATCATTTTCATACTCTTATTTTTACAAAAGGGAGCAGAACTTGTCCATCTCAGCAGAATGCCAAAGAGCCAGTCAAGAAACTGACAGTTGATATACCACATCAGCAGCCCTAGGTTGTGTTCGCAGGTTGAAACTCTCAACATTAATAATTTACCATTTGTAGGTCATGGCAGCAATGCTGAATTGACAGCTTGTAGTGCTAAGTCCAATTCTGTCACAGGAAATGTGACCTGTAGTAGACTAAAATCTTGTCCAGTAGGAGATTTAATATTCTCAGCACTGTTACAAACTGAACCAGTTCAAACTTTCAAAATCCTTTTCATTTATGGAGCTGAATCACAACTGGCTTTCGTTTTAACACCACTACAGCTTTTAAGAATAGACACCAGATTGTCAGGAAATTCTAACCATGTGGATTTACCTTTTTATATAGGCACAGGCATGGCAGGATGGTTGAGAAGCCTAGTTTCCCAACTATGATGTTTCAGGTACAATCCCACTGCATGGCACTTTTGGCAAGTGTCTTCTACTATAGGCCAGAATTGACCAAAGACTTGTGAATGGATTTGGCAGACAGAAACTGAAGGAAGTCTATCAGTGTGTGTGTGCACACAAGTGTTAGTATCCTCTTCTACTCTGGGCACAAGGCCCGAAATTTTGACGGAGATCCACCTCAGTATGCAACTGGTGCTTAATTTATCGACCCCGAAAGGATGAAAAGCAAAGTCGACTTTGGCAGAATTTGAACTCAGAATGTAAAGACAGACGAAATACTGCTAAGTATTTTGCCTGGCATGCTAATGTTTCTGCCAGCTCATTGTTACGCAAGCGGTATCTGTTATTTCCAAATATTTGTTGAAACATGTCTAGCGATGGGGAAATATTACCTTATTTGGATACATATGAGTGTTGGTGACAGGAAGGGCATCCAACTGTAAAAAACCTGCCTCTGAACCATACAAGCAAGGAAAAGTGGACATTAAAATGATGATGACTATTTTTTATGATTTTCTCAAACCATATATCCACATATACAAAATTTATATTTCCTTAGTAAGATTGCACACACATAAGACTAGAGTTACCACAATTACTTATGTATAAGGGGCATTTGTCTATATGTCGCACCCTTAATTTAGTGTTAAATCTTAATATGAAATCTTTTTCCCTTTATGGTTTTAGCTTTGCCCCATATATGTCACATCCCAGTTTTTTTCCAGTTGAAATCAAGTAAGATGACTTTTATTACACCAGTAAAACAGCATTTATAAGATTTCAACAACTTTTTCATAAGACACAAAATTAAAACATCATTCATACTTTGATTACAATCATTGACACTGAAAAAAAAAATGTAACTAATTTGTAAAAGAAATACCACAACACACTTGAGAACTACTAAATAGCTGTGAATCCAACAGAAATCTTATCCTGGATGGGAAGCTAGCTTATCAAAAGTTAAATTCTTAAATCTTAAAAAAAAAAAATTGGCTAATTTAATTAAACTAGGCCAAAGATTTTAATCTTTCAGGAATTTAATGCTTCCCTCCAAAAAAAAAAAAAAAAAATTGCTACTTAAATTTTTTGTTCCCTGTATATGAAAAGAACTGTTGACTTCAGTATTAATTAGGAAGAGAAAGAAAATAAAAAAACAACAATACTTTCTAGTGTAGGCACAAGGCCTGAAATTTTGTGGGACGGGAGCTAGTCGTTTACACCGACCCCGAAAGATGAAAGTCAAATTTGGTCCCAGGGGATTTGAACTCAGATCATAAAGAGTCGGAAGAAATACCGTTAAGTAATTTTGTCCGACGCGCTAATGTATTTTAGCGTAGCAGTAGTAAGCCGGTGAGTTAGCCGAGTCGTTCGCGTGTCGGACAAAATGCTTAGCGCCATTTCTTCCGGATCTTTACGTTCCGAGTTCAAATCACGCCAAGATCAATTTTTGCCTTTTATCATTTCGGAGTTATTGAAATATAATACCAGTCAAATACGGTGGTCGATATAATCAGCTTCACATCCTTTCACTAAATTTGCTGGTCTTGTACCGAAATTAGAAAGAATTATTATTAGTATTAATAAGTTTAAATAACATTAAGAAGAAAGGAAAAAAAGAATTAGCTTGTATATTGTGATTGGAGATAATAGGTAACGCAAGTTTATTTAAAGATGATCAAATTGTTGGAAGGTCCTGAAGAAAAGCTTGCTTAGAGTTAAGTGCGTGGTATGTATGTATGTATCACAAGGCTAGCGAGTGTGTGTGTGTGTTGCTGCTGCCATAGCCATCCATTTTTCTATGTGGAGCAGCAGCGAAAACAAGGTCAGAATGAAGAATGGAAGCCTGTCGCACACAATCTGATCGCAGCCAAAAATCGACTGCACAACTTTTGGCTTGGTTATATTTCTTTCTGTTATATATATTAAACGAGAATCTTATGATATTAAGAAAATAAACCCCCACTTCCTCTAAAATTACATACACACACACACACACACATTTACGCACGCGCACATACATACACGCGTGCACACACATGCACACACTTACAAAAGCTACGCCATCTATAAAAGCGGTTTAGACATTGCATCTCCTGAGATTCGAAAAGTTTTCTATTTGATCAAATATGTTTATATCAAAAATCATGTTTATAGATATAAACGAATTTTACACTTTCCACTAAAATAATGTTTAAATTTTAAAATATATTCTTTTTACTTTTTTTTTCGCTTTGTTTAGCCAAAACACTTACATAGAGAGAGAATGGAAAAAAAAAAGTTGGCCATTGTAAGAAATAATGGTAAAATTGCATAATGATATGCCAAGTTTTGAAGGTGACTAGGAATATTGCTTTGTATGGATCGATAAGGATGGCAGGTTGAGGACAGCGGCGGGCGGTAATACGCACTTTGTATGTGTGTGTCTGATTTTTCTCTGTATGTATGGTATTTATGCCAACAAACCGCCTTATCTCAGCACAGCATATTCACTGGAAACACAATCAACTTGGCTTATGGACGGACACAGTTCTAAGATATATAATGATAATATAAGTGTATATAATTTAAGAGATGCTGACAATGGACAAATCAACATATTTAAAAATTACTGCCAACTATAATCTGTTATATTTTTACTCTTCCCACTTGTATTTTTCAACTATATTAAAGAGAAAGGAAAGTGTTTATTTATAATATTCTTTTAGCTAAAGTGAATAATTATAAATTAACAAAAAAAATCTAAATTTAAACGAAGAATAAAATTACAAAATAATTCTCTTAAAGACACAGAAATAAACACTGGACAGGTTTCTTTGTTTAGAAATAAGCACCTGAGATAATTTTTTTTTTTTTTTTTTTTTTTTTTTTTTTTTGGCAAAAGGGTTCGTAGTAAATTTCGAATTAGTGTGTTTAGCTTGCTTATCGTTGATTTAGCCATAGAATAAAGGCAAAGTCTAAGGGGAACAAATGGTCTGAATTAAAATATCTTAACACAATATACAAAGTGATGTTCTCTGGAGGATTTTCTCGTATTGCCTCCCTTCCTTTTAACGGTTTTTTTTTACCATTTTTCAAATCTATAAACCACCCCCGACACCTTCTTCTATCGACACTTCTCAATCACAATATATACAGGTGAAGAGATATACACAGAAAGAGAAATTCATTTAAAAAATAACTTCAAACAACCATACATATGTAATATGAATGAATAATATAAAATATAAATATATACTCATACGCACATTGTACGTCAACATACATTATACATACACGTAAATATATATACACATTATATATATATAGAGAGATAGATAGATACATAGATATGGTAGGTCTGAAACAAAAGACTTAATTCTTAAGTTTTGGCTGCAGAGAGCGCAAGATCGTTCGTAAAAGTGCAAGTTACTGAATACAAAACATTAATATTTCCTTCTATCGATAATTTAATTACGAAAAATAATACTATTATCCATTTTTTCGTTTCTCCCCTAATCAACTGTCAAAAAAAATTTTTTTATTTATATTCTTCACTGACGTTATCCTTTTCTTTCTAAATATTTTGTAACCAAAAATTGAATGTTTAAGAAAATCAAATAAACTATAGGGAGATTCGTTTATAAATAAATCTATTTTATACCAAAAGTCACCATCAGTCATTGTAAATTTGAACACACGTGCTGCTCAAGCTTAAAACACTTCAACTACAAATTGACACTCGTTCAGTAAAAGACATTGTTCACATTAGAAGGACAGAATAAATGTATACATACATATACACACACGTGTGTGTATATGTGTATATATATATATATAGTGTGTGTGGTGAATTAAAGAACTAAAGAAGAGTAACGATTTGAAGAAAGAATTGGTTATAGAGTGTTATTAATGATGTTAGACCCCAAAAAATCGAAGTAAACAAGTTTTTTTGCTTCACGAAACTGCCAAATGAACTAAAGTGTTTTTAAACGAGCAGTATTATCGTATTCGCCTTTTTCAGATCATCATCGGTGAAATTATGGCGTCATATGTAACGATTTTAATAGAAAAAATATTTTAAAATAATAATAATAATAATAATAATAGAGATGGAGAAAAAAAAAACACAAAACCAAACAATGAGAATAAATAAATCAAAACAAAATTTCTAGCTTCATTCCCCACCGCTTCCACCACCTTCCATCATCTTTGCTACATTTCCTCCCCTTCCTCGGACTTTCACAACAAAGTGTAATTACTAACTCACAAGGCAATCCGTTCCCACTCCCTAATTCAACTTACCGTTTTTCTTTTTTTCTTCTTACTACGCCTCCGCCCCCAGTATTGAATATCTTCCTATCGAGCCTACTCCCCTTCATTCGCATCTTACCTCTTTCCTCCTCCTCCTTCAATACTATTAACCAACCGATGCCGTGTCTCTGTGGAACAAACATACACAACGAAGTCCCTTTTATTTTAATAGGCCGTTCAGATTGAAAACTATGTTTCATAGAAGATATATAAATATATAGAGAGCGAGCGAGTAAAATAGAGACAAAGAGAGAGGGGTGAGCCAATCTCTCCGTTCTCCCTTGTGATATAGTGAGAGGAGAAAGAGGCAAAAACGAAAGGGTGCTACTGAGTAAGAGAGGGGGAGATGAAAGTAGGACTGTTTCAAGTATGTAATAAAGGCAGCAGTGAACGAGTGAAGGGGTAGCAGTGAGAGGTAGTATAGCCAGTACATCAGCCCCACTACCACCATCGCCTAAGCTTATGTAGCAGCAACGATATAAACGATACGCGCGCGCACGCATCCATCCACCGCCACTACCACCTTCGTCCATGTAGTACAAGGCGTACAGATAAGCGCGAGCGCGACATCGCCCGCCACCGCTGTCGTCTCCGCCGCCATCTCCTTGCTAAGTGTAGCAGTGGGCAACAACAGCAGTAGTAGTAGTAGTGGTATTAACATTAATATTACTACGCTACTGCCGCCGCCGCCGCTGCTACTACCACCACTAGAAGAAGTAAGCAGGCATACAGCAGTACAATATCTAGAGCCGCCACTATAAGCAGCAATAGCAGAGAGCGCCGTGTACAGCAGCCGACCAGCTGCCACCACCATCACCACCACTAACTCCTACCTCCACCACAATTCGTCACCACCACCGCCATCATCATTTTGGTACAGTCCATTACTACATCACCGCCGCCACTACCGTTTGCACACCACAGTATTGCTTGCTTACACCGCCACCATCACAAGAAAAACCCGCCAGCTCCTTCTTCATCAAGCGCCAATTTTCTCTTCATAACAGCCAGTGTATATCGACAGGATTTTTTTTAAACAGCGACACAGGAAGGAAAAAAAGACGAAACCAAAACTAGGAGAAATTTACAAAAGAAAAAAAACAGAGAAAAGAGAATTTGAATTACGCAAAAAAAAAATATATATTATTATATATATATAAAGGATTAAATATATTAAGTTCAAGCTTAAAAAAAAAGTTATCGAAAATCACTTCAATTTTATGAAAAATATGTAATAAATGTTTCACCATTCGAAATGCGCCATAGTTTTTTTGGTTGCTTGCCAGCTACAAGAAACATTGGAGGAATGAATGAATACTCAATCACTTTAAAAAAAAATCAAGTGAGTAAAATTAATTCCATTAAGTTGTTTTAAAATAAAAAAAAAACTAATAATCTGAAGTGAAAAAACGCCACACAAGAGTTTTTCTCCGTCGGTCACATTATCTTGGTCGTTGGTTGGATATACTCACTCTTCTCCATCTCTCTCACTCACTCCCTCACTCAGGCATTAACCACCCTCACTCACTTAGGTAAGTGACTCTCTCTCTCTCTATATATATATATATTATTACTTCAACCGGCCGTCCACCGCTCACTTGCTCTGTCGGCGGGACCGAAAAAGGTAAGGGAGAGCGCAGGCGCATAACTACTAGTGAAGCATCTTCGTTAACGTCCGGAGATTAACGGAAGTTACCGAAAGTTAAAATAAGAGCATCCGGGTAGTTGCGGAAGTTCTCGAGTCTGGACGAATTGTTCCGGAAGTTTCCGAAATTTGACGGCATCTATTTCCTTCTTGAGAAGGGAGATAAGTAATATTGTGAGGAAGTTAAACCGCCACCAAAGCAAGGAACAATGAACACTTACAGTTACACGGAAATGGCGCGGATGAATGTTGTGGAACCTCCGCGGCGGAAAAAGCGCTTGCAAGACGCTAATAAGCCAAAGAGATCCACATCGGCGTATTTCTATTTTATGGCCAGTTGCAGGGAGCAGGCGGCAAGAGCTGGGACCCAAATTACCAAAGTTACGGAGTTTACCAAAGAATGCTCTGCAAGATGGAGGAATTTTACAGCTATGGAAAAAAAACCATTCGAAGAAAAAGCCGCTCTGGACAAGGCACGATATGACCGCGAAATGGCTCAGTACAAAGGCAAAGATATGGTCGATCCGAACAAGCCAAAACGGCCGCAGACTTCGTATTTTCTATTCTTGGCCGAGTTCCGGAAAATGATGCAGGGTAAACTTGACCACAAAGACATTCTGCGGAAGGCAGGGGAGCAGTGGCGAAACATGACGGACGAACAAAAGAAACCCTTTGAGATAAAAAGTCAGGAAGAAGCCAAGAAATATGAAATCGCTATGGCCGAGTACCGAAAGCGACAAGGGGGTGTTGTGATGCTTGACGGCGGTCCCGAGGAAAAAAGAACAAAGATAGAAGCTGGCGTGGTTGGGTATGGGGAAGATGTCGAGGAGGAAGAGATGGACGACGAAGATGATGAAGAGGGAGATGAAGAAGATGACGAATGAAGGAAGAAGAGAGAGACTTGAGAGATATTAACACTCACATAAAAAAAAGGCGGGGGGTATAAAAAAAATAATTCCTTTTTCTTTCTCGAATTCATTTGGTAAAAAAAAAAAAAAAA
>NC_068986.1:11089304-11103208 GCF_001194135.2 Octopus bimaculoides | reverse complement strand
TTTTTTTTTTTTTTTTTTTTTTTTAATTATTATAATCTATATCTAGTTAGTAAGCTTTTGATCATCACTATTACCCCCTTGTTCAGCCAAAAGAAAATGAAACATAAACAGCCAGAAGGTCAAGACTGGATTTAATGAAAAATAACAACTCGCACAGCAAAACAGGAAAGAACCAAAAAAAAACCCAAAGATATACCAAATTGTTGACAAAAAAAGTCAATTGGAATGAGCTTAAGCCGAAGACTTCTGCAGAAATCAAAATTGTCTGTTTTTTTTCTGTGAACATTGAATCCAGTGACTTGAAAATAATAACAATAATTGCAAATATAGAGACTACATTTTCTGTTTGTTTGTTTGTTTTTTTTTTTAATTATTTTTTCCCCGACAAGAGAAAGTGTATTGTCCGGTCGATCATTGTTGGCCATCATATTATTTCTGATTACTTTTATTATTGTTATGATCATCTCTATCTCTGTCTCTCTTTCTCTCTCTCTCTCTCAAGTGCAGCATCTGCATCCGACCTGCCTTTGTCTACAGACTCGTTGTTTCTTACCAAATGGACTCCAACCTCATCCACCACCACCACCACCAAATATAGGAAATATTCATTTAGATGTCTTCTTAGGATTTACTCTCTTTTTTTTGTGTTACTGCTCTCTTCTAAAAGTTTTATCTATCTCTGCATTATTATTATCATGTTTAAGGGACGATGTTAACACATCTTCACTAACCACATTCCTTTAAAAAAACAAATTAAACAGGAAAAAGTTACAATACAGGGAAGGGAAAATGGGGTTTTTAGTACGAATATTCTAAGGTAATTTTGAATACTGAGAAAGAAAGAAAGAATTTAAGATTTAAAAAAAAATTATAAAAGAAAAAATTCCCCCCTCCAACTTCAAGAAAAAAAAGCGGGAGTTTATGATCTTCCGTGAATTTTTTTTTTTTTTTTTTTTGCTGATGTAAATAGATTTTTTTAGAAAGAGTAAATATTTAAAAAATCCAAAAGCACAACAAAAAAAATGATAAAATACCCCCTCCAAAAATCTTTAAAAAAAATTATGCAATACAAACTAAATATCAACTCATTCATTTCAAGCTAATCTGGACACTATGTGTGGACATTAATTTTTTTTTTCCTCCTCTGCATTTTTACAAATAAAAAAAAAAACAGGAAGGGATGATGTATTACTTTTTTTATTTCGTTAAAAATGCTGTCTGCTAGGCTGTCTTGGTTATTTAATGACCACATGCAGTGAGTAATGTGCTCTGTGGTAGCTGTGTATATATATATTTACTTTGTCATGTACCATTATAGGTTGTTTTTTTTAATTTTTTTTTTTTTATTAATTACAATTAGTCCAATTATACTCCAATTCTGTAATTTCCACCTCTTCTGGGTTATTGTTTTTTATGGCGAGCGCCGTAGAGTATTGGGTGAGCTTCAGGCCGTGTCCCAGTTTGCGATCCTCAATTTCTTGGTTCAGGGTTTGAAGCAATTAATTTCACTCTCGTCGCTAATGTCTTTATTTAAGGTAACGGCATGAACGTCATAAATTCCTCTACCCACCCTCCTCCTTGTAGAATCTTAAACCATTAATTTTTATCTCCCCGCCCACCCCTTTTATTATTTTCTCGTCATTTATCCATCAATTTCATCCATCATGTGTCTATATGAAGAAAACAAGCAAATATAAAACATCTCTTTACCAACTAACTTGTACTGTTATATTATTAACTGCCATTGAAGAAAAAAATAACCAGCTTAATTAAAACATAGACTACTTAATTACTGACTGAAGATCTTCAGGTGTCGAATGTTAAGGACTTTGTTTACAAAGGGAAAGACCAACCCTTAATTCCGTCAACACACAACACTCGGGTCCATGTGTGTGTCTCCATTTGTATATATATATAAATATATATGTGTGTGTATGCATGTATATAGATATATATGTGCATTTTATATAATGTGTCGTGGCGAGGGGAGGAGAAATACTTCTTCCAGATTAAACTTCAATTCCCCCCTCTTTTTTTAACCCCAGTATATGTATATACAATGTATATTGTATATGTATATATGAGTCTATTCTTTCTCATCCTGTTGCAATGACGATAGTTTTAATATTTGTTTTTAAGTTTATTAGATAATTGTAACATTGCATTGTGTTTCAGGTACATTAACTTTGTAAGTTTAAATTAGTTAATCAGCTCTCCTTTTAGGTAGAACAACGAATTAACAAATAACAAACCAAAAATGTTTAGACGCTTCTAGGTGTTATTTTTTTCCCTTTCTCCTAAATTGGTCCACTTTTTTTTTTAACTTTATTATTCATGAATAAAACTTTTGATATTACTTAAGTTGTTTCTCATTATATATATATATATATATATATATATAACAATACAATTGTAAAAGTACCATCGTATAAACAAACCTGCATATTTATTTATTTTTGTTTCGGTTATTTTGTCCACTAACTTGGTTGTATGTCTTTGTATAATTGCAGGAAACTTAGCTCTATTGTTGGGTTTCACTGTTAAGTAACAAAAACCTAACAAGGATATCCCTTCCACTCTGGTTAAGATGTATGTTTAGAGTATCCACGCACCTTGTATATGTCTATAGGGCTTTCAAGCTATTTGCTAAACTTCCTTTCCAGGGAGAGGAACAAAGTGTAGAATCGGTAAGCAGTTGGGCTTCCTGTTTCCTGTTCCTCATTTTTCAAAATCTTTATCCGAACAACATACTTTTTCTTTCGTAATCCTCTTCCGACTAGTGTCTCTCGTATATTATATTTTACCTAATAATCCTGCTTTCATTTCTATATAGAATTCATTAAGGTGAACCAGTTAATTAAATTAATCTTCCCTTCCTATGTAAACTGCTGATATTTTAAACATCGTATGGTTGATGTTTTTTTTTTCCGGAAGGCTGGATTGGGGGTGGGTGCATAAACTTTATTTTTTAGTTAGTAAATAAACGAGTTATTGGCCCCAGTTTTCAAAAGGTATTATGAAAGAGAAAGTATGTTATTGTAACGCCTGGTTCAATGGTGATTTGAGAATTTAAGCATGTTTTAATTTCAGGAATTGTGTGTGATTAAGTTACAACACTGGAATTTCATTTGATTTTTTTTTTCTTTTCTTTTTCTAAATATCTTTATTCCAAATCCCTCCGATTATATTTTCCAATTTGTTCAAAAAATAGATATCACAAAAATTAATTAGGTTGTAGATCCTGTACACAATACTGTCACCGCGTTTATCTTTTGAGCTCAAATGTACTGTTGATTCTAGGCTGCATTCGTATGTAGAATGAATGTATATATATATATATATATACATATGTGTGTGTGTGCACACGAAATAGCAGTTACATAACTCAAAAATGCTATTTCTCTCTCTCTCTCAGCATTATTTGGTCAGATTAAGACGAAACTCGAAGGTAACTTAAGAATAAAAGCCCTTTTTAGCAGGAAAAATTAGTTGCAGTATTAAGCTAGTCGTGTATTTTGGGCTTAAGACTACTCTCCTTTCATGTGGGGAGGACCCAGTTTGCTACCTGCCTGAGAATGTACTACTAAATGGATAGAATGACTGGTCTGATATGTGGGAAATCTCACTGGTGTAGGGACGATGGCAGCTTTTTCTGATGGTGATGGGAGATATGTGGTCAACAATTAAGTTTTGTATCTTGTTGAGATTTAGAGCCCCACAACCACCAGTTCAGCAGTTAATTATTTTGTTTCTCTAAACCAAAATAATTATGTAGAGAATATAGAAGTAGTATGTTTGCAGAGGGCTCTTGGTTATTTGGTAAGAGTTTTCGGGGAAGAATGGGGACGGGGGACTGGTCACAACCCAGCAAAGGAAATGTTATACTTAACTGATCTTGTTTAACCTTTCCTTTCCAGCAAAATGGACGAGACAAGCTCATCCTTTCTAAGCCATCTCTAAACTCTGCAGTGTTAACACATCTGAAGTTACAGTCATAATGATAATAATTTCTGTTCTGCCCAATAGTAAGTGGTATGGTTCAGTTGTCTTCTCTTTGTTCCTTCAATTCCATTTATCTGAGCTAGGTAACATCAAAGATTTGACTTACAGTTCAGTTTTAGTTTCAAGTAAAACCTTAGTTTTTAGAAGCATTTGTGAACATCTAAGTCCTTCACTTCAAACATTTTAATGTCCTGTCAATTACACGAAATCTTAAAGTTTATTGGATGGTAATTCAATGTTTCTGGCAATTATGTCTTCCATACCTTTTTTGATTATTTAAATTTTTCTATTTCCTTCAGCATACATACACATTTAATTTCTTTTTTTTTTCCCCTTAAGTTTCAGTTAAATGAAACATTGAGAAAATAGGTGAGAGGGTTGGTGAAAAATAAAATTACAGAAAAAAATGGGTTTTTTTCTCTCTCTCTCTCTCTCTCTCTCTCTTTGTAAGATTTCTAAAGCAATAAGTACTATTTGCTAGCTATACTTCTCTTTGGGAATGCCTGAGATCTGTCTAAACATTGTTTTTTTGAGTTGTATATGCTTTCCTTGTGCACCTCTTGATGATGATAACTTCTGTTCAGTCAGGAATCACAGGAATGGTGTTTGCTAGTTCTGATCACTGGACTTGAGTTTGTCATAGTTATGTCCACTTAAATATTTTGTGTTTTTATTCTTTAGGGAGGGCTTGTAGAGTAGGTGGGTTACCAAAAAGGTTCTAATACAGACACATTCTGTGGAACTGTTTGTTGTATCAAAGAATTAATACAACTTTTTTCATTTATTTGAATGGCCACCTGCTGTTTTGTTGGCCAAGGGTTTACTTTAAATATTAAAGTAGTTTATATTTCAGAAAACAAGTTTTCAGGTGATGGGCTTTTCATTGGAAAACCCCTTCCCCCTTTCACTGGATGGAATCTAGTTTATTAGTTGCATTGCTTAATTTAGACTAATAGGAATTTAATTAACATGTTAGATTTATTTCATTCAATTATGCATTATTCAAATCCATTTAATCTGTTAACTATTTTGTGTTGAACTGAGTATCAAGATATTTTTGTATTGTATATTGTTTCTCATAATCAGCTCCATGTATTTATTTTCCCCATACAGTTTCTTTTAAGATTTCAATGAGAACATGGTCAAATTCATTAAATTTACTCTTAGTTTTGATTTTTATTTAGGCACAAAAAAAAAAAATGCAACTGTCATCATTTCCACTTCATCATACAATAAAATTACAGTTTAGTTTCATAATCTGTTCAGGTTTTTTTTTTCTTTTTTTTTAATGCTTTGTTGAATGTGTTTTTGATGAAAAAACAATATATTCTGAATTTTGTTTTGACACCCCCATCCCACCCGCTCCCCATCACAGAGAAATCATCTGGCTTCTCTCTAAAGTTCCACTTTCTTGCATTGTCATGTTTTAGAAGGCAGGTTTCTTGCATGTAGCAGAACACTTAACTTATATAAATAATCTAGCTCATTTAAATACCTCTCTTTCTCTCTCTCCCACTCTCTCTCTCTCTCTCTCTCTCCCACTCTCTTTCTCTCTCTCTCCCACTCTCTCTCTCTCTCCATTTTTACCACATGACAAGACTGCCTGTGAGACAATATTACCTCTCAAGACACGTGAGTTTACTTCCTGTCTTTTGAATGATGACATTTCGTTTAAAACAAACACATTACTATAGACTGATGACATTCAAATGTCTTGATTGGTTTATATTTTTGCAGTTTCTGAGCAAAATGAATCGTGAGGTGTGTTCTTTTAAACACTTTGACTAGATAAAAAAGAAGAAAAAAGATGGTTAAGCCAGCTAGGATATGTATATTATTATCAATTACGACAAGTGAAAGTCTTCATTACATTTTGTAATTCATTCTACACTATTACATGATAAACATTTCATCAATAAAATGGTAATTGTCAAAACTTGAATGATTTTTTTTTTTCTTTTGATTGATTGATTTTCATTTGTCTTAAATGTCACTCAACTTGAACGAATATAAATAACAAAACCACAGATGAGGGTGGCATGAAACTTTGGTTCCAGATACCTAAATTTCTTGAGGGGTTTTTTGTTTGTTTGTTTTAATTTTTTTCTTCTGGATATAACTTTTCCTCAAATTAACATTCCCTTAAAATAGTTTTTGTTCATTCTCAGTCCTGTTGACCAAAGATTTCTAGCAGCTTTTCTTCCTAAACATAATGGATTTGATGTGTTGCATTCTGTATTAGTAAAACATGTCAAGTTCTCAGATATATTCCTGTGGAATTTTTGGTTTTTATTACCCCATTGCAAACAAATTAAAATGGTTATTGTGAAGACTATATTGTGTGTTTATGTACATATAATATCACTAAAAGATATTGGAAAGCTATTCTTTAAACTCACCATTTGTCTTTTTTCTTTCACTTGGAATATGTTATTTTCTAACTAAAGAACTTTGTTAGTCCAGATGTTGAAATCTATGAAGTGTAACAAGTTTTGGTCATTGGATTACAGCCATGCTGTAGCACCACCTTGAATTTTAGCTGAATAAATCAACCCCATCACTCTTTTTTATTATTCTTATTATCTCTATGGTACTAGTTCGACCGGCCTCTTTTGCCAAACTTTCGGGCAAGTATCTTCTACTATAAGCCAGTAGATTTGGTAGATGGAAACTGAAAGAAACCCATTGTATATGTTTGTCTCTGTAACTTAGCAGTTTGGCAAAAGAGATTAATAGAATAAATACTAGGCTTTATAATAAATAAAATTTGTACTAAGGTTGGTTCATGTGGCTAAAAATTCTTCAGAATGGTGCCCCAGCACAGACACAATCTAACTGGAATAAGTAAGTCTGTGACTGGCTGCTGTCAGGGTGATGCTTGTTTCCCTCCAAGATATATTGTTTTTATACATAGGGCTGCCATAAGATTTCATCTCCACAAGTAACAACTTAATGTGTATACATTGAGTATGATACATAAATGGATGTTGAAATTTTAAACCATATGATTGGAAAATGTCTTAACAGGTGGTGGGGCTACACTTTAGCATTTAATCTAGCCCAAATATTCTACCCATTTTGTATTCAAACTGACTGCATCTGGCTTTTCACACCTACCATACAAGGTCATTCTAAAAATAGATAATGTATGATTAATTCAAAACAATGTGAGTAGATGACATTTAACCAAATATTCTGAATGCTGTAGGGTAGAACAAATTTGTAAATAAGGTTTTTCAGAATATCTTCTACCAGATGAATTTAGAGGTTTTAATCTTGTATGGCCCAGATATGTCAATGTATTAGAATTGTAGATTTATTTCAGGAAGAAGTAATTAATCTTTTGGCTGGTTAATCATATCTTGTATGTAGTAGATTGGGTTTAAAGTGACTTGTTATTAACAAAGATAATACTTGTCATATTTACTATCCATGACAAAATGCTTGACTGAGAATGTTGTCAATTTTATAACATTGTGATTTCTTCAACAAAGATTTGCTGCCATCAGTGGTATTGATTGGAATCCTACCCTTCCTCATTGACACCTTGGGCAAGTGACTTTACTATAGCATCGGGCCAACCAAAGCCTTGTGAGTGGATTTGGTAGAAGAAAATTGAAAGACCATTACGTAGGGGTGTGTATCTGTTTCTCTGTTTACATCCCTATAATGTAGTTGTTTAGCAAAAGAGACGGATAGAATAACCAGGCTTTAAAAAAGAAAACAGGATTCATTCCACTATATGTTCTTCAAGGTGGTGTCCTAGCATGGCCACTGTCTAATGGCTAAAACAAGTAAAAGGTAAGAGAAGTTAAATGTGCTTCATTATCTTAAGTAGGTTCCACCCAAGTTAAATTCTTGTTCAATTCCCGATGTCATGGTTTTGGGTCTAGCCCCACTGTACAACGCCTTAGGAAGTCCTTTCTACTATAACCCTGGGCCATCCAAGACCTTAGCACATTTGGTAGACAGAAACTGAAAGAACTCCATTGGGAAGCTTCCTAGAATATGGCTCTGCCTGCCCAGCCCATTACTAACCTAATACCTAGAAATGAGGTGGACATCTGGCTGTTGAACAAATTCCATGCTGTGATGAAATGGCTTACAAACAAATGTAGAAATTTAAGTTATACCTGAATTAAGTCTTTGTTAAATGTAACTTGGCCATCTAACACAATTTTTGGTCAGTTGGTGTCTTATTTTATGACGGGTTTTATAAATGCTAATGCTTTTGGTGGGGGGTTGCTTTTGTGATTTTGTTGGACCAAGTGTCACGAGGGATTTCCCATTTAAAAGTACCAGTTGTTTTGATGTTTACATCTTTCATGAAGGATTTTACAAATATGTAAAAGGCACCCACTACACTCTCGGAGTGGTTGGCGTTAGGAAGGGCATCCAGATATAGAAACGTTGCCAGATCAGATTGGAGCCTGGTGCAGCCTTCTGGCTCGCCAGCCCTCAGTCAAACCATCCAACCCATGGAAAACGGATGTTAAACAATGATGATGCAACAAGTTTCCATCAAATTCCAGTCGGAAAATTGGCCAAAGCTATGATAAAAGACATGCTTAAGATACCATGCCCGGAAGTTGAACCTTGAACCATGCCGTTGCAAAGCATCTTGTGAGACAAACTTCTTAACTGCACAACCAAGTCAATCATGATCATACATGAGTTAATATCCTTTTGTAAAATGGTAATATAATTTGGTTTGACTGCTACTCCTAGCAGATCAAGCAACAATTGGTATTATCATCATCATTTAAGATAGTGAGCTGACAGACCCATACTTAGTGACATTTGGTCCTTTATGTTCTGAGTTCAAATTCTGCCAGGGTCAACTTTATTTTTCATCCTTTTAGGGATCTATAAAAATAAACACTATTTGATCACTGGGATTGATGTAATCAACTCCTCTCCTGAAATTGCTGGTCTTGTGCCAAAATTTGAAACCATTATCATCATCATCATTGAATGTCTGACTTCCATGCCAGTGTGGGGTGGATGGGGTCCAAGGCCAGTAGTATGCTCCCATGTCTCTACTTAGTCTACTTAGGTGTGGTATCTAAAGCTGGACACCCTTGCTAAGGCCGACCACTTCTCAGCAAGCATATCTATAAATTTCATTTCTTTTCTACTCTAGGCAGATTGATCCGCAGTATGCAACTGGTACTTAATTTATCGACTCTGAAAGGATAAAAAGCAAAGTCGACCTCGGCAGAATTTGAACTCAGAACATAGTGACAGACGAAATACCACTAAGCATTTTGCCCAGCGTGCTAACGATTCTGCCAGCTCTTTGCCTTATTTCATTAATATCATTGTTTCAAATATTGGTTTGTTTAAACAAAGCAACTCTAGTCTTTGGATACCTTCAAAAGTTTTGCCATTACCAGTTATTTTCTTCAGTTCTTGTTCTTTTATTAAAAGTTATTTATTTCTAAACTTTTTATTTTCATAATTTAATTATTTCTTCCGTTTTTTTTTTGTTTTTTTTTCTTTTAACCATTTCTTTCAGTCATTGGATTGTGGCTATACTGGGGCCCCGGCTTGACTAGATTGGTCAAATTGACCCCAGTACTTTTTTTTTGTTTTTACAAGTCTCATATTTATTCTATTAATATCTTTGCCAAACCATCAAGTTAAAGGGAAGTAAACAAACTAACACCAGTTGTCAAGTGGTAAAAGACAAATATATACACCCACACAAACACCATGGGTTTCTATCCTGTTTCCATCCACAAAATTCACTCTCAAAACCATAGTAGGTGTGCAGTGGGATTGAATCCAAAACCATGCTGTTACCAAGCAAGCTTCTTAACCACAGCCTGCACTAATTTAACTTTTCTTTGACTCTTTTACTTGTTTCAGTCATTTGACTGTGGCCATGCCGGAGCACTACCTTTAGTCAAACAAATCAACCCCAGGACTTATTCCTCGGAAGCCTAGTACTTATTCTATCGGTTTGTTTTGCTGAACTGCTAGGTTACGGGGACGTAAACACACCAACATCAGTTGTCAAGCGATGTTGTGGGGGACAAATACAGATAGAAACACACACACACACACACATATATATACATGACGAGCTTCTTTCAGTTTCCATCTTCTAAATCCACCCAAGGCTTCGGTCAGCCCGAAGCTATAGTGGAAGCCACTTGCCCAAAGTGCCACGCAGTGGGACTGAACCTGGAATCTTGTGGTTGGTAAGCAAGCTACTTTGCACACACACACATATACACGATGGGCTTCTTTCCGTTTCCGTCTACTAAATCCACTCACAAGGCTTTGGTATGCCTGAGGCTATAGGAAAAGACACTTGTATAAGGTGCCACGCAGTGGGACTGAACCCTGAATTCGTGCACGTGGTAAGCAAGCTACTTACCACACAGTCACGTAGTTTTTGTATAAGTATTTGAGATGTGGCTTTATCATTATCATATAACACTTAATGCTTATATTCACTAAACCATTGTACCATATTGGCTAAGCCCCTTGAGTGAAAAACCTGTCCTCACTTTGGTTGTTAAATCACAACAGTCCACCTGCTGTACCTTCCACTTTTCTAAGGTCTAAAACTGAATCTTTTATTAAGTCTACATTTGTTCATTGTTTTCATTTCACTGTTCATACCAGGGATATTGTCTTTAGTTATTTTCTTGTTGGTGATGCCCCTTAAACTGATGTAGATCATCTGACTTAGGAATTGAACTCCTGCCTACCAGATAAGCTACATTTGACATGTGATCTTTTTGATGTGAGACCACTCCTGATTCTTTTAGTCTTGTTTCAGTCATTTGACTGTGGCCATGCTGGAGTACCGACCCCAGGACTTATTCTCTGTAAGCCTAGCACTTATTCTATCAGTCTCTTGCTGAGCTGCTAAGTTACGGGTATGTAAACACAATACACCAACATAGGTTGTCAAGCGATGATGGGGGGACAAACACAGACACAAATACATACACACACACACACACACACACACACACACACATATATATATATATATATACAACGGGCTTCTTTCAGTTTCCGTCTATCAAATCCACTCAAGGCTTTGGTCAGCTCATGGTTATAGTAGCAGACACTTGCCCAAGGTGCCACGCAGTGGGACTGAACCTGGAACCATGTGGTTGGGAAGCAAGCTTCTTACCAAAACTTCCTGTTTTGAAGTGATCTAAAGTAAAACCTTCCATCAAAATTTCATGTTTATGTCCCAAATACCTGCCTAATAATGACAGTTATTTTATCTTTTACTCGTTTCAGTCATTAGACAGTGGCCATACTGGAGCACCACCTTGGAGAATTTAGTTCGTTAAAGCCTGGTACTTGTTCTATTGGTCTCTTGTTGAACTGCTAAGTAACGGGGATGTAAACACACAAACACTGGTGGGGGGGGGACTTACAAACATATGATGGGGGGTGCTGAAAAATTACTGGTTTTAAGGGCATTGCGAAAGGCCTGGTTGGAGGCCCAACCTTCTGACTTCTTTTACAGGGCTTAGAAAAACTAAAGGACAACTGCAATAAGTGTATGAATCTGAGAATGTTGAATAAAATCATAATTAACTGATCCTCCTGTTTTCTTTTATCGAAAGCCAAGAACTTTTCAGCACCTTCTCATCTATACATGACCAGATTTTTTTAGTTTCTGTCTGCCAAATCCTCTAAAAAGGCTATAGTAGAGGACACTTGCCCATCGTGCCATGCAGTGGGATTGAACCTGGAACCATACAGTTGGGAAGCAGGCTTCCTACCTCAGCTGTGCCTGTGCTTTTTCTTCATTATTTTCAACATTAATTGGAACAGTGATGGTATATGTCAGTAGAAATCCAGTGACAAAAGAGTTAACCAATGTTTGTATTCACTGTCTCATTGGGCAATTAGGTAATGGAAATTAGAAATTCTAAACCATTTTGCTATGCATCCCTTTAGCATTTAGATTAGCTTGTCAAATGCAATGCATATCTTCCTCATTGTTTTGAATTAATCATGCATTCTCTGATGGCTTCAGCATTTTCAAAAGATGTGATTGTTTACTTTTAGAATGACATTGTAGAGTAGGTATGAGAGGTTGGTTTCAATGCTGAAAGGTTGAAAGAAGGGACACCAATCCTAAGACCATTGAAGAAAAAGAAAAATGATGTTTAAATCTTGTATGTTGCAATGGTTTAGTGTGGTTGGTAAGCAAGCTACATACCACAGCCACTCCTGTATGTGATTATTTATCTTTTAGGGTAGGTGTGAGAGGCCAGATTTGGTTGGTTCGAACATAAAATACTTGGGCAGGATATGGCCAGTTTAAATACTAAAGAGCTACTTTGTAAATCCAATAGTAGCCACATTTTAAGTTTCTATATAAAGAATATGTGGGACAATTTGCAGTAAAGGCTTGGGTCAACTTGCTCCCAAAAAGACAGAAGACTTTGCAGAAAAGAAACAGCAAAAGTGCCACCATATTTACAGGTGTGAAGCAAAGATTTTATTTTTGTATTTACTTAGCAAGATTCTTGATGTGATTTCATGATAAAACAGATTTTGTTGCTTCCAGGAGGGTCATCATGCCAATACTAAACACACACGTTGGTTGTATTTCACTTCTTTATTATTAATTTATTTAACTAATTAAGCAGACGATTGTTTGGCCATTCAATCAATCAGTTAGGTCCATCAGAGTTCTTTTGTTGCCATTTGTGACCTCAGGGAGTATGTCATTAAGGTAGTTTGTATGACAAAAAAAAAGAACTTTGATAAACCTAACTGACTGAGTGATTGATCAAACAGTAAATCAAACAATTGACAAATAACAAAGAAGTGAAATATAACCAGTGTATGTGTTTATTATTGGCATAATGACTCCCTCAAGATACAACAAATACAAAGAAGAGATAGGACTTCAAATTATAAAAGTTAGCACAGTATTCCTGAGAAATAAAAAGGTAAGATCACAGGTGTACACTTCATAATAAACAATGATATAAATACATCAGAAAATGATTGGTTTTTTTTTTTTTTGTTGTTGTTTTCTTTTAAAGAATGAAATAATTTGCCAGACCCTTTAGTGAACAATTTTAAAGATAAATATAACACATAAAATGCACCCAATACACTCTGTAAGGTGGTTGGCATTATGAAAGGCATCCGGCCATAGAAACCATGTCACAAGAGACAATGAAGCCTAGTGTGGTTCCAGGCCTTGCTAGCTCCTGACAAAACATCCAACCCATGCCGGTAACGGAAAATAAACATTAACTGATGATGAATCAGTAATATTCAGATGGATGTGGAGGTGCAATGACCCAGTGGTTAGGGCAGTGGACTCGCGGTCGTGGGATCACGGTTTCAATTCCCAGACTAGGCGTTGCGTGTGTTTATTAAACAAAAACTCCATGAGGCTCTGGCAGGGGGTGGTGGTGGTGACCCCTGCTGTACTCTTTCACCACAACTTTCTCTCACTCTTTCTTCCTGTTTCTGTTGTACCTGTATTTCAGAGGACCTGTGTCACGCTGAATCTCTCCAAGAACTACGCTAAGGGTGCACGTGTCTATGGAGTGCTCAGCCACTTACACGTTAATTTCATGAGCAGGCTGTTCCATTGATCGAATCAAATGGAACCCTCGTTGTCATAACCGATGGAGTGCCATGATTCAGATGGATACATTAAATAAGGTAAAAGTACTTTTTTTTTCTAAAAATTTCTTTTTTCAACAACAGATATTCTGGTCTTGCCGCTCCTGTAAAAAAAAAAAACATGGCCTTTCAAATTTCAATTTTCCTCCATCTTCAGTTTGTTTTCATTTTCAGCTTTTTTTTAATGCTTTTTGGGTGATCTTTTAATTTTAGGTGCATATTTCTGCAAATGCATATTTCTGCATATAATGAAAGCAAATTAGTCTGGG
>NC_068986.1:11080537-11089063 GCF_001194135.2 Octopus bimaculoides | reverse complement strand
CCAGACCTCAGTCAAACTGTCCCACCCATGCCATCATGGAAAACAGACATCAAATGTTTTAGTTTCAATTTAAAATTCTGGATTGAAGGAAAACATATTTCTATGATCTGAATATCTAAAATTAGAATAAAATTGAATTTAAAAAAATTAATACAAGTTGTGTTGATTTGAAATGTAATTCATTTTTAATTTCATTAAAAACAGGTTTTCAATAAAAATTCCTAACCATGATTTTTTAATTTGGAAAATTGTTTCAATTTTATCAGACTTGAATTTCAGATTTGAATCTGAAATAAAAACTCTAAAGAATAAAGAGAGAGGGAAGAAGAAGAAGAAGAAGAAGAACCTAAAAGCATTCTCAATGAAAGTTTTTGTCTTAGATTAATTAAATACTTAAATATTTAAGATTAATTATCAAGTGATAAAAATAAATTTTCCAGACGATTGATTTTATTTTTGTTTTCATAAATCACAATTGATTGGCAAAAAATCATTAATCAACCTGCTCTAGCCACTACCAGCCACAGACATTTTCTCTCTCTCTCTCTCTCTCTCTCTCTCTCTCCCTCCCTTCTACAACAATCTCTACTCCTCTCAACTAGATAGATGCATTTTCACTTCACTTAGACCAGTGGTTATCATAAAGATATCTATACTATAGTGATAAACACTTGTACCAGATGAATACCACTTTCTGAGTGTTCATTTTCAGTATCTAGTGACAAGCTGAACCAAGATGAGCATTAATCATGTGAAACTGCAGTTACAACAGCCAGGGTCTCCTTTCACTATTGGTGGTTTTACTAGGATGGCTATTGACTCTCCTGAGCTTATCCACTCTTTGGTGAGTCTTGTCTTTCATCCTGCGGTGTGCTCAAAATTCACCCTACTCACTAAGTCACCTGATCATACAAGTTGTATTGCATTACATGTAACTAATAACCAATAAGTGACCTGTCATGACATACACATATGATAGGCTTTTTCAATTTTCACCTACCAATTTCATTCAAAGTATTGGCCTAATGACTGTTGGCTTACGACATAAACGCAATGAGATCAAACCTCTATGTGCGTCTGAAACAAAACTTCTCTACCGCACAGCCCTGCCTTTGTGTGTGTCTCTGTGTGTAGTTCAGCAGCCCTATTGGCATCGTGGATAACAAACTCTCAAATATCAGTCTGAAAAATGCTTTTATGTGAGAAACACACTGGCACCTGTGCCAGTGGCACACAAAAAGCACCATTCAAGCGTTGGGCCTCATGAAGGCAGTGACAGGTGAAAAAGTAAAAGTGTAAGTATCAACATCAAACAAGCAGTGTCATTTGTTTCTAATATTCCCCGAAAACATGTCTGACCATGGGGAAATATCACCTGATTGGGAAACAGGTGAGGGTTGGTGACAGGAAGAGCATGCTGCCATAGAAAAATCTGCCTTAATAAAATTCATTTGACCCATCCGAGCATGGAAATATGATGATGATATATATATATATATATATATATATAGGGAAAAAGTAAAAAGAAACAAAGAAAATGCACACTAGGTCTAAAAGCAATAGATTTTAAAAATAAAAACAAAGATATATACATACAAATAAATGATTTGAGGTGGAATTAAGAAGCATAAAAATCATTATTATGAGTTAATATAGAAAGTCATACCGGTTTCAACATTGCTGTTCACTGATTTGAAGTCAGTTGCCACAGCTTTCCATCTAGATCAATGCTCTATTTCCTGTAGAAAATATGTTTGGAACCCAGATGACTGAAAAAAGCCATCAAAGAAATAGGCACAGCAGATGAAACTAGCCCAAGATGGCTATGGTTGAGACCACAAGAGGAATCCTTCTGTAGGTGAAGACTAGCTCAGTTCTTGCTGCTCCACTCAAGTGAAGCATCAAGGCTAAAGGGCAAAACACTTGTAATCCTGGGATATTGATGATACAGGAAGGTTTTCAGCAGTTTCTGTATGAGGTGAAGCATCTCTGAAGTTTATTTCACCTATATGTGTGGAAACTATAGTGATATCCATGGGGCAGCTGATGATGGAGGTATGTTGGATTGTTGGTATGGCTGTTATTGTATGTGCAGAATAATTTTATAAGACATACATTTGATAAATATATGTATATATACATACACACACACATAAATATGTATATATATGTAATGTATGTGTATATGAAGTTCCAGGATGACCAAGGGAGTTAGAGAGAGGTATAAAAGGGAAGAGAGACAGAGTTGAATAGCCTGGGAGCCAGGGGTAGGAGAGAATTATTGACTTAACATTGGGAGAAGCAGAAAGGAACAGGCTTGCCAATGTTTTGCAGCATGGAGATCAGAAGTGTGAGGTATTCCTGGTTGCAAGGCACCAAATCAAAGAAAATTGAGGAATTTTGGATGAGAAATGTGTATGAATGTCTTAATGGTACTTCTACTTTTAGATATTCTTTCCTACCCTAGGCACAAGGCCCGAAATTTTGGGGGAGGAGGCCAGTCGATTAGATCGACCTCAGTATACTTAATTTATCGACCCTGAAAGGATGAAAGGCAAAGTCGACCTTGGCAGAATTTGAACTCAGAATGTAAAGACAGATGAAATACTGCTAAGCACTTTGCCCGACATGCTAATGATTCTGCCAGCTCACCGCCCTGAAAATAGAAAATATTTCTTTATTGCACTCAAGGGGCTAAACATAGCGGGGACAAACAAGGACAGACAAAGCAATTAAGTTGATTACATTGACCCCAGTGCGTAACTGGTACTAATTTTATTGACCGCGAAAAGATGAAAGGCAAAGTCAACCTCGGTGGAATTTGAACTCAGAACGTAACTCCTGACGAAATACTGCTAAGCATTTTACCTGACATGCTAACAATTCTTTTCTACTCTAGGCACAAGGCCCAAAAAAGGGGCCAGTCGATTAGATCAAACTCAGTATGCAACTGGTACTTAATTTATCGACTCTGAAAGGATAAAAGGCAAAGTTGACTTCGGCAGAATTTGAACTCAGAACGTCAAGAGAGATGAAATACCATTAAGCATTTTGCCTGGCGTGCTAACATTTCTGCCATTTCACTGCCTTCTTACACTTAGTTATTATGAAAAGAATGAGGTAAGCAGTGCTACTGTGAAAGACTATTAACTGCTTAGAATGTATGGAGAAAAGAGGATCTTCTCAACTAGGATCCAACAAGGCATCAGTTATCATATGGACATCAGTATAATAAATAAAACAGTTAAGAATATGAAAGCACAAAGAACCCCTGGTCCATCAGGAATTGCTGCTGAAATGCTTAAAATATTTGATGGCATAAGACATGGTCTAGTTATCTGCATAGTTAATTAGGTTGTACAGGAAGTTGTCATACCCAATGACTGGTATAGCAACATTATAGCTAACTGTTACATGGGTAAAATTGATAATTTAAAGAGAGGAAATCATAGAAGTATTAAATCATCAGACCAAATCATGAGAGTTACAGAGAGAGTTAGAACTTGATTAATTAGAAAGAGAGTAGATGAGATGCAGTCTGGGTTTGTACCAGGGAGAAGTACTATGGATGCTGTCATACTTCTAGCTGGCTAAAAGTAAGTTGCTCTACATAGCATTTGCTAACTTGGAGAAAGTTTTTCCACTGGGGCCCTTACTCTGTATGGCATTGAGGAAAGTAGGGATAGATGAATGGCTTGTGAGAACCATACAAGCCATGTACAGATGTGCTGTTAGGAAGATAAGAATTAACAATGAATATAGTTATGAATACAATATGCAGTTAGGAGTTCATCAGGGCTTGGTTGTCAGTCCTCCAAGTCATAACAGAGGAGTTTAAGATAGGTTGTCCATTAGAACAGTTTTATGCTAATGATCTGTAGTACAATTAGAAAAGGAATTTCAGGTGAGGTAGAAAAACCTGGAATCAAAGATACTCAAAGTCAATTTAGCAAAGATCAAAATTTTAATAAAAAACATAAATTCTCAGCTTCTATTCAGGGATATGGCTTTGCTCAATATGTAGGAAAGGTGTGAGCAGAACTTTTATATGGTGGACCCAATGCAAACTATGGACACAGAAGAGATACAGTGGTATCTCAGGCAAGTTAACAGAAAATAGACTTTCTGTGTGGCAGATGATCAGGAACCATGAGCAGTAAGGATGCATCGGAAATAGACTTTCTTAAATGCTGAAGATTTCTAATAGTGTTATAGAGTGTTACTTTGGGACTTAATTAGCTGTCGAAGAGGATATTTAAAGCAGTTGCTATTATAACAGAATGGTGGAAGTTCAGAGAGCTCTTAAGTCTGTTGTTAGCAAAAGGTCTCACGTTCAGAATGAAAGGTGGATTGTATGATGTTTGTGTTCAAACAACAATGCTACATGGTAGTGAGACATGAGCCCTGCATACAGAGGACTTGGAAAGACTAGAAAGAAATGAAGCTGGTGTACTCTGCTGGATGTGCAACATGAGTGTGCATGCATGACAAAGTACAAGTATGTTGAGAGAAAAATTGAGCATAAGAAGAATCAGCTGTTGTGTACAAGAGAGAAGACTATAATGGTTTGGCCATGTGATATTCATGGATGAGTACAGCTGTACAGAGAAGTGCCAATCGTTTAAGGTGCAGGGAGTTAGAACAAGAGGAGATCCAGGAAAAATAGTGAAAGATGGTCTCACAATTTGAATCTCACAGGGGAGATAACAAAGGACCAGGATGATTGGAGAAATATATAGAATAAATATTGTATATTCTATTTCCAAGCAGATTGTTTCTGGCAGTCAGATGTTCTTAGAATTTTATGTTTGGAGATGCCTTCATCAGTAGATGGCAAACAAAATCATATCCATTGCTCTTTAAATACACGTATTTTTGAAATTTTGCAGGCTTGTAGGCGAAGTCATCAGGTAACAATTGGCGTGTGTATATATATATATATATATATATATATATATATATATATATATATATATATATATATATATATATATATATATAAAGTAAAGACTATTATTTGCTTTTCTAGAAAGGACGATTGTTACTATTGTTTAACCCTAGAACAAACTAGAGAGATTGGTGGAGTCTTCTGACTTGTCAGTTACTGTCAAGTCGCTCTACCCATGCCAGCATAGAAAACGGACGTTAAATGATGATGATATATGTGTGTGTGCGCCGCTTGGCAATCTATGTTGGTTTGTTTATGTCCCGCTAACCAGGCAGTTCGGCAAAATAGACGTACCAGATTTTAAAAATAGGGATCGATTTGTTTGACTAAACCCCTCCAAGGCGATTCGCCACATGGATGCGACCCAATCACTGAAATTAAGTGAATGATGTGTGTTTGTGTGTGTATATACATACTTAAGCACTCGTACATATACACATGCGCGCGTAAACATACATGCTTTTTTGTCGCACAAAATGTGTGTGACCATTCTAATTGTATGTAATTCCAGGGTAATTGACCCAAAGGTTTCATATAATAAAAGCTATTAGTTAATAGCATTTAAGTTGAGAACATAGATTAATTCAGTAATTAACTAATAATAATGCTGCTGTAGGTTAACCGAGTTGTTCTTATAATGGTAATATAAAGAAATTAATATCGAATTAAAAAAAGGAATTAATAAGTTTAATGATTAAAATGATTAAACACAACATACATATGTTTGTGTACACACACGCATATATGTGTGTGTATATATATATATATATATATAAACACACACATATATATACAGATATATACATACATATGTATATACACATCTATACACACGCGCTAGTGTGTATGTATGTATGTGTGTGTGTATGAGTGCGCGCGCGCTGCGGACAGAAAGATTCAGAAATATAGAAAACGATTTTGGTTATAATTATTGATGTAATTAAGCAAGATCGTTTCTCAGTGAAGGGATTTCTCGCGCAAAAATAATATTTTCAATAATAAGTGGTGATTTGGTCATTAAAATTAGAGCTGGTGGAATTTTCATGGGGGTGGGTGGGAGTGAGTTATGATCGTGTCAGAATAATGGAATTATTAGGAACATTAATGTTACATCCATAGAAATACACCATAATGAAAATAACTGGATATTTTAAAGATTACAAAAGATAACATTTTAAAAATACTATTAAAAAATAGTGTTTGAAAATTCTTTTAAAGGTTACTGAATTGCATTAGCAAATGTAATAAAGGATTAGTTGATGACATTTAACTTAATAACAAATTTAATTAATTAATTTACGCTGATACTACGGGTTAATTAAAGATTTAATGTATATGTAGCAGAGTCATGATAGCTTTATAAATAAAAGGGATTTTAAAATTGAATTTAAAATATATTATTAGCTTTAATGATTTTAAATGTTAATTTTCTTTCTTGAGATTACTGAATCCCCCAAATAATAAAAGACGACTTCAAAATGGAAATAAATTTAATATAAATTAAATTTTTAAAATTAAATATTCAAGATATTTCCCTCCCTTTCCAATATTTCTCAGACTAGTTTCCAGAAACCGTTAAAATATTACAGTTGCTAAGAGAGAGGCAAAAGCAGAGCGAATGCCTTGTATCGATTTTTCATTTACTACACATTGTGATCTAATGATATCAGATAGCACGTGTTGTTGTGGGCAGAAATCTAGCGAGATGTGACTCATTTGATTTATTATGATTAGACCTACACTCAGTGCACTTTAAAAAGCGATATCCTTTCTCAAAATCCTAATTATTTTCAGTAAAAGCATACAGCTATATCTGACACTATTGAATGAATGGAATAAATATGAACGAACAAGAAAAAAAACTATTTTAATGATTTGTTTATATTTTGGAAAAAAAAAAAGGGTACGGATTTTGATATAAGCTTATGTTAAAAAACATTACGTGATTAAGAAGAAAAATTTTGAGAAGGTAAAAAAAAAGAGAATGGAAATGGGATGTTGTGATGTTCGTTTTTTCTCCCTAAGATTTTTTAACGATGTAAGCGTCCGAAACATGGTTTTATTAAAAAATTGCCGAGCACTCGGCTAAATTGTTTAACAAAGCGAAACACAGCATCTGGACATTGATTAAATATCGACTCTTATGATGGCTTATTAAAATTTAAAAAAAAAACATTAAATAAAATACATTCTTTTTCATCAACGGTTCTTCGTACAAATCGTAGTCATTTTTCAATTCTAGCTAAATATTTTTCAGTTGGCATGATTTTTTTTTTCTTTTGTAGACAAAAGAATTGCCTTATAAATATATAAATTGACGATAGAAATAGAAAGTAGGTTGTAGATTACATTAGATTGTGCTTATTATTATTAACATTATTGTTATTACATCTGAAATAAAGCGTCACCCTGTTCCTCCCCATCCCCATATGGTTGGTGATTCAGCCTCGTTTTGAAATAGCGCCAAATCGCTAATGGCGGCCAGAGGAAAGAAGAAAATTGTGAGTGCCACCGTGGATCATTTTTGTTCCATTACTGGTAAGTAATAGCAGCCATAAATTCGTCCATTCCACTTTTATAAAGCCTTGATCTTGTTCGGTTAAATTAATTCCTATGAATCCAATGTGCATGATATAATTTAGTCATTTAGACTCCTGCAAAAACTGTCCTCATAGTCTTATGTATTTTTCCCCCTGTCGTGTCTATTAGCGATTTAACTCTTATTACACTGTCCTTGCCATATCTCATTCTATAAGTTTATAACAACACACTTACTATAAGGTCTCTCTCGCAGACAAAAAAATAGATGTAAATGTATTTCTGTTCAACTTTATTTCATAACTATTTGAAGTCATTATCATATGGAGACTTCCCTGGGCCTGTTGTCATATACATACCTACATGTATATATATACATATATATATATATATGTTATATCGATATACAGATGGTAAATATATATACGTATCTATATATAAAACTAATAGTTTCGTCAATTTTTCCACCTCGTCTCATGAGCATCTATTAAATTATTTTTATTCGCTTCTCACTTGTCACCAACACTTGCAGTTATTTAAAATTCTAAGTTCAGAAGCCAGTTTCTAACAACTTCTCCAACATTACGTCATATTTACTTATTTACCAGAAAATAAAGAAAAGGACCCGCTTCCTGACTCAAGGGATTAATCATGTTTTAAATTTGTGTTCGGTATATTTTGAACCAGGAACTTGCAGCATTGTCAAAAGAACATTGTGCATGGTCAACCATGCTTTTCCCTCTTTAAATAATCTGAAGTGGGTGTATATATATAACAATAACCGGCTATATTATATACACATAATCCTAGCTCACTCATACATGATTGATTTTCTTTGGGTTATGCACCATAGAAAGCGATTTTGGGAGAGGTAGATACCTAAGTGTTAAAAGCGATGTCTATAATGATAATTGCTATCTTTATCAGCTCACTGTTTTGTCCTTTTAAAACTTGGAATTTATTTAGTATAATGTTCGTCTTAATTATGTCTTAAAAACATTACATACCTAAGACAATGTAGACTGAAGATCATTTTCACT
>NC_068986.1:11037834-11080527 GCF_001194135.2 Octopus bimaculoides | reverse complement strand
ATATATTTGTATGTGTGTATTGTTAAACGAGCCCGAGCTTGCTCTATGTCCTGAATTGGTTCGGTTGAGAAATGAGATTTCAATAATCCTATCTTGGTTACTGTTTCATTAATGTTTTTTTTTTATATATTTCATTAGAGATGTCTCGATATTTTGTAGTAAGCGACAACTATGGTTCTTCGCTTTTAATTTTGTAATGAACTTCGTTAGTTTGTTTCCTTTGGCAGTACATAAACGAGGGAAGCCTCTGAGCGGAGTGGTTGCTTCAGTCACTAGAAATAGCAGCTAAATTACTCAGCTTATACCGTATCGTTTTACGTAACAAGTAGGTTGGACAGTGTAGGCTTTAAACATGCAAGTCGGGATGGTCAAGGCTGGAATGACTTTCATAGCGTCACATCAATCTTGATCGGGGTCTCAGTAACAAACTTTTCGGCTATCTTTCTTTTTCTACTTTTTAAATAAAGTAGAATATATTAGTAATTTTGTGTCTCACTTCACAGCTGATATAAATGTGATGAAAAACCTACAATTGCAAACGAGCGTGTGTATAACTCATACAAAATACAATTTTATACAATATTAATTAATAATTGAAATTGAAAATATTAACACAAAAGCATTTCGTATTATTTTCAACAAAATTTCAATCTAAACCTGCTTTCTTTTACTTTAATGCCATAAGCTTGGGTGTTTGTGTTTTTAATGAGACTGTTGACAATAAGTTATAACTTGTTAGTATATTTATTTAATTTGAAATTGAACTAATGTTAAGGTTTCAGCTAAACCGTGATGAAATAGAAGAGTTTCTTGATTGTGTGTGCATAGGTAGATCGATTACATTTCAATATTAGTGAGTGTATCATGAACGAAGATTGATTTAGTGTGTTTTTCCTCTCTCCATATTTTCTGAGTACGATACAACTCGAAATAATGATAATTTGATTGATGTAAACTGATTCCTTTGTGATATAATTGTCATTAAATATGTGACGGTAATTAACGCTTGGGCACAGATTGATTAAATGAATAACTTTTCAACGAGACTGACTTCTGCCGATAGTTGTTACTGCTTGAATAGCATAATTATTGTCGCTTTATTACACGACATTTTATTGATAATGTAGATATTAACCTGTCGGTGGTGGGGGACTTTTACAATTGTTTTTTGCTATATTAAGAGAGGTAGGAACTTGACATCTTTTGTTTCCTGTTGAAAATTTTGAAGTTGTGCCTCAGGCAAAGACAACTCTCACCGGGTCCTGTCTCGCCAGCTAATCATGATAACCGTGCTGATAATAATACAACATTTAGCTGTCTATTGTGTATGTATTATTCACAGTTAGGTGTTTAATTGAATTTTCCTGTTTGCAGCCGTCTGCCTTACACCTCTTGTCGCAAGAAAAGAAAGAGAAAATCGTTCCTGTTTCCCTACTTTTAAAAAAGAAATTGTCATTATTCACTGAAGGCAGTCGAGTTGAAAAATTGTGAAGCAATTGAAGTTTTAAGAAATATACAGTGGTAGTAGTTGTGGTAGTTCAAACAAAAGACAGGTGTACTAAATAATGGCATGCTACTTGTCTGGATATTTATTTCAAGTTGCAAAGTTTAATATCATTCTAGTCTGAATCTGTGTGTGTGTGTGTGTGTATGTATATATATATATATATATATATATATGTATAAACCATAATCATGTAATATCTGTTTTACGGTTTGACCGGAGCTGGCTGGAGAAATGCACCAGGCTTCATTTGTCTTTTGGCATGGTTTCTATGGCCTGATGCCCTTCCTAATGTCAACCACTTTAAGGTGTACTGGATGCTTTTATATGATACCAGCACAGGTGCTTTTTACGTGGCACCAGCACTATATAGATATAGTGTACACTTTCTTTGTGCTACCCTATAGAGTTACTATTATTATTTATAATTTTGTTTTTTTTCTTCCCTGCAATGAGACGTCTATCAGGAATTAACCTTAAGGAGATAGTACTTCCCCTTTCAAGGAAGATGGATTTTGATACATTTTTCATGTTCTTTTCCTTTATAAAATCATTTCCGCAATGATATAATGTTTTTAAATGGTCTGAAAGGACAATAGGAACATCTCATGTGGGTTGTGTAAGCCTTGTTTTGATTTATATGAACAAAGATGATAAAGTGAACTTGAATGATAGTAATGGCATATAACTTCTCTTTGTTATTATTGAAGTTTTGGCTAAGATGTTTCAGAGACTCAGCAGCCTGAATTGCAATATAGAAGTAGAAAGAACAGGAAAACAACTGAAATGATCTTCACAGGCTGCTTTTTCAGAAAATAAAAATGCTTGGAACAACATCAGGACCTGTTTATGGCCTTTGTTAACTTTTTCCAAAGCATTCTACACTGTTTTGTTCGGTTTAGCTGTGCCAATAAATTTAATTAATATCTTTTGCCAGTTCCATGTTGGGATGAGTGTATGGGTGACCATAGGAGTCTGAGTTCTTCCTTGTACACACACACACACACACACACACATGGGTATTAACTAACACCAGTGCTCTTTCACATTTCCTCTTGTGTGTCACCAGACTTCTCTGCAAGATTGAGTTCAGTAACAGTGAGGCACTGGACTTAAGACTAGATGGCAACCTCTTTAACATTAAGAAGACCCAAACTCTGTAGTGTGTGCGCTCTGAAACTGCAGTATGCATATGACTGTGCTCTGGTGTCCCATACTTAGGAAGATCTTCAGACTGTCCTTGCTGTGGCAATGAAAGCATACAGTTTGATGGCGTTAACTGTCAACAGCAAGACAGAACTGACCTGCCAATAGAGTGCCAGTATTTCCTGCCTTCATTGTTCCTAATGAGCAGCTATCTGTTGTGCCATCTTTCAAATATCTGGAGTATTCTCTCTGAGGATGACAACATTGACATTTAGTAAACAAATATCAGCTGTCTTTGGGAGATTCAGTACAATTTCTTTAGAACAAGAGCTTTCATTTCTCCATAAAATTTACTGTATACTGTGTAGTCTTTCTCAACACTCTGCACTCCATAGCTGTGAATCAATTGTACTAGTCTACACACATCTCATTAAATCCTCCTGCAGTGCGTTATGGGAATTACTTGGGGTCATGTTCCTCCACCTGAAATACCTGCCAATACCAGCTGCAAGAGATTTAAGGCCATTGTCACACTGTGCCATTTGCTGCACTGACTGGAGTGGTACATGATATAGATGCTCTCACATTAGCTACCACTGCAGAGTGATATACCACCAATTACACCATGTGGAGAGCCAAAGAAGCATTATAAGGGTCAAGTATTTTTGTGAGGTCTGCCCCTGCCACTTCCCATGTTGTTCTTGGTTTCCTTCACACTCACTGACAGAAGAGTTCGATACCTTTGTTCATTTAACATTTATTTTTCTTTTCATGCTAGCAGGGGTGTGGACAGAGTTATTTGGAGCAGAATTTTATGACTGGATGTTCTTCCTGTCGCCAACCCTTACCTGTTTTTCAAGTAAGGGATTTCTTTATTCAACAAGTAAACACTGATATCACTGCTCTCAGATGGTGAAAGTCATCATCATCAACGTTGTCGTTTAACGTCTGCTTTCCATGCTGGCATGGGTTGGACGGTTTGACAGGACTAGTGAGCCAGAAGGCTGCACCAGCCTCAATCTGATCTGGCTAAGTTTCTACAGCTGGATGCCCTTCCTAACGTCAACCACACCGAGTGTGTAGTGGGTGCTTTTATGTGCCACTGGCATCAGGGCCAGTCAGGCGATTCTGGCAACAACCACGCTCAAAAGGTGTTTTTTACTTGCTACCTGCACGAGAGCCAGTTCGGCGGCACTGGTAATGACCATGCTCAAATGTTATTTTTCATGTGATACCGGCACATGTGCCGGTAAGGCAACGCTGGCAACGATCACGCTCAAATGGTGCTTTTTACGTGCCACCGGCATGAAAGCCAATCTGTGGCCTTGACAACGATCACGCTCGGATGTGCTTTTAACGTTCCACTGGTATGAGTGCCAATCTGGCAGTACTGTCATTGGCCATGTCAGTGATTTTGATTTCACTTGCCTTAATAGGTCTTTGCAAGCAAAGTTTATTGTCCAATGAATGAGGGGTACTCATAAGGGGGCTGGTTATACTCCACGTTCGGATGTGTTTTTAACATTCCACTGGCACGAGTGCCAATCAGGCGGTACTGTCATCAGCCATGCATACTAGCATTCGCAGGTGTATTCACATGCACAGAAACAGTAATGGACTTCCTGCAGTTTCCAGCTAGTAAATTTCCTCATGTGGCATTGCTTGGTCCAAGGTTATTGTAGAATACACCTAAGGTGTGACACCATAGGACTAAGCCTGAAACCAGGCGATTACAAACTGAACTTAAACTCCCAACATGTATTTTAAACCTAATTACTTAGACATAATTTATTATTATTGCCAGGGTTGACTTTGCCTTTCATCCTTTCGAGTTCGAGAAAATAAGTACCAGTTGAATACTGGGGTTGATTTATTCAAATTAGCCACCCCCCTCCAAAACTGCTGTATTGTTTTCAGCCGTGTTTGTTTGTCCATGGACACGATATCTCGAGAACTGTTGGATGGATTCAGATGAAACTTTTAGGGATGTTTAGCCTCGTGACTGGCACAAACTGATTAGATTTTGGGATCGATCCAGTACCGGACAAAGATTTTGGATTGTTTGTTATATTTACTTTACATGAAGTATTACGATCTTACGTTGAGTTTCAAGTCTTTCTCTGCTTATCTCTCTTGAAAATACGCTCATGGTTTCCATGTAAGTTATGGCAGCATTGCTGTTTCCAAAATTTTATTTTTGTTTCTCTATTATTAATTTTACTCGTATCTCTGTCTTAGTAGAAACTGATGGATAAAGAAATTAAACTACATAAACAAACAGCAGCAAAACCATTCAGAAATTAAATAACACTAACATATTCAATAGTAATAATAAATGTAATTTCATGCATGAGTCGTCAGTGCTGCCTGACTCATTCCTCGTGCTGGTGCCATGTAAAAAGCACCATCCGAATGTGGCTGATGCCAGTGGCACGTGAAAAGCACCCACTACACTCTCTGAGTGGTTGGTGTTAGGAAGGGTATCCAGCTGTAGATACATTGCCATATCAGATTGGAGCCTAGTGCGTCCTCCTGGTTTGCCAGTCTCCACTCAAACCATTTAACCCATGCCAGCATGGAAAATGGATGTTAGATAATGATGATGATGAATTTATCCTCAACAATTTTTAGTTTTACCAATTTTGAATATATCGCTCCTGTTTAAAAGCTCTTACTTGACAATTGCATTTCTGGCTCTGCCTTGAAGGAAGCTTTACTTCTTGGACTCACATTTTTGTGTGCAACGATGTTGTTAACAGTACTGCATGCAGGCCGTTTCCGTTTTCTTTCACGCACAAATAAATTTTTCACTATAAGTCTTCATAGAGAAAACTCCCTGTTCCTATTGCAGATGACACACACATACACATTACAAACATGGCCTGCACACCCACCTTCATATTCCATGACTACCATTGGGATTGATCTGGTACTGGACAAGGATTCTGGAATATTTACTTATTTATTTTTTTTACTTAAATTTTGAGAGCGGTCGGGTTCATTTTTAGTATTCTCATTTGTGAGGACAGTCGAGTTTATTTCAGATATTCTCGTTTTAAAAATCATCTCTGGCTAATCATTTGAGAGGATGTTGGTGTTGTCTTGGTGGAGGTTTGCACTCTGTGAGTGTTATTAATATTATTATTATTATGTTAAGGTAGCAAGCTGGCAGAATCATTAGCATACCAGGCAAAATACTTATGAGCATTTTATCCGTCCTTACATTCTGAGATCGAATTTCACCAAGATCAGGTTTGCGTTTTATCCATTTTTTGGGGTCAGTAAAATAAGTATCAGTTGAGAACTTGTGTTCACTGTTAACGGTAATAGGACAGGTGTGGGTATGCAGTTAAGAAGTTTACTCCTCAACCACATGGTTTCAGGGCCAGCCCCACTATGTGACACCTTGCCAAATATCTTCTATAGCCCTGGGTTGACCAAAGCCATGTGAATGAATTTGGTTGATGGAAATTGAAAACTGCCCTTTGTATGTGTGTTTGTGTCTCCTTGTCTTGCGTGTGGGTCAGTGATTTAGGTATTTGGCTCATGATTGTAAGGTTGTAAGATCAATTCCCAGCAGCATGTTGGGACCGTGGGCTAGGCATTTTCATTTTCTCATTGCTTCAGTCTATTCAGCTAGTGAAAATGAGTAGTGCCTATATTTGAAAGGACCTTGTCACATTCTGTGTTCTACTGAACCCTCCTGAGAACTATGTTAAGGGTATGTATGTGTGTCTGTGGAGTGCTCAGCCACTTGCATGCTAATTTCACGAGGAAGCTGTTCCGTTGATCGGATTATCTGGAACCTTCGTTGTGACTGACTGAGAGGTGGGAGGCAGGCCTTCTCTTGGCAGTGCATGATAGTTGTAAATGAGTGTCACTGTCATACAAGCAGTGTTGTTCATTTTGAATATTCTACGAAGACATTCAGGTCATGGAGAAATAATGCCTTATTTGGGAACTTGTGAGGGTTAGTGACAGGGAAGGCATTCAACCATAAAAAATCTGCTTCAAGAAACTCCATCTGACCTATGCAAGTATGGAATGGTGGACATCAGAATGATGATGACAATGAAGCATCAGTGTTATATTGATGTAGACTCAATAAAATATAATTCCTCTACAATGGGTGGCCATGTTGGTAGTGTGCTGGGTAACCAACCAAGAAGTTGAGGATTTGTATTTTTATACCAAAACTAGTCATATTAGTGACCAATGTATTTAACCCTGTAACATTTAAATTGGCCATTTGTGACCTCTCACATCTACCCTACATTGTCATTCTAAAAATAATTTAACATCTGTTTTCTATGCTGGTATGGGTTGGATGGTTTGGCAGAAGCTGGAGAGCTGCACCAGGTCCCTCTTGTCTGTTTTGGCATGGTTTCTGCAACTGGATAACCTTTCTAATGCCAACCACTTTACAGGGTGATTTTTTTTTCCATGGTGAAATCAGCATGGGTGCTTTTTATGTGGCACCAGCATGGGAGTTTATAATGTGGCACCAGCACAGGTGCTTAAAAAAAAATTTTTTTTTTATACATGGCACCGGCACGAGTGCTTTTTTTTAAACGTGTGTCAGCATGGGTGCTTTCTGTGTGGTGCCAGCATGTATTGTCTGTTAATTCTGCCAATAAGCATACGGTTGTAAGTGGTTGAATACTGCACATGTACCCTTATTGTAAATTCTCAAACAGAATCTAGTACAATATACAACAAGGCTGGACCTTTAAATTACATCTACAATCCAGCAAATAGTTTTCCTTCTCTTCTGCTACAAACTGACTCAGTTGAGGAAGTTTCCTCTTTTTCTTGGATTTGAAAATGTTACAAATAAAAAGCACCCAGTCCATTCTGTAAAGTGGTTGGTGTTAGGGAGGGCACCAAGCTGTAGAAACCATGCCAAAGCAGACAATTGAAGCTCCTTGAACTCTTCCACCTCATTAAATCCGGTCAAGCCACCTAACCCATACCGGCGTGGAAGATGGACATTAATCCTTTTGATACCAACCAGCTTGAGACTGTTTGTGGTTCTGAGATGCAAACTTTCCCTTGTAAAGTGATCGAAATTAAAGCCTTGCATCAAAATTTCACATTATGTTCTAAACACTACCTTAACCATTTTGTTAACCATATTTCTATTGAGATGCTCTGTTTCTTTCAATTAATTTTAAATATAACAAAGAATTTAGTAAAATAACTTAGTTATCATTCAGCTAGTGTTAGGAACATAAATTGTGATCGAGGTTTGGTGGAAGGTTTTAATTCAAAACTTTTGAAAACAAGACATTTATACTACAAAGCGGTTTCAGCCAGGTTGCTATCAAAAGGTTTAATTTATGACAAAATTATTTTACTAAATATTTCATTATTTTCGAAATTAATTGAAACAAAGCAGTATAAACCAGCAGAAACATAGTAAGAAAAGGGTTAGATGATTTATCTTCTCCATTTCACTCACAAGGCTAAAAGAAAGTTGCTCAAGGTTTTTGAATTGGTATTAAATCTGGGAACTCATCACTGCACAGTGAATTTAAAAAAATTATTTGGCTATTCTCTAAGAGACTGTTCTTCAGAATTGATGACTGCTTCATTAGAGTGAGCATTGATCCAATTTTTCTCATGGGGAAAGCATTTTGATATAGACCATCATGCTTTCCCTGGGGAGCACCCATGCTGGTGGGACATAAAAAGTACCCAGTACCCTCTACAAAGTGGTTGGTATTAGGAAAAGTATCCAGCTGTAGAAATCCTGGCAAAACAGACATAGGGTCTGGCCAGCTCCTGCCAAATTGTCTAACCTCTACCAGCATGGAAAATGGACATTAAATGATCATGATGGTACTGAATTTTCACCCTTTTCAACAGTTAATGTCCTTTGAATTGGACGGTTCAACAGGAACTAAGTTCCAGTGTCTGCTTTGGTAAGGTTTCTTATTTCTTTATTGCTCACAAAGGGCTACATGCAGAGGGGACAAACAAGGATAGACAAACGGATTAAGTTGATAATATCGACCCTAGTGCGTAACTGGTACTTATTTAATCTACCTCGAAAGGATGAAAGGCAAAGTCGACCTCGGCGGAATTTGAACTCAGAACGTAGCAGCAGACGAAATACCGCTAAGCATTTCGCCCGGCGTGCTAACGTTTCTGCCAGCTTTGGTAAGGTTTCTACAGCTGGATGCCCTTCTTAATGGCAACCACTTTACAGTGTGTGCTGGATGCTTTTTTTCTGACACTAGCACTGGTGAAGGTCACCGAGAACTTGCAAGACAAGACCCTGTCAACTAAGTTGGTATAGTATTATTAGCAGTATTCAGATTCCTCTGTCAAATGTATTGCTTATTTATTCACATTGTTTTGAATTAATCATGCATTATCTTATAGCTTCAGTATTTCGATGATGTGATTGTTTATTTTTAGAAGAACATTGTAGGTAGATGTGAGGGGCTGAATGTGGTCAGTTTGAACATATACAAGTACGATATTTTTATCTGGATATGGTTGTATGGCTGGTTTTAATGTTAAAGGTTTAACGATGTAAAAGCATAATAGAGGGACAGAGACAAATGTTTTTCCATCTGGGGAGAGAAAGAGAGAGAGTGAATAGGAATTGAGAAACAAAAAAAGGTGGATGGGTAGGTAAATGTGCTAAAGTGAGAAGAGAGGTAGTTGCAGTGAATTCTTGGATTCTAAGGATTCTTATAATTTGCAAAGTGCCGCCTGACTGGCTCCCATGCCGGTTAGCATGTAAAAAGCACCATTTGAGCGTGGCCAATGCTAGTGCTGCATGACTGGCTCCCGTGACAGTGGCATGTAAAAAGTACCATTCAAGTGTGGTCAATGCCAGTGCTGCCTGACTGGCTCTCGTGCCTGTGGCACGTAAAAAGCACCCACTACATTCGAAGTGGCTGGTGTTAGGAAGGGCATCCAGCTGTAGAAACCTTACTAGATCAGACTGGAGCCTGGTACAGCCTTCTGGCTTGCCAGTCCTCAGTCAAACCGTTCAACTCATGCCAGCATGGAAAGCAGATGTTCAACGATGACGATGCTGATTAGTTTTCCCTAGAATTGGTTCTTGATCTGATAAAGCCTTGTCATTTATAGGCACAGGCGTGGCTGTGTGGTATGAAGCTTGCTTCCCAACCATATGGTCCCAGGTTCAGTCCCCATCGTCTAGCACCTTGGGCAGGTGTTTTCTATTATAGCTTTGGGCTGACTAAAATCTTGTGAGTAGATTTGGTAGGCAGAAACTGAAAGAAGCCCATTGTATAGATATATATGTGTGTTTGTGTCTGCGTTTGTCCCCCACTACACTGCTTGATGACCAATGTTGGTTTGTTTATGTTCCTATGACTTAGCGGTTTGAGACCAATAGAATAAGTACCAGGCTTCAAAAAAAAAAGTGCTGGGGTCAATTCATTCAACTAAAAATTCTTCAAGGTGGTGCCCCAGCATGGTCACAGTCAAATGATTAAAACGAGTAAAAGATGAAAGATTAATAAAGCATCAGCTGTAAATAATGGCATGGATAATAGTTATGGTGGGCAGGTGGCACTTTCATGCATCTGCTATTTATTTCTACTAAATATTCTTCGACTTTATATGTGGCGCCAGCACAGGAGCTGTTTACATGACTCCAGCATGGGTGCTTTTTACATGACCTCTGCACTGACTATGTGGCACTGGCACGTCTTATGGCGTTCAAATTCTGCTATGGTTTACTGTCCTTTGTAATCGCTGAGAAGACAACCCATCAAGCCAAGTAAAACTGCAGTTGTGGAAGACACCAGTGTCATGTAAATGGCACCTGTGCTGGTGGCATGTAAAAGCACTCATTACACTCTCGAAGTGGTTGGCGCTAGGAAGGGCGTCCAGCTGTAGTAACCATACCAAATGAGACTGGAGTCTGGTGCAGCCCCTCAGCTTACCAGTCCTGGTCAAACCATCCAACCCATGCCCCAGCATTGGACAATGGATGTTAAATGATGATGTTGATGATGGCTAAGTCAATAATTACCACCAATACACTGGTGTCAATTCAGTTGATGTTATTCTTCATCATATGAAGCTGTGTGTCTAATGAAGTGCAATCAGTATCATTTTAGAATTAATTAGTTTCAAATAATTAGTTCATTGTTGAATGGTTGATGAGTGTAAGAGGTGCAAACTTTCTTGCCTACATCATCATCATTTAATGATTGTCTTCCATGCTGGCATGGGTTAAATTGTTTGACAGGTTCTTATGACCTGAGAAACTGTATCAAACTCCAAAGTCTGTTTTGGTATGGTTTCTCCAGCTGGGTGCCTATCCTAACACCAACTAATTTATGGAATGTACTTGGTGCTTTTTTTTTTGTTTGTGGTGTTGGTAGAAGCGAGGTCACCAAGTGACTTAGAAGATGAAGTCTGCTTGACTGAGAGCAGGTGTAGCAGATGAGGTAGTTTTCTGCCAGGTGTTGAGAGGCTAAACTATAATAGAGTGACAAGAGCATGTGTCTTGCTGTAGGTGAGATACATGGCTGCCTCCCATTATACAAAGGAGGATAGGAGTAGATGAAAATGTTTGCAAACTGGAAACTTCATTTCTTTTTCATGAGACACAAGGCTGATTTCATTGGTGGGGAGAGAATATAGTCAATTGGATCAATCATAACCCTCTAGCATTTAAATTGCCCCATATTCAAGAATCAAATTTTTCGACAGTTAACTCTAAAACTGGTTTAACCCTTTAACATTCAGATTGTTCTGTCAAATGTAGTCCTTGTATATTGACATTGTTTTGAATTAATCATACATTATCTCATAGCTTTGAGATTCTGATGATGTGAATGCTTACATTTAGAATGTCATTGTAAGGTAGATGTGGGCGGCCAGATCTGGGCAGTTTGAACATAAAGCATGCAAAATGTTTGGGCCAGATATGGCCAACCTAAATACTAAAGGGTTAAATTAAAATATATAGAAGACACACATCTTTTGGGGAATTGTATTAATGCTTTGTAGATGAAACAAATCACTCACTTTGTGGTAAATGGTATCACACTTCATGGTTGAGCAGTTTATGCTTTGAAAGTTATTTAAAAATACATGTTTGGGTGTGACCACGTGCCTTTACAATGTCACCATTTTGGTGTTGAGAGATTTTCTGATAAACAGCAAAGACATGGAATGTACCTTACAAGTAAGCAAAGTGGCGAATTCGCTAGTACTTTTTGTCCACAGAACATATATTAATTTACAGCTATTTATAGTACACGCAATCTTGGACAGAACCAAATTGGTCTAATTTACATAATGATGCAAGTGCTTGGCAATGTGATTGAATTAATAGAATCACTTTCTCTGCAAGGTTAAACACATGTTTATAAGATTTAGCTTACGTTTATATTTATCCTAAATTAGCAACACTGACCAGTGGTTCCATTAATTCAAATTGCCAATTCTTATACTGTTTTGTTGAGCAAATTAGGTAAAAAAAAATGGTAATCCCTCAGACATGACTGTCTTTGGGTCCCAAAACTTGTAGGGCAGGTTGCCTGATTTCCATGATGTTTAAGTAACTGAGATCACAACAGCCTCTTTGAACAGGATGCCAGTCTGTTGCAGGGTTACTCGTGGTTGAACGGACTGGAACAACAGGAAATGAAGTGTTATGCTCAAGAACATGAAACCTAGGAATTGAAATCACAATCTTGCAATTGAGTGCAACACCTTAATCATCAGGATGATTACCTTCATGTTAATTAGGTAGACTAATTTAATACTGTCTAAGTTTGCATACTCTATAAATAGCTCTCTGCTCATATTTCCTCTGTGAAAAGTAAGTGACCAATCTCTAATGAGCTGAGAATAAATATTAAAATTAATCAGATCAGTATCCTTTCATTGACTTCAGACAGAAAAACCCGTGATTTAACCCCAATTTCTACTTCATACAGTGAGGCTGAATTGTTTGTTCTTCTAGAAAGGTGTTTATAAAGTTTACCTTGTATGTGTGTGTGTTTTTTATTTACTTGTTTCAATCGTTTGACTGTGGCCGTGCTGGGGCACTACCTTGAAGAATTCTCAGTCAAATGAATCAACCCCAGTACTTATTGTTTAAGCCTGGCACTTATTCTGTTGATCTCTTACTGAACCGCTAAGTTAGGGCACGTAAACACACCAATGCCAGTCGTCATGTGACGGTGAGGAAAAAAGACACACACACACACATGACAGGCTTCTTTCAGTTTCTGTCCCCTTGAAAGGCTTTGGTTGGCCTGACACTATAGTAGAAGACACTTGCCCAAGTAGGACTGAACCCGGAACCATGTGGTTGGGAAGCAAGTTTCATACCTCGCATCCACCCCTGCAACTGTGTATCTCAATGGTAGTATATAACAAAATATAATAAAAATCTTTTGATGGCTAAATCCCCTCCTTGCTACCAACCACTTATGAAGCAATAATGAAGAGCCTTTTGTGTGTGAGCCATGTGCAAGCAGTAATGTGCCTTGCTGTGGTATACAACACAATGGTTGTGCATTAGATAGAAGAGTATTTTAATATTGAGCTGTCATAAAGTTCTTTAAGAAATGGATAAGTATTTCTACCTTCTGTTATAATCATTAATCCTTTAGCATTTAAGTTACTGTCAAAAGTAATGTTTACTTATTCACATTGTTTTTTTAATCATACATTATCTTGTAGCGTTGACGTTTCGATTATGTATTTGGTTACATTTTGAATGACATTGTAGGTTAGACGCAAGTGGCCAGACCTAGCCAGTTTGAACATAAAACATATAGAGTATTTGGCTCAGATATGGCCATTTAAATGCTAAAAGGTCAAAGACTGTCTTTGTATACCTAAGGCAAATCTCTTTGGTGAAGCCCTTCTGCTTATAGCTATGTCCTCTTCACTAGAGACTCAATGCAGTACAAAATCTACTCATCTTGTTGGTTCTTCTGTATTTATCAGTTTGTTTCTCTATATACTTATAAAACTAGATGTTACTGTCAATTTGTATAAAATTACAAATAACTTGGATGAATGAATTTTTAAAATTAATTTCATTATTATTATTATTATTATTCCTTGCAAGCTGGCGATCTGGCTGAATCGTTAGCACACTGGGCGAAATGCTTAGCGGTATTTCGTCTGCTGCTACATTCTGAGGCCGACTTTGCCTTTCATCCTTTTGGGGTCGATTAAATAAGTACCAGTTACTCACCGGAGTCGATGTAATCAACTTAATTCCTTCCCCCAAACTTTGAGGCCTTGTGCTTCCAGTAGAAAGGATTATTCCTTGTGAAAGTTTGTGGCCTAGCAGTTAGGGTGTTGCACTCACATTTTGGTGATTGTTGATTTGATTCCTGGACTGAGCAACACATTGGGATCGGTTGTCATGCTGTGGTGACGGGTCAAACACAAAGAGACACACATGACAGGCTTCTTTCAGTTTCCATCTACAGGATTCCTTCACATTGCTTCAGTTTGTCTGGGGTTACAGTAAAAGACGTTTGACTAAGGTGCAGTGCTGTAGGATTGAACCCAGAACTTTGTGGATGGGAAGCAAACTTACCACAGTCATGCTTGTGCCTTGTATCTTGACTTTCATCATTTAGCGTCCGTTGTCCATGCTGGCATGGGTTGGATGGTTCAACTGAGTTGGCATGCTGGAAGGCTGCACCAGGCTCCAGTCTGATTTGGTATGGTTTTCTACAGCTGGATGCCCTTCCTAACGCCAACCACTCTGAGAGTGTAATGGGTGCTTTTATGTACCACCGACACAGGTGTCATTTGCATGACACTAGGATGCATTTATGTGCCACCGGCACAGGTGCCAATTTGTGTGACACCAGTATCTGCCACGACTGCGATTTGTGAAAGATAATTTCAATACCTAGCTAACTGGCACTTGGCTGTTCTGCTCTCAGTAGAGTTTTATCTGTTGCACACATTCAGGTTAGAGGACAACTAACTTCCTTCCCATCACTAGTCTCAGAGTTTTTTTTCACTAAGTTTCAGACTTTCGTCATCATCATGAGTTCTCAACTGTTTTTTGTCTATGGACCCCTTTGATTACCATTTTATTCCAGTTGACCTTCCCCTAGTTATTCAATGTTTGAAGAAACTGCTTTCAAAATTTTGTAGAACTTCTTTCAAAATTCCTATTTTGGTTTTCACTCATTAATTTGTGTAGGTTGAATTATGTAAAATGTTAGAGAAAGAAACCTAGCTGTTTCTTGCAATACATACCAATACATTTAAAACAAATTTTTTTCCAGGGTTCTTAATGCATTATTGTGGATCCTAAATTTGCTATTTTGGTGTGTGGAAACCGCCCCCCCCCCCAATCTTATATGGGCTCCAGTTGAGAACCACTAACCATCATTTAATGTTTGTTTTCCATACAGCATGGGTTTGACAGTTTGACAAGGAGCTAGAAACCAGAAGCTGGATGCCCTTCCTAATACCAATCACTTTACAGTGTGTACTGGGTGCCCTTTACATGGCACCAGCACTAGTGATTTTTATGTGGAACCAGCAACTATAGGGTCACCAAGTAACTTGCATGCAAAGGTCAAAATGAATCTCCCTCTGGATAGAATGTGGGTAGTGTTGAACTTGTTACTGCAAATCAGCAAACCACCTTTTATTTAGAGTGTGTGGACTTGATCATGATCTTAAACAAACAGTGACTGTGTATAAAGTGATTGCGTGACTGCTGTCCTCTGCCTTATTGACACAGCAACATGGTGGGGAGAAAGAGAGAGTGAGAGTGATAGAAAAAATGTTGGAAAGAGAGAGATAACTGGCATTCCATTGGTTATGATGACAAAGGTTCCTGTTGATCCGATCATCAGGAGATATGCTGTGATTGAGAAGATCCAGCAACTAAAGTAAGATCACAGCCATGGCTGATGACAGTATTGCATGTCTGGCCTATTTAAAAATATCCTTGATGTGTGGGCAATATGATATGCTTGTGAAGACCTGTTGAGTCAAGTAAAACCAAAATCGTAGCTGTGGTCAGTGCCCCTGACTGGCTCCCATTCCGGTGGCATGTAAAATGCACCATCTGAATGTGGCTGATGCCAGTACCCACTGACTGGCTCCTGTGCTGGTGGCACATAAAAAGCACCATTTGAATGTGGTCGATGCTAGGTCCGCCTAACTGGCTCCTGTGCCGGTGGCACGTAGAAAGCACTATCTGAACATGGTCGATGCCAGGTCCACCTGACTTTCTCCTGTGCTGGTGGCACTTAAAAAGCACCCACTACACTCTGAGTGGATGGTGTTAGGAAGGGCATCCAGCTGTAGAAACATTGCCTGATCAGATTGGAGCCTGGTGCAGCCACTGGCTTTCCAAACCTGTCACTCTGAGCTGACCCTGTGTTTTTACACCTATTTGTCAACAGTGAGGAGTTTTCTCCATAACAAAATACTGTGAATTGCTTTCTTACATGTTTGAATTATGCTTCAAACATATTTGAACTTGTAACAAGTTTGTATAAAAATTATATATTTTCAAGAGTAAGACCTTAAGTTTGATGCATTTTCCAGTTAATGATGAAAGGAAAAATTGGTTTGACAGACGCCATTATATGATGAGAAAATTAACAACAGACTGACAGTAAAAGGAGTTTGAACCAATTCTTGAAGTAGCAGTTTTACTAATTAAACTCAAATGAATTGCCTTAACATTTGTCAACATTTTCATGAGTGTTTTCATTCCACCTTGATCGTAATTTCTTAGATGTTTTGGTATCAGCAACACTTCCTGTTTTCTTAAATCTAAAAATTATCTGCATTGAAGGTGGATGGGTGGTTGTAAATTTCTTTTCCTTTTATACACAACTTAAGCTTCATTTTTAGTTTATCATCGCTTAAATGTCCATATTTCCATGCTAGCATGGCAGATGGAATTTATTGAGGCAGATTTTCTATGGCCAGATACCCTTTCTGTTTCCAAGCAAGATAATACTTCTCCATGGCCGATAATCATTTGCAAATGTCATGCAATATCAAGGCAAGGAGACAGACACATTTACTTATCATTTTGGCATCCAGTTTTTCATCTTTCATGGTGCTTGTGGAATTTGTTGAGACTGATTTTCTGTATGAGTATGCCTTCCTTTCACCAACTTTACCTGTTTCCAAGTAAGGCAGTGGTTCTCAACCCTTTTTATCTTTGGTCCCCACCCCCCTTTGATGAATACTTTATTCTGGTGGACACGCTTAGCCATTCAATGTCTAAAAATTAGTTTTATAGATTCTTTTTTTTCAAAATTCTTATTTTGTTTTTCAAGCATTAACTTGTGTAGGTTGGACTGTGTAAGACATTAGAGAAAGAAACCTTTTTCTTGCTATAAATACATCTAAGCAAAATTTTTCATGAACCCTTAATATACGACTGTGGATTCCCATTTTACTACTTTGCTTGTGTGGACACCCAGGGGTCATACAGGCCCCAGCCGAGAACCGATGAAGTAAGGTAATATTTTCCCGTTGTCAGACATGTTTTCATGGAAGACTGGAGATGAACAATGTCACTTGTATGATTTTGATGCTTGTTTGGAATTATTACATGATGTCAAGACAAGGTTATATACACATATACGCACACACGTCTATCTTTCTCTATATATGATGGGCTTCTTTCAGTTTCCATATAACAAATCCACTCACGAGGCTTTGGTAGTAGAAGGACCTTGCTTAACCCTTTAGCATTCAGATTATTCTATCAAATGTAATCCTTATTTATTCACATTGTTTTGAATTAATCCTGCATTATTTTGTAACTTCAAGAGTTTGATGATGTGGTAATTTATTTTTAGAACGACATTGTAGGGTAGGTGTGAGGGCCCAGATTTGACCAGATATAGCCAGTTTAAATACTTAAAGGGTTAAGGTGCTATGCAGTGGGGCTAAACCTGAGATCACATGCTTGAGAAGCAAGTTTCTTAACCATACAGCCATGCCTGGGTTTATAGTGAATATAATTGTATGGGTATGCCACTAGAAGCCAACAGACAAGTGGCAATGTTTAGTGTGTGTTAAAGAAATAAAGTTTTATAGACATTCTGCTAGAGTTTGACGACAGTGCTAAAATCTGGTGTGCGTGGAAAAAGAGATATTGACCACCACCATTCTCATTCTACATCCATTTCCCATGCTGGCAGGAGTTGGATGGTTTGACAGGAGCTGCTAAGGCCGGGAGCCTGCACCAGGCTTCAGTTGTCTGTTTTGGTATGGTTTCTACAGCTGGATTCCTTTGCTTACGCCTGCCACTTTACAGAATGTACTGGGTGCTTTTTATGTAGCGCTAGGGCCGACAGGGTCACCCAAGCAACTTGCAAGACAAAACCGCTTAGCTGCGAGGTAGGGTAGTGTTGAGTGGGGGTAGGGAGGGCTTTGTGCCGGTAGAATATTAGAGAGTAAGATGGAAATCTTGTTAGTTGATCAGTGACTGGAATAAAATTATCTGATAGTGGGGGAGATGATGATTTTTATGAAAAGGAGAATTTATTCATTAAGGTTTATAGGTGAATCATTACCAAACAGGAAGACTTTTTATGACTCTTCATGTTTGCAGGAATATGGGGTATCATGGTGTTGAAAAAACTCCCAGACACTGACAGGTGATCAACGGAGTGGCCAAGTGATTTGAAATGTCGGGGCCCCAAGCCTCCTCTTGCGTTCTATGGGAAATGCCAGGTTTGAGAAAACGAAGTCACCTGAATGGCTTCCCATTTCACCTATGTAGAATGCATTGCAAAATTGCAAGTAACGAAGTAGAAAAGGTTGGCAGATATGCCGTTAAAATCTTTAGAGTGCATACGTACCAGGACAAATGGGCGCTACTAATGATTGGCCTGGCTAACTGAACAATTGGTCTGTTTTGACAATAGCACTTTTTGGCGCTTGAGGCATCATATACAGGTAGAGAGAGAGAGTGGTGGTGGTGGGGGGGAGAACAAGAGAAAGTTTAGAACGTTCTGGATAGATCAGTGTTGAATTACTGTTAAATGGTGCCAGAATGGCTTTGCCATACATTCTGGGATTCCAAATTGCTTATGGTGTTTGATATGAGGAGACAATTGTGTAAATACGCTGGAGCCAGTGAATTTCTAATAGATGTTTCAGTCTCAGAAAGCAGACGATAACAGAGGAGTATTTTAGTTGTAGTGCGGTCGTGTGGAAGGTTAAAAAATATATATTTCGTTTGCAAGAGTATGTATAGCTTGTTGGAGGTCGATGGTTCTAGCTCAGTGGAAGGTGGAATCCACAACAGAACTGACACGACTACGATTGAAGAAGTGCTGCATCTCTTATCATTTAATTGTTTGTCATTAGACTGCGGCCATGCTGGGGCACCGGCTCGAATTTTTAGTCGAATGAATCGACCCCAGTATCTTTTTTTTTTTTAAACTTGCTACTTGTATCGGTCTATTTTGCCGAATCGCCGAGTTCCGGAGACATAAACATATCAACACCGGCTGTCGAGTCATCGAAGGACACACGCACGCGCGCGATGATCTTATTTCAGTTTCCGTCTACCAAATCCACTCACAAAAGCTTTGGTCGGGCCAATGCTATAGTGGAAGACACTTACCCGAGGTACCAGTCGTGAGACTGAACATGGAACCATGTTGTTGGGAAGAAAGCTTTTTATCAAACAGCCACACCTCAGATTTATAGCGCTCGTAAGAGTTGATATTAAAAAAAAAAAGAAAAAAGATTTTGGATTAATGTGTGTGTTGGAGGTAAGAGTTGGGAATTAGTTGACGCATAGTAATGTGGAGGTGGGTTGGTGTTGATGGTGACAGAGATACCGAGAAGGGTGGCTGAAATGTTGGCTATAGTGGAGGTTATGCTGTTCTTAGAGGCTGAAGTAGTTGATCTCTGCGAGAAAATTGGCACCATCGTAATCAATATAATGACTGTACATTTCAGTATGGTTTACCAACAAGGGGAGATAACAGGGACCTCCATCTTAACCCATTAACTGCTAAATTTTTTTATTCATATTTTTTGGCTTTGCCAAGTGTCTTAGGAGTTAAAATAATATATAGTATTTAAATTTTCTCCATATGTGAATTATTTTGGAAATTATGATAAATTTTTTCGAAAAGTCCCAAATGCGAATCGCTAAAAAAACAAAAGAACAAAACAAAACAAAACATATTTATCCTTTTCTATAAACATTTTAGTTTTTTTGAAACAATAGTATCAAATACGAATGTGTATAAATTTCAATGAATGATATAGATGGGAAACGCAAAAAGAAAAAAAAAATGACGTTTTTAAAATAGTAATTTTTTTTTTTTTTTTGTAGTTCAAAAATTGCGATTTATGACCTAAAATGTCCTCTAGAATTAGCCAGAGCCAATAATGACAAACTTTAACTTCTAAATCTTGTTAAACACCTCTGCAAATACTATGTACATAAGCAATTCACTTTGACTACAATGAAGAACCGGCATTGACTGGTTTTAGCAGATTTCTAAATGGGGCTCATGTTTGGCAATGGGTTAATGTCTATATCCACCTTATTAGTGATAAAATAATCACCAGAGAAAGAGAAATAATTGAGTGGGTGCAAGTTGGTGGAACTGGATTGGAGTACAGGCCAAGCAACCCGGGAAGACTTCTGATGGGCCATTGTTAAGGAAGGGCATCCATTAATCATAAATATTTCTCAATATTTGGAACCAACTTAGCGACCTGCATCCATTTAAATTAATAAAAGAAATGTGCTTCCAGCATAGTGTGTTATGTTGGTCTGAGAAGTTTGCTTCCCAACCTCATGGGTCCAGGTTCAGTCCAACGGCGTGGCACTTTGGGCACATGCCTTCTACTTGTAGTCTCGGGTCGACCAAAGCCTTGTGAATGGATTTGGTAAACGGAAACTGAAAGAAGCCTACCGTGTGTGTGTGTTGTCCCCATCACTGCTTGACAACTACTGCTGTGATGCTTACATCCACGTAACATAGTAATTCAGCTGAAATGAAGGGTAGAATAAGTATCAAGCTTAAAAAAACAAAACAAAAAAACAAACAAACAAGTACTACGGTCAATTCATTCGACTAAATTTTTTTTATATATTTTATTTTTATTAACCCTGTAAGTATGAAAGGCAAAGTTGACGCCTGTAGGATGTGATCACGAAGGAGCACAACTGATTACTACTATCTACCTGCTCTGCCAATCTACTTAAAATTTTTGCTATTGTACAGGTATTTTGTCACAAAAATTTCGAGAAAAAACGTAGCGAAAGAATGTTCTTCATAACGAATAGCGAAACATTTTAAAATATACTTTATTTTTTTTATTCCCCTCTCCCACTCGTAAATTTTACCCGTTGTGTCAATCACTACTGTAATTATATTTGTATTGCAAGGCCACGAGGATCTGCCGTATAGAGACGATCTTGGTAATAATTATCGAAATAATTGAAGGGAGACAACTTGGGCGAAGATTTATGAAAGTGAGCGAGAAACCATTTTAATAAATTCTGCATCGTAAAAGAAAGAAAAAGAGATAAATACATTGTTTGATAACCGAGTTAGTTGTACTTTAGGAAACACAGAGGGTTTACTAATAGGAACACAATTTAAATTAACTTAAAAATGAAGTGAAATTGATGGTTTTTAGTTATATCCCTGTCCATTCTAGTTTGTCTTCGATCCTTCAGAATCGATAAAATGTAACAGCCAAGATTCTTTACAAATTAATGACGTGTGTGAATGTTAGAAATTTGTTGTTGTTGTTATTTATTCCGCCGAGGTGGACTTTGCCTTTCATCCTTTCGGAGTCGATTAAATAAATACCAGTTACGCACTGCGGTCGATGTAATCGACTTAATCCCCTGCCTCAAGCTGCCTTTGTGGCAACATTTTTTAATAATAACTATTTATTAAGGATGTAAGCTGACAGAAATGTTAGCACGTCGGGCAAAATGCTTCGCGGCATTTCGTCCGTCCTTACGTTCTGAGTTCAAATTCCGCCGAGGTCGACTTTGCCTTTCATCCTTTCGGGTGCGATAAAATAAGTACCAGTCATATACTGGGGTCGAATGATGTTGATGATGATGATGATGATGATGATGATCATCATCATCATCAAGGCAAGCTGGCAGAATTGTTAGTATGCTGTTAAACATTTTGTCTGCCTTTATGTTCTGAGTTCAAATTCTGCTGAGGTCGACATTCTTTTGGGGATCAATAAAATAAGTACCAGTTGAGCAGTAGGGTTGATGTAATTGAGTAGCCCCTTTCCACCGAATTTCCAGCTTTGTGCCTATTGTAGAATAATTGTTTTCTTTCTATAGACACAAAGTCTGAAATGTTGGGGAAGGGATGTAGTGGATGACATCGACCCTACTCCTCAACTGGTGCTTTTTGGGGCCCCCAAAAAGATCAAAGGTAAAATCGATCTAATTATTATCGAGATGACAAGTTGGTATAGTTGTTAGCATGTTGGAAAAGAATGCTTAGCATCATTTCTTCAGATTCCACTACAACCATTTTTTGTCTTTTGTCCCAACAGAAAAGGTTATTAGGATTGTTAAGGCAGCAATTGGACAAAATGCTCAGCGGCATTGCTTTGGAATTCTAATGTTCTGAGTTTGACCCAGTTGAACACTGGGGCCGATGTAATTGAGTAACCTCTCCCCCCTAAAATTGCTGGTTTTGTACCAGAATTTCAAGCTGTAATTATTATTAGGAGAGTAACAGAATTGGTAGGAATCAGACTGAATACTTTCAGTATTTCGTGGTGGGGAAGGGGGCTCAATGAAATAAATGACTGTACTGGGGTCAGTGTGGTCATTTATACTCCCTCCATCCTATTTATGTGTTAGTGTAAGCACTCACTAACCCTCTCAGACTTGGGACCCCCTGTTACTAACTTCCCTCCACTTGGGCTCCTGAGCAAAAAAATATATAATTGCGTATACAGCTCAAGAGTAACAATTGCAGGCAAAATAATGGACAGAATGACAAAAAAAAATTTCAGGGAAATAACAATAATAGGCATATCTCTCAACAACCATGTTTGGTTGTGCTAATTTCCTCATCTCTTTCACCAATTTGATTGTCCGATTCACTCTCATTGCTGGCATAAGTTTAAACTCTTTGTTCAAAGAATAAATATCAATAATTTTCTCAACTTCAAAGGCCTTGCTCATTCATAAGACAAAGTGCTGGGTTCATCACACCCACTTTTTTTTTTTTTTTAAATAATTAAAAACAAAGTAAGCAACAGCTATGGGCAAAACCATTAACAATGAATCGTAAACACACTTCACCACAAATTTGCAACATGGTCAGTTGTCTGTTTCTAGTATTTTATCTTTTATTTTTCTACATGTGTTGTTCATTACTACTCAAGCAGGAACCTAGTGGTGATGACATTTAAGCTATTCCTGTTACAACATGACAGGGTTGAAATAGTAGTAGTTATCATTTTAATGTCCACTTTTCTGTGCTTGTCTAGGTTAAATGGAATTAGTTGGCAGATTTTCTATAGCCAGATGCTTTTCTTTGTTACCAACCCATACCTGTTTCCAAGCAGAGTTATCATTCTTGATGACCAGATTTATTTCATAGTAGACTGGAAATTGCTTGCATGATGGTAATTCTCATTTACAATCATCTTGCAAATTACTTGGCAACCCTGTTGGTACTGATGCCACATAGAAAGCACCCAGTACACTCTGTATTGTGGTTGGCATTAGGAAGGGCATCCACTCATAGAAACCATGCCAAAGTAGACAATGAGGCCTGGTACAGTTCTTTGGCTCATTGCATCCAACACATGCCAGCATAGAAAACAGACATTAATTGATGATGATGTCAAGGCATGGCAGCACACGTACATGCAGTGGACTTGTTTCACTTTCTGCCTTCTAAATCCACTCACAAGGCTTTCATTGGCCCAATAAATATTCTTGTCACCAAAGTGCTATTGATGTTACATCATGTAATGGTATGAAGTTTCAAAGACATCTCAGGAAATTATTTGCAGACTTGTCTGGTGTGATGGTTTGAGATAAGCTTAACCTTTTTGTTACCATATTTCTGATGAAATATACTGCCTTTGTTACAAATAATTTTGAAGAAAATAGTGAAGAATTTAGTAAACTAACTTTCTCATTATTAAGCTGGTGTTTCAAATATAAATTAATATAAAATTTTGATAGAAAGGTTTAATTACAATCATTTTAAAACTGGGAATTAGCCACACCCATGCTGACACCATGTATAAAGCACCCCTGATGACACCACATAGGAAGCACCCAGTACACTCTGTAAAGGGGCTGGTGTTAGGAAGGGCATCCAGCTATAGAAACCATGCCAAAACACAACTGGAGCTTGGTGCAGCCCTCCGACTTGCTAGCTCCTGTAAAACTGCCCAACCCATGCCAGCATGGAAAACGGATATTAAATGATGGATGCCAGAACTGCCGGACTGGCCCTCATGCCGGTGGCACACAAAATCACCCACTACACTCTTGGAGTGGTTGGCGTTAGGAAGGGCATCCAGCTGTAGAAATTTTGCCAGATAAGATTGGAGCCTGGTGCAGCCTTCTGGTTCGCCAGTCCTCAGCCAAACCGTCCAACCCATGCCAGCATGGAAAGTGGACATTAAACGACTATGATGATGATAATGTTGATGACAATCATCATCAGGAGTGGCCTTAAGCAGGTTGGTATAAAAAGGGGTTAAGCTCTATATTTCTGCACTCTAGTTTCTCGCAAGCTGCTACACCATTAAATTATTATAACTCATAATAATGTGAACAATTATATGTTGAATTTTGCAGGTGTCACTGCCGATGTTGGAGAACGGATGATAGAAGCATGCAACGGAGATCTCCAAATGGCTGTGGAAATGCACATGGATGGAAACACTAGCATTATGCTTCCCAATTCCGAAAAGGGAAGTACAAGTACAAAATCAAGTATTTCAAATAAGTAAATGCAGTTTTATTTATTTATTTTTTTTGTAAATCTTTAACTGGTTTCAGCCATATTGGGACAGCGCCTAAGTTATGGGGATGTAAACACACCGACACTGGTTATCATGTGATGGGTGGAACACACACACACACACACATGCATGCACACACATGCACAGAGAGAGAGAGAGAGAGAGAGAGAGAGGCCTCTTTTGGTTTCCATCTACCAAATCAACTCTCAAGGGTTTGTTCAGCCCAATGTTTTAGTAATAAAAAAAAAAAAAAAAACTTGTCCAAGGTGCCATGCAGTGGGACTGAACCCAGAACTATGTAGTTGGGGAAGCAAACTTCTTACCACACAGCCACGCCTGACAATCCTTCTAATATTTGTTCAATTAATCTCATGTGGTAAATCATGATTTAAACATAAGTGTACAATTTTAGTGATGATGTGTGGTTTAGTGGTTTGGGTTTTGTACTACTTATAACAAGGTTGTTGTTTCAATTCCCAGACCAGGTGGTGTGTTGTGCTCTTGAGCAAAACACTTCATATCATGTTACTCCAGTCCAGTCAGTTGTAAATGAATAATTCTGCAATTGTTTGGCATTATGATCTCAGCCACTTGTATGCCATTTCTACCGAGCTGGTAGAAATGCTTAGTGGTATTTCGTTTGCCGCTACGTTCTGAGTTCAAATTCCGCCGAGGTCGACTTTGCCTTTCATCCTTTCGGGGTCTATAAATTAAGTACCAGTTGCATACTGAGGTCAATGTAATCGACTTAATTTCTTTGTCTGTCTTTGTTTGTCCCCTCTATGTTTAGCCCCTTGTGGGCAATAAAGAAATAAGAAACCTGCTACTACCTCTAAGGATCCTCCTGGCCATTTCAGAAAATCAAATTCCCAAGTGTCCTTAATGTTTATTACTCCTCCTCTACATCTTCCACACACGAAGACTACTTTCCTTGTTAACCTCTTGTGTGTCCATTGCTTGCACTGTATGGAAGTCCTCCCTACACCTTTCTTACATATTGAGCAGAGCAATTTACTTGATAAGAAGAGACTACTGTCTGTTTTCTTGCTTGCTACAACTTTTGGTCTTTGCTTGGTTAACTTTAAGGCCCTTTGATTCCAGGTTTTTGTTTCCACACCTGAATTTCTTTACCAATTCTGCTACAGATTCCACTATAAGAACAAGATCATTAGCATATAGTAGCAGCTGGTCTTAAATTTCTCTCTTATGGTCTGAAGGACTATGATGAATAGGAAGGGGGCTGGAAACTGAGCTCTGGTGAATTCCTATCTCTATTCTAAATTCATTGTTGTACTCATTGCTAACTCTCACCTTACTAACAATACCCATTTGCATGCCCCTAGTTTTCTCAGATCACAGAATGCAACATTCTGTCAGACGCTTTCTCCAGGCTGATGAATGCCAAGTACCATGGTTTACTTTTGGCTAAATACATCTGCAATATAGAGATGTACTTGCATAGCAAGTGTTTTGATCTGAGATTGTGGGCTGAAACTAAAAGGATGGAAGTGTTGAAGACACAAGCTTGCAATTTAGAAACACATAAAGACTGTTAACTTCACTTTTATTCTCTTACTTGTTTCAGTCATTTGACTGCAGCCATGCTGGAGCACTGCTTTTAATCAAACAAATCGACCCCAGGATTTATTCTTTGTAAGCCTAGTACTTATTGTATCAGTCTCTTTTTGCTGAACCACTAAGTTACGAGGTTGTAATCACACCAACATTGGTTGTCAAGCGATGGTGGGGGGACAAACACACAAACATATATATACATATAAATATATATACACAGTGGGCTTCTTTCAGTTTCCATCTACCAAATCCACTCACAAGGCTTTGATCAGCCCAAGGCTATAGAAGACACTTGCCCAAGGTGCCATGCAGTAGGACTGAACCCAGAACCGTGTGGTTGGGAAGCAAGCTTCTTACCACACAGTCAAGCCTTATTTGTAACATGGTGTGGAAATTTTTGCCACTCAGAATTGTTGACCTGTTCACTGACAAAAAATTGTCTAAGAAGAGGCATCAGTAGTATTTCTCCTTGGCACAAAACCACGTTGCCAGTACCACCTGACTGGCCTTCGTGCAAGTGACACGTAAAAGCACCCACTACACTCTCTGAATGGTTGGCGTTAGGAAGGGCATCCAGCTGTAGAAACTCTGCCAAATTAGATTGAAGCCTGGTGTTGCCATCCGGTTTCACCAGTCCTCAGTCAAATCGTCCAACCCATGCTAGCATGGAAAGCGGACGTTAACGATGATGATGATATATACACGCATTCAGTGCTATGTCATAGAATTGTTGGAGTGGTTCTGCTGGTAACTATCTTTCCCCCTTTTTGTCAATTCTTTGATGGACTCTGTGTGTATATGTGTATGTATGTGTGTGTGTGTGTGTGTATGTATATAATGATTGCTACTTGTCTTGATTCTTTGGCAGTGTTTGTTTTTAATGCTGCTGACACAGCTAGATTCAATGGTATTGTCCAGGTGACAAAACCATAATGTTCATGAATTCTATAGCTTCATGAGCACTTGAAAAATTACACACACACACACACGCATATATATAATTAGAGGATATGTTAACCTCAAGATGGGATGGTTGCAACCAAGGAAATACTGGTTCAATACCTAGTATTGTTGGGGAATGAAACTCCCTTAAAGCAGTAGGTATATATTAAGCATATAGTTTATATCCAGTTAAAAGAAGAAAAGAAAATGGAGATAAGGAAGTTAACAATTATTTATTATTAACAAATTGGTCAGCTTTGCTTCTTACAGCTGTTTCAATTAATACTCAGTAACTTAGTCAAAATTTGTACATGAAATTTGCATTTATGTGACATGAGCATAATTTCATCAGAGAAAAAAAATGTACCTTGAGATGTTATATGTGGCCCTATCAATTCATTTCAGCAGGCTAAATGTTACAGTTTATGATTTGTATTATTACATATATATATATATATATATATATATATATATATAAGTTAACATATATAAATGTTTGGCTGGAGAGACCAAATGTGTGCATGCCTCTTTTCTTGATTTTCTCTCTGCTAGTTTTAGGTATGTTTACTCTCTCCATTGGGTTGGTGACAAGAAGGGCACCCAGCTACAGAAAATCTGTCTTATCAAATCCCATTTGACCCATGGAAGCATGGAAAAGTAGATGTTAGACAACGACTATGATGATGATTCACATGTGCTCCTAAAACTTTACTATACCCTGTCGATTGTTTTTTTTGTTCACTAATAACTGAAATTAAATATTAATCACAATGACTTCATCCATTTATCCCTTCATACAGTCTCTGAAGACCACAATAAGTACTCTTGCTTCTCAGACTAACGTCAACTTCGTCATTTAACATCCATTGTCCATGCTAGCATGAGTTGGACAGTTTGACAGGTACTGTCAAGCCAGAAAGCTGCGCTACACTCCATTGTCTGTTTTGGCATGGTTCCCATGTAAAGTGGTTGGAGTTCGGAAGGGCATCCAACCACGCCAAAGCAGACTGTGGCTGTGGTGCAGCTCTTGGTTTCACAGCTTCCAGCATGGAGAACAAGACATTATTTGATGACGATGATGATTATATATGTGTATATAACTCCAGCATAAAAATAAATTAGGAAATCTACCAATGGTTGTAAAGAGCTGTTTATGTTATGTATTTTGTGATCTTTCATGTATTGTAAGTTTGTAAACTTATGTTTCAATACCTTTAATTGGCAGCACTGATGATGTTCGAGCACCAATTCCTCAAAAGAGAGAAATTCTTGTTGAAGATGCACCTGTGTTTGGTAAGTCTGGATACATTTCATTCCCTTCCTTCTCAAATACCTCAGAAATAAATCCCTACATTGGTCTGTTTCAGATACATGTCCAGGGTGGGCCAAAAGTCACAAGGGACTGAAATTTTAATTAAATTCTTTCTATCTCCTCTGTACTATTTATACTCAGCTCTGCTGTTCCCTGTAGGTAGGCCCAGCACCATCTCTCTCTCTCTCTCTCTCTCCAACTGTCTCTTTATCTTTCTCTCTAACTCTCCCTTTCCTCTTTGTACCACTGGGGTGGTCAAGTATCCCCTCTAATATGACAACTATCTCTCTCCCTCTATCATACTCTAACCTCTCACTTGGCACACACAGTCACTTTCCTTGGTCCCACTCCCTTTCATGACCCTGTTAGTGCCACTTATAAAAGCACCCACTACACTCTGTAAAGTGGTTGGCATTAAGAAGGGCATCCAGCTATGCCAAAGCAGACTATGGGGTGTGATGCAGCTCTTGGCTTCCAGCATGGAAAACAGGACATTATTTGATGACGTTGATTATATGTGTGTGTATAAAATCGCTGATGTGGCCAATGACAGTACTGCTTGATTGGCACTTGTGCTAGTGGAACGTTAAAAGCACATCCGAATGTGGGGTGTAACTGGGCCACTTATGAGTACCTCATTCATTGGACAATAAGCTTTGCTTACGAAGACCTATTGAGGCAAGTGAAATCATATCAAAATTGCTGACGTGGCTGATGACAGCACTGCCTGATTGGCACTCGTGCCAGTGGAACGTTAAAAGCACATCCGAGCATGATTGTTGCCAAGGCCACGGATTGGCTCCTGTGCCGGTGGGACGTAAAAAGCACCATTCGAGTGTGATCGTCGCCAGCGTTGCCCTACCAGCACATGTGCCGGTGGCATGTGAGAAACAACAGACGAGCGTGGCTGTTGCCAGTCTCACTGGACTGGCTCCCGTGCAGGTAGCATGTAAAAAACACCTTTTGAGCATGGTCATTGCCAGAACTGCCTGTCTGGCTCTCGTGGCGGTGGCACGTAAAAGCACCCACTATACTCAGAGTGGTTGGAGTTAGGAAGGGCATCCAGCTGTAGAAACTTTGCCAGATCAGATTGAGCCTGGTGCAGCCTTCTGGCTCACCAGTCCTCAATCAAACCGTCCAACCCATGCCAGCATGGAAAGCGGACGTTAAATGATGATGATATATAAAAATGTTGTGCATATGGTGCTATATTATTGTATATGTAAAACAAAAAATCCAGGAGTTTGACTTTTTGCCCATCCTCAACATTAATAAAAAAAAAAAGGAAACTGGATTTTAAAAAATTCTTGTATAGTCTTTGATTGGTGTCGAATCAAACAACATGGCACGATAGTTGCTATGTCTTAACTGGAATGGAGCAAAGCAATGAGCATTCTTAATAAAACAGATTTTTATGTATTTTTATCCTAGCCCTAATTAGCTAATTTATATAATTAGCTAATTTATATAATTAGCTAAGAAATAATTACAGTAAAAACAAACAGCTGCTTCCCATGATATTGGTTAAAGAATCACTGGTAGAGTTGTGTCTATTATACAAAATCGCTGCAATAGGCAGGTCTTTTTGTCTTTTTACTTGTTTCGGTCATTAGACTGTGGCCATACTGGGGTACTGCCTTGGAGAAGTTTTGGTTGAATGACTTGATCCCAGTATTGTTTTTAAGCCTGGTACTTATTCTATCAATCTCTCTTGCCAAGCTGCTAAGTTTCAGGGATGTAAACACACCAATACCAGTTGTCAAGTAGTGGTCACACACACACACACACACACACACACACACACACACACACTATGGGCTTCTTTCAGTTTCTGTGTACTAAATCCACTTTGGTTGGCCTGAGGCTATAGCAGAAGACACTTGATCAAGGTGTCATGCAGTGGGACTGAATCCTGAACCATGTGGTTAGGAAACCAACTTCTTACCGCACAGCCATGACTACTCTATAAATATATTTGAATTTGATTTCAATTTTAATTTTATGGGGAAAATTTTTCTCTCTCTCTCTAACTCACAACCTTCATCATAGAGCTACCTGTCAATGTGCACACTCAGTACTTTTGATGATAGTTTTATTGGGGAAAACAAAAAATTTACTTCCCCAACCAGGGCTGTGGAGTCAGTAAAACTATACTGACTCAGATTCACAATATCTTTATTCTTTGATATAAACCAGTTATAACATCTAGGCCTACTCAAAGTCCAAGCGTATGCATATGCTTTATGAGATATGTAGACCACAATCACTTAATTACATAAAGAGGAGTCGGCATTGGAGTCAGTCGGAGTCAAAGTTTTTTGTTTCGACTCCATAGCCCTGTCCCCAACACAAGTAGCTGAAAGCTAGAAATTTAGCTTTATTTTTGCTCCCTTCCCTTGGTGCCATTTAAAAAGCATCTAGTACACACTGTAAAGTGGTTGGTGTTAGGAAGGACATTCAGCTGTTGAAACCATGCTAAAGTGGACCATGGAACCTGGTGCAGCTCCTGTGAAATCGTCCAACCCATACCAGCATGGAAAGTAGACATTAAATGATGATGATGATTCAGAAACTACATTGCTGTAAAAATATTATTTTAAAAGGTTATCACAAAGCTGTGTCAATTTTTTGTTAGGGTTTGAAAAAAAAGACTGAAAAAAGATTTTCAAACAGCTTTATTTTTCCTTTACTATTTAAATTTTTTATCTTCAATCTTTTAAAAATGACACTGCCTTCGTTTGTATTAATTTTGAAAATAATGAATTTAGTAAAATAATTTTGTGATTATTAAATTACTGCTTAGAACCTAAGTTAATCGTGAAATTTTGATGGAAGATTTTAAAATCATTTTAGGACAGGAAGTTTGTCTCATAGAACCAGGGATGTTTTCAGGTCGGTGGTATCGAATTACACTTGTGGAGTTCCTCCTTGACCTTGCCAATGTTATCACTGTGTACTGAATTTTACTTTGGACACTTTCTCTATGTAACTCCATTTGTTTTTCTTGATAGAGATACAGATGCCAACAAGGAACCTGCCTTCTCTCCAATAAAATCAACTGCACTCTTTCTGATCACCTTGATTAAATGCATTAAAACAAAAGTTACTGTGGTCCTTATATAATCTGTGGCTAATCACTCTGCTGACCCAAACCAATTTTTAATATAAGACTGTCTCCGACTTTCACTAGCTGTGATCTTAACTCTTTCTATATTTGCTCTTGTGTTATATACCCACGTCTATTTTATACACGCCTTAGCCACTAACAATGAGTGTATAATGGCATTTTTCTGTTTCTAGTCCAGAAGATGATGAATGCCGACTCCATAGGTTTGTATGTGTTATCGATCCCCTCCTCTGCTCTGTTCATTTTGAATGCCAATATTTTATTTAATTCATTGCCATTCCATCATTTCTGTTGGCTTCAGTCACCGTCTCATGTTGGCTTGTGCTTGTATTATTATTATTATTATTATTATTATTATTTTTATTATATAAATATAGTTTGTAATTTTCTTTTTTCCCTTTATTGTGCTTATCACATCTAAACCCAATCAACATTATATACTACTGCGTTTTTTTTTACAGACGTGTATAAGTGGATTGAGTTAGTAGTTTTAGTTTGTCATTTTTGGTTCTTAAGGCAATTTTTCTTTTCTTTTTTTAGTATTGGTTGTCCGTATTTAGTGAAATATTTTATTGCCATTCTAATGTGATCAATTTAGTTTTCAAGTGTGCATGGAAGAAATGGTGAGCGTTGTAGCAGTGGTAAAACAAGCTCCTGGCAAACTAATTGCAGATTTGATTTTTTTTTTCTTTATCTTTTTGTTACAACTGTTTTGTTTTACTCACCACACTGTTGCTGCTGCTGCCCTCTGGAAAGGCATGAATGTCTTGACTTCTTTTAATTCCTTTTCTTTTTCAGTCAGTAAAGTTAAACAGTCACACCGATCTCAAAATGTAAAGCTGTTGACCTGTATCAGTTTAAAGAGTAAAGAAATATTTTTTAGGGAGAAAATATTTTTGAAAATTTAAATGTCACCAAGAAGTTTGATTATCAAAAGCATGAGCTCGCATGGAAACCAAACACCATATCTGATAACGAAAATTATTATTATTATTATTATTATTATTATTATTATTATTATTAATAATAATAATATATAAAGGATTGAGGTAATTCCTCCAGAAGATATAGTCAAAATTTAAAAAAAAGAGTGCCATCGTCATCTTGTGAACGATATTTTGACATCTTGTGTGTCTTCAACAAGTTCAGGAAATAATTTTGTCAATCTACTTCATTTTGGTTAATATTGACAAAATTATTTTTTGAACCAGTTGAAGACACACAAGATGTCGAAATATATCGTTCACTAGATGACAATGGCACTCTTCTTTTAGTTTTGACCCTATATCTTATGGAGGAGTTACCTCAATCCTTTATATATTAACCAAAATGAAGTAGATTGACAAAATTATTATTATTAAGGTGATGAGCTGTTAGAATTGTTCAAGCATAAAACAGATCACCCAGCAAGATTTCTTTTGACTGGTTGTTCTCAGCTGAAAAATAGGGCCAGCTTTATCTTTCATCTCTCCAGAGTTGATAAAATAAAGTACCGGTCAAGTACTGGGGTGGGGTGGAGATCTATGTAATCAACTGGCTCCTTCCCCATAAAACTGCTGGCCTTGTGCCACAATCAGAAAGAATTATTATTCCTATTATTCAAGAAATGTGGAGGTGCATAGTTGAATGGTTAGGGTGTTGGACTCGTGAGCATAAGATTGCGATTTCAATTCCTGAACTGGGCGATACATTGTGTCCTTAAGCAAAACACTTCATTTCATTTCATGTTGCTTAAATTCACTCAGCTGGCAAAAATGAGTGATTCTGTGATGGATTGGCATCTTGGACCAGGGGTGGAACATATATGCCACAAAATACAAGAAACTATGGCTTGGAGAGGACTTCTGATCCTTTTTTGATTCAAGAAATACGGCACTTTGAAGAAATATTTGATGAAAAATACTTTTACATGCCAGTGCCATGTGAGAAGGACCTGCTCCAGTGCAATGTACAGAACCCCCCTGTCAGTGCCACATACAGATTATTCGTGCCATGTACAGACCACTCGTGCTATGTATGGATTATTCGTCCAAGTGCCACGTATGGACCATCCGTGTCAGTGTGACATATGGGCCACCCATGCCATGTATGGACTACTGATGCCAGTGCCTTGTAGAGACCACCAGTGTTGGTGTCACGTACGGACCACGAGTGCCAGTGACACGTACAGACCACCTGTGCCATGTACGGACCATCAGTGCTGCTTACAGAGCACCAGTCCCATGTGCGGACCTCTAGTGCCAGTGTCACATGCAGACATCCCATGCCAGTTCCACGACCAGGTCACCTGTGCCGCCTACAGATCACTAGAGCTGCGTACAGACCAGTGCCAGTAACACATAGAGTAGAAACCACCTGTGTCATACAGGCCACCTGTGCCATGTACAGACCACGTATCACATGCAGACCACCCATGCCAGTGCCACACACAGAGCATTCATGCTGGCACCACATTTAATAGCACTCATGATGGCACCATGTAAAAAGCAGCTAATACACTGTAGAGTGATTGGCATTAGGAAGGGCATCCAACCACAGAAACCATGCTAATATGGACATTTGGAGCCTAGTGCAGCTCTCTGGCTTGCCCACCCCTGATGTAGATAATGAATTGGTAAAAATGGAGATATGTATAGAAAACAACTCCCTGTATTTATTCATCTTAGACCCATTTCAGTCTATTGTTGTCACTGCTGTACAATCTAATCCTTATGCTATAAACTTTATCACTGTTCTATAACTTTGTTCTATACATTATTACAATATCATCTTTCCTCTGAATACAATATCTTAAGAACACTTTCTTCTTACTCTCTCAACATTCTATATTTAAGACTGGAAGTCAGCCCCTCCCCCTCTCACACTAGCAAAATTTACAACAATTTGGAGATAAAGAAATAAAATGTGAGAGTGGTAATACTATTATTTATTTCAGATTTTTGCACAAGGCCAGCAATTTCAGGAAGGGGTAACTCAATTACATTGATGCCAGTCTTCAACTGGTACTTATTTTATCAACCCCGAAAGGATGAAAAGCAAAGCCAACCTTGGCAGCATTTGAACTTGGAATATACAGGCAGATGAACTGCCCTTAAGCATTTTGCTCAGCACAGTAATGGTTCTGCCAGCTCACCCCCTTAGATAATACTACGATTGTTAAAATCTATGACTGCCAGGCTGTAAGTCTATATTTATATGTAGACCAGCAAGAAGTAAAACAGCTTTTTTTTTTTTGTGTGTGTGTTAAGGAATTTTTTTTCTTTTTTTCTTTTCTTTTTTTAATGAACCCACTACAGAAATTCTGCTTTGTTTCACTTTTTTTTCATATAAATCAATTATCTCTGTATAAATAATATGTATTTTTTTTTTTTCAGGCTTTCGGGGAAGAAGACCAGCAAAGTCTGTTTTTGATGGCTTCCGAGATTTCCAGGCAGAGGCACGTGAGTAGTTTGATTGTTCATGCTTCAGTTTGGTTCTATATCAGTGTTTAAAATAGCAGAAATAGGGAAATAGTTTGGAAGTTTCTTCTGTTTCGTTTTGTCTTGGTTTATTCCACTGATTTAAAACTTTTCTTTAGGGGAGTTTTTTTTATATGTTGTCACTGTTTGAGCATATAATTAATTTGAAAGTGAGATTTTGAATTGTGCGTTATATGTAGAACTCAATATTAATTATACGTGTAGGTCTATGCTGACCAGATGAGGTTGTGAATAGGCAGAAACAAGCATCATGCTGAGTAAAACTCTTTTAGTCTTGTTGAGGACATTAAAAACTTCTTTCATTCTGCCACCATAATAAAAATACAGCCAATAAGCTCTGTACAGTGGTTGGTGTTATGAAAGGCAACTGGCTATAGAAACCCTGCCAAAAATCATTGTTTCTTAGATATTTGATTCTATGAATTTCGTCTGGGTATGTTACAATGAATACACATCATTGACAAAGCTGAAGAATGTTGAAGTGCATCTAGTATTTTTGTAAATCCCTGTTGGAACAATTTCGCCATTGTCATCATTTTATGTCTGTTTTCCAAGCCATCACTGGTCAGATATTCTAGCACAGTCTGAATTGGTTCTTGGAGTTACTGTCCGCTTAGATGGTCTGGAGGATTTCATCTCATTTATTTGTTTCAATGCTAACTAAGTCCTCTAGATACCAGAAGCTTTAAACTGCTCCTATCTTGCATGTGCTCTTAGTACTTTGATCCAGCATGTTTGCTACCGTCTTTTGTTAGATTGTCTTTAATTCCACTACAGCACTTTTGCTCCTAGTTTCCATTGGCTACATTATATGAAATTCCTATTATTCCTTCTCTACATATCAATCATGGATTTATCCTTAATGGTAGTAGGGTCTAGTTTTCATTCCCATGGTCTCATAGCTAATTTTCATTTCCTTTATGCAAATTATCTGAGTCATAAATGTCTTCGATGTTTAAGTATCTTGTTCTGCTGGAGACAAAGTAAGGCAACCCCTGTGCTGATGATACCAAGATTTTAAATTCAAGATTATCTCCCTTTACTTGAAGTTGGTATCAACTACCAAGTGGGTTGGTCTATCTTCCCTGGAAGCAGAAATTATTTCAATAAATCAACATTTTGTATGTTATTTAATATAACCTTATTTCTCTTTGCTCAATTTGTTAGTTTATTTACATCTCCATAACATAGTGGTTTGGCAAAAGAGACCAATAGAATAATTACCAGATTAAAAAAAAAAGATATAACAAAGGAGGTGCTTGGGTTGTTTTGTTTGATGACACCCTTGAAGGTGGTGCCCCCAGGCTAGTTGCAGTAAAAGATACCAACTTGTTTACAAAGTCTATGTATTGTGATATTTGTCTCTTTTTGGGCTTGTTTTGTACGATATAAGTGAATGGGTTACTTCTTACTCCTAATATGAACCAGTTTCAATGTAGCAACTAGTGGAGATGTATGACTATGTAGTCAGTGTATTCAGCTGACAATCGTAAGGTTGTCGGTTCCATTCCCAGTGGTATGTTGTGTCTTTGAGTGAGCAAAACACCTTATTTCACATTGCTCCAGGCCACTCAGCTGGTAAAGGTGGTACTTCAAAGGGCCAGCTGTATCGTATTTCGTGTCATTTTGTATCTCACTGGTGACGATGTTCAGGGTACGTGTGTCTGTGGAGTGCTCAGCCACTTGCGTGTTAATTTCACAGGCAAGCTGTTCCATTGATTGAATCAACTGGAACACTCTTCATCGTAACCTACAGAGAGCCAGTAGCAACTCCTTTTGCCTTATCTCCATCATAGTTCATAGCTATTTCTATCTCCAACTTGCTCAGTCCCCCCCCCCTCCCTCTCTCTCTCTCCAGTCATTTGCTTAATTTACTGAGTTTTTTTTTCCATTTTAGGTCAGCAGGAGGAGATGCTACATCGTAGTTCCACAATAACATCAAAACACCAAACATTGGAAGATCTGTTTCGGCCGCCTATTGATCTCATATTTAAGGGAACTTTTGCCAGTGTAAGTGCTGTTCAAACTTTTACTAGACTGGCTTTGTATATTACAGTATTATACTGGTTTTATATATAACATTATACTGGCTTCTGTATGTAACATTACCACATACTGCTCATGCCATGTAAAAAGCTCTTGTGCTGGTGCCACGTAAAAAACACCTGTGGTACACTCTGTAAAGTGGTTGGCATTAGGAAGGGCTTCCAACCATAGAAACCATGCCAAAACAGACAATTGGAGCCTGGTGCAACTCTCCAAGCCTTGCCAGCTCCTGTCAATCTGTCCAATCCATGCCAGGATGGAAAATGGACATTAAATGATAATGATGATGGGGTGCACACAGAAGAGTGAGAGAATCTCATGCAGAAAAACAATAGCACTCAAATATCCACATTTGAATCTGCCAGAACGTACTAAGAAGGAATAGATACATTATTGTTTGAATGCTTCTTGTTCTCCATGCACCTTGTGAGTTATTTCTGAATGAAAATTATTAACAATTGGAATTTTGGATAATTTCTTTTTTTTTTCTTTTTTTTTTAAATTTCTTTTAGTCTGTAGAGAGTAAATTGACCATCTTACTCGGTTGTATTAAAATTGAAGTTCTAAAGGGATCTATATGTGTTAACTGCTTCTGCTCTTTGTAGACTATGAGTTCATTTTCAGTAGGTTGTAGATTGTGGCTGACATCACCTCTTGCATATGAAAACTCTTTAGTCTAAACTAACCTCTTGATGAGAGGAATCACATATATGGATTGTAAGAGCATTAGTAGCAGCCAATTTAGTGGTTGATCAAAGGAGGTATTTAAAGAGGCGCACTTGATCAAGAATGGCCACAGAAGAAGGTAATTGCATAGACTCACACAGACTTAACCAACTTGATTTCCTGCCAAAAGAATCATGGCTTCACTATTAGTGTCACTTCCACTTGCTTTGGTACAAATTCATAAATAAACTAGTATCTGGTTAGTCTTGATGAAATAGACACCTCCCCGTCTCCCTTATGGAATGTCTGACACTTATTTTCTCACATATGGCACACTGACCTCAGTGGCAAGAAGTTAGCTTCCCAACCACATGGTTTCAGGTTCAGTCTCACTGTGTAGCTCCTTGGTGGGCAAATGTTTTCTATAGTCTTCTATAGCTGATCAAAGCATTGGGTGGATTTGGTAGGTGAAAACTAAGAGAAGCCCGTTGTGTCATTGTGTCTGTCACCTACCACTGATTGACAACTGGTGTTGGTGTGTTTGCATCCCCATAACTTAGCAGTTTGGCAAAAGAGACCAATAGATTAAGTACCAGGCTGCAGTCTAATGACTTAAGCAAGTGAAGAAAAAAAATCCAACTCCCCTCTCACCCTAATGAAATGCCTGGCACTTATTTTATCCCATATGGCAAACTGACAGGCAAAAGACTGATCCCAATAGGGTTTGAACTTGGAACGTAGAAGAATGGAACTAAAAATAATTCTGAGATTTTTGTCCAGAATTCTGTTAGTAATATTAAAATGTGAAAAAACTTTTTAAAGATGATGTTGGTGATGATGAATATGTTCTTCTTGTTGCATCAGGCCCGGGAAGAAGGAACCAACCAAAACAGATGGTTGATGGTTAACATTCAAAATGTTCAGGAATTTGCTTGCCAAACTCTCAACCGAGATGTCTGGAGTAACAGTGCTGTTCGAAATATTGTGAAGGAGCATTTCATATTGTGGCAGGTAAATATTTAATGTTATTGGTTGTTTTAATATCTGTGTTACCTACGTGGTGTAAGGGGCGGGGACGAAGGGACTGGGAATCCACTCTTCCTAGTAATTTCATTATTCCTAAAAAGAGAGGAAAAAAAAAAAAAAGGGAGTAGGAAAAGGTTAACACCAAATCTCACCCTACTACTTTCTTGTTGTGGCTACCCCTTGTTTAAAAAGTGGGGAATAGGCCTGGGTATATAAAAAAATATTAATATCAAAGAATTATATGAAGGATGGATGTGAGAGGCTTAACTTTTTAGCTTTCAAATTTCTCTCAGATCTAATCCCTATTTATTCACATTGTTTTCAATTAATCATGCATTATCCTTGTAGCATTGAAATTTAAATGATGTGATGGTTTATTTTCAGAATTTCATAGTACAGGTAATGTGATCTGGTTGTTTTGAACATAAAATAGAATATTTGGGCCAGATGTGGTTGGTTTAAAGTGCTAAAGGGTTAATAGAACAGAAATATCTCATGAGAGTGTGTGTGTAATAATGGATGGCGTTAGGTTGTCAGATAAATATGACCATTTTCTCCATTTCTTTCCTACAAATTTAATTTTCCAGTATTTTTTCCAAATTTCCAAAAGTTGTAGAGGAAGAATACAGCTACAAAAAAACCCCACAAAACACTGATAAAAATAGGTTTTTGTTTTAATTCAAGTAACTTTGGAAAGAAATGACCAGATTTATCTGACAGTCCAATAGAATGGCCAAGATAAGACATAGGAAGAAATGGTAAGGTTAAATCTCAGAATGTTAGGATTCACATACAATGTGTTACTTACATGGTAAAACATATATAATGATGTATGTGATTGTATTTGGTATCAGAATGAAATATCGAGTAAGATGGTGGGGTGGGTAGCCTGACAAAGCAGCTGGAGAAAGAGGCTTGTGAAATAGGGGGGGAAGATACAGAGATGATGGTAGATATTAGCAAAAAATGATGGAAGGAGGAAAATTACTAGCAAAATATTAAGAGAGGCTGTGACGAATGTCATCACACCATTGCTAAACAATAGCTATGTTGAATAGTGATAGTTTGTCATCATTTAGTTGAGAGCCAGGTCAGTGTGTCTTGGTTCAACAGATCCTATAACTGTAGATGTATGTTTGGAATGCTTTCATCTCGTACTAGACTACCTGTAACCTGTTGGATCACTGGAGAAGTCTGGGTTTCCTAGCAACAGAGTTTTGTTTTGTGGGCTTTTTTCTCTTTTCCATGTTATTTCCCATGCTTTCAATGAATGTGACATTGAAATCACACATAAACGGCTCCTTTTCCCAGAAAAGGAAAGATTTGGCTGCTATTTCTTGCATGCCCTGCTACCATGTAACAGGTATTTCGGGTCCTTTATCATAAATAGCTGTTATGTGGTAGCAGAGCATGCTAGAAATAGCAGCCAAATCTTTGGAGGTGAGATACCTTGAATGCACTTAAAAGAAACCTATAGAAAAAACTATTTCACACTGAGGTTACAAATGGATCTTTTACAAAATATTTACTGTATTTTTAAAATCATTTTCACTTAAAATATTTTGCCCATCATTATGTGTCTAATGGAAAAGTTAGAGTTTCTTCCCTTCCAGGTTTAAATTATTTTTCAGAGTATTTTCCCATTAAGTTCAACCCATGCGAGCATGGAAAGTGGACGTTAAACAATGATGATGATATGCACCAATTTGGGTATTTGTACCCCAAAACCTCAAATATCTCAGTAACTACTGGTCCGATTTACGCGAAACTTATTTTATTCTGTTTGTATCTGCATTTCAGGAGCACTTTACTTTCTAAGTATTTTCTCATTATGCGCCAGTTTGGCTGTGTAACATTGCAAGCAAGCAAGACTGAACTTCACTTATAATAGTGTACTAGACTACCCATGACCTGTTTGGTCTCTGGGAATGTCTAAATTTCTCAGCAATGGAGTTTTGTTCCGTGGGTTTTTTTCTTCTTTTCCAGGTTATTTTGCATGCTTTCAACGAATGCGACATCAAAATCACGACTCTTTTCCTCAGAAAAGGAAAGATTTGGCTGCTAATTTGCTGCACACCCTACTACCACATAACCGGTATTTCAGGTCCTTTATTGCAAATAGGTGTTACATGGTAGCAGGGTGTGCTAGAAATAGCAGCCAAATCTTTGGCGGTGAGATACATTGAATGCACTCGAAAAAAACCTATGGAAAAAAATTGTCACACCGAGCTTACAAATGAGTTTTTTATGAAATATTTAATGTATTTTTAAAGTCATTTTCACTTCAAAATATTTTTTTAAGTATGCCAAATAAAATTTTTGTAATGGTATTTATTTGAAAATAGTTTTAAAAAAGCATAAAAATATTGTCTGTTTAAAGAAAGCTAATGTATAAATACTTACTGTACAAGCAACTTACATTTTTGAAATCACATTCACTTAAAAATATTTCTAAATGATTAAAATGTTAACAAAACCGAAAATAGAAACATTTACTGTAAAAGACAAATTGTAGTTTTTCATTGTCAAGTCAGTGTCTAATCAAAAGGTAAGCGTTTCTTCCCTCTTAGGATTAAGCTATTTTCAGAATGTTTTCCCATTATGCACCGTTTTGGATATTTATACCCCGAAAACCCCCAATATCTCAAAAACCACTTGTCCGATATACACGAAACTTACTTTATTCCATTTGTATTAACATTTCAGGGGGAAACTTAATTCAAAGTATTTTCCCATTATGCACCAGTTTGGCTGGGTAACATTGCAAGCAAGCAAGCAAGATTCAAGCTGACTTTTAATACATTATAGATAGATAGTCCTTCTATTTTTAAGACAGTTTCGTGTGATTTGAGGGAGATTTGGTTGAAGTAGGTGAAGTAGGCCTGTATTGGTTTAGTTGTTGAGGGTGTAGGATTTAGTTTTGTGTTAGTGACACAGGCATGGGTGTGGTTCAGAAGTTTGCTTCTCAACCATATGGTTTTAAGTTCAGTCCCACTGCATGGTACTTTAAGCAAGTGTCTTTTATTGCCTGGGCCAACCAAATTTGGTAGGCAGCGTGTAAACCCATATATGTGCGTGTGCACACACACACGCACACAGTTGGTTAGAGATGGGGGTAGAGGTGAATGTAATGAATGAGGAACAAGGTGGTGGCGGCTTCGGCTAGTGACAAATTTCACTTTAGGAGGGAAGGAGGAGGAGGTGATAGGTTGCAATACATGGAGGAGGGATGGGGGTTGGGTTGTGGAGCCCAATCTATACATTTTAAAGAAAATGATACAGATGCACAATTAAGGGCCTGGGTATGTCATATGTTGCATGTATTCTTTATATTGGTTTGTTTTTCTAATATATTGGCTCCAGCAATAGCCCTGCACTTAGCAGGCATTGTCATTTTGTCTTTATTTAAAATATAAACAACAATCAGTAATGATATTGTCTTTTCTTTTGTTACTAGGTATATCATGACAGTGAAGAGGGTCGTAAATATATGCAATTTTATAAAGTGAATATTTGGCCATACATTGCCATTCTTGATCCTCAAACAGGTAAGCAAAAGAGCCAGCAATATAAAATAGCTGTTTTTGTTTTGGTGCCTCTTTATGTGTATGTTTCTTTAGAATTTGAGATTGGAGTAGTCTCAAAAACGAATGTGTGTATGTTGGGCAGAATATTTTCTCACTAAAATAACTTTATTGGGTGTGTAAGGTTGAGTATCCAGTTATGGCAGAAACGTTAGCACATCGGGTGAAATACTTATCGGTATTTTGTCTGTCTTTACATTCTGAGTTCAAATCCCGCCATGGTCGACTTTGCCTTTCATCCATCCGGGGGTCGATAAAGTACCAGTTGCGTACTAGGGTTGATCTAATCGACGACCCCCCCC
>NC_068986.1:11036432-11037717 GCF_001194135.2 Octopus bimaculoides | reverse complement strand
AAAAAAAAAAAATTCGGGCCTTGTGCTCAGTGTAGAAAAGAATATCCAATTATGAAACTATCAAACATTCATTGAAATCCGCTTTGACATTGTACAATGTTCAGTAAAATTGCTTTGGTGATTGTTTTGTATTACAAGACAATTTGGAAGAGGAGGTTTGATGATGACAGATGCATGCTTCCCAATCATGTGGTCTCGAGTTCTGTCCCACTGCACAGCACTTTGAATTAGTGTTTTTTTACTATATCTCCAGCCTTGTGATGAGTGGATTTGGTTGACAAAAACTGAAAGAAGCCATTGTGTGTTTACAAACTCACACACACACACACACACACACACACACACACACCCCGTGTGTGTTTACCCTTGCGTTGGTGTGATGGTTGTAAACGAACATCATCATCATCATCATCATAGAAGTGATGTTTATTTTCAGTCTTCACTGGAAGACATTTCTGGCCAAGGGAAATATTACTTTCTAAGAAACAGATGCAGGTTGGCAATTGGAAAGGCATCCAGCCATAGAAAATCTGCCTAAGCAAATTCCGTCTGATCCATGCAAGCATGGAAAAGCAGATGTATGATGATGATGATGATGATGATACTGGTGATTATTAGTCATAGTGCATGTTAGCGTATGTTTTGCTGCTCTGAAAGAAAAGTGGATCATTGTTGAAAGTTATTACATCATAAAAGACCTTAAAATGTTTCTGTCCATTTCTATGAAGTTGTTTTTTTCATTGCTTATCTAGAATGTCTGTTTAACCTTTTCAAGTCCAGAGCTGCCTTAACAATTTGAAATGTCACAATGCGACCCAAGGCTACCACAGTGAAAGGTATGTTAATAGCTATGATATAATGCGATCCAAATCATATTTCTTCCTTGTCACTCCAGTTTGTCTCATAAAAAGACAGCTCATAGTGGAAATAAAACCACTGCAAACCAGCGGTGCCTACATTTACTGCACATGCCACCAGCAGACATGGACTTGAAAGGGTTAACATTCTGAAATTGTGATTTGTCTTTGCTTATAGTTTTATATCTTTTATGATGAAACCATAACACGGTCCTGTGTCTCTCCATAGGTGAAAAATTAGTGGAATGGAACAAGTTGGATCATAGCAAATTCTGTGAATATGGTAAGAATAAGAGATTATTTATTTCATATATATTTTGTTTTATATAAGCTCTTAAATGAACAAGTCTAAAAGGTTTTAAAGTTTCGAGCTTTAATTATGCTTATTCTTGGTTTATTGAAGAAGAGAGGTGAAAGGAGGTAAGGAG
>NC_068986.1:11035580-11036403 GCF_001194135.2 Octopus bimaculoides | reverse complement strand
GGGGGGGGGGGAGAATGACAGAAAGGAAGTGTTATGTGCACACACTACCAGGCTGTAGGAAAAACTGACCATATATTTCCTATAGTAGAATGGTGTGTTGGTTCCTGGATTGTAAATGTATAGTGAAAGAATTTGATATGTACAGGGTGCAAGAGATATTTGAGGGCATATTGAATAATAAAACAACTCTAATCTTGCAAATAAAAGATTGTGCTTCTCTTCTTGATAAGCTTTTCTATAAAATTATTCTATGAATCTACCTTTAGCTTGGATGACTGCTTCAGTGCAGAACCAGAACTATTGATATATTGGCACTAAATAGTCCTTATACATTTCGGAAATCAACTGGACGATGGTGGCCCTCAGAGAAGCAATGACATTGTGGGGATGTTGAGTAGTCTCCCCTCCAACAATGTTCCAAGTATATTAGTCTGTGGAAGTTTAGAGCAAGTTTAACCCCTTCGATACTAACCTGGCTGTAGCTGGCCGAAAAAATATTTTGGTTCATAAGACCAACCCGGCCATAGCGGGCGGAGAGTACCCATTGCTATTTAAATGTGAATTTAAGCACAAATCTTGTTAGTACATTTGTGAAAATACGTGATTTCACTTTGTAAATAATTGAGTTACAGAATTCAACATTGCTTGATCTGATATCTGAACTCAGTGAATTTTGGGAGATTTTTTCCTACTTTTTTTTTGGCATCGATTTCTTTTTCAACTTCGAAAATGGATAGAAGTTTCATGCTATCAAACAGGGACTCCAAATTTAAAAGTTTTTCAACACAAAATATGGAGATATCGAGAAAAAGAATGAATGAGG
>NC_068986.1:11032214-11035454 GCF_001194135.2 Octopus bimaculoides | reverse complement strand
TGGGGTGTCTAGCCATAGTCTTTCTTAGGAAGCGAAACCGTTAGATATTAATTTTTTTTTCAGTATGCTTGTTTGAAGCAATCACTGCGGAAACAAACTGTTACACAGAATGTAAACAAACAGTATATGCCAGGAAAGTCCACGAAATGGTGGATCAAAGTTTGGAAAATTTGTGAAGCAAATACTGGGTACTGCTGTGGATTTAGTTTTTATACAGGGAAAATAATGTTAGTCAGTATGACCTAGGGTACAATGTGGTCTGGAATTTATCACTTCCATACCATAACCAGGGCCATATATTATTTTTTGACAGAGTTTTTTTAGCTCAGTCAAACTTGCAGTGGATTTAAGTGGATTCCAGTATTTCAGTCTATTTCACCTTTATGGTACCCCTGTTCTGTTGTGCATTAAATTCAACTGCTAATCTAGTGATGTGCACAATTCTTCTATATCAAAATTTTGTTGCATACCCAATTGAATATTAGCTGATGATTCATTTTCTATGGTAATGTTTAAACAAAATTTAAATATTTTTACATTTTACTCAGTTTACCTGTAATTAGAATCACTTTGAGACAAAAGTTATGCAATAGAATTGATTAAGAACTCTTTCTTTAATTATGTTCCAAATATCACATTAATATGTTGATAAGTAAAAAAAGTTACAGTAGTCTAAATTCATGATTATTTTAGAATTTAATTGAAACTCATGAGGGATGTATTTTGGTCAGAAATATAGCAATGAAAGGGTTAGAGAATACAAGTCTGGTGTTAGATCATTGTAAAGATTGTCCGACATCCATTTTTGAGTTACACAGGCTTTGTGAAACAGTTTTATTGAAGCACATATAGCCTTCCACTGTGTACTTCATCCAGGGTTTAACAATTATCTCTAGCACTTCAGTGTATCCAGCAGCAGTAATTCTAAGATATGAGGGGACATGATATAACCGTTACAATTGCTGGAAACTTAGTGTACATCTCTCTAGGGATGCACAGAACCACCTTTCATTTCTCCTGTTTAGAATTTTTTGTCTTGGTCAAAGTTTTTCTATTCGGAGAAGAACCAAAACATATTTGTGAGGGTTTTTGACATTAAGTAACCACTTGGCATGGAGGATTAAATAGTTCTCCTGTGTTTTCGCAAATATGAATAGGATTCTCCTTAGTACATCCAACTTGAATGTTCTCGTGCACCACAGTTCTGATAGTCCACTCTGATATCTGAAGTTGGTGACTCTCAATTGACTTTCTGGATCACCACCGATAATGCTTTGAACCCGTTGGATGAATTGCCACTTCCTTCGGTTCCAGTCCTTCCCTCAACTGAAGGAAGTAGCTGTGTACCAGCAAGAGGTTAGGGTATAACAGAGGTGCAGAGAGATAGTTGTCTTAGTATAGAGGAGCTACTGGGCCACTTAGCAGTAGTAGGAAGGGGGGAGATAGAAAGAAATAGGTGGTGTTAGAGATGTGTTGGGGTCTGCAATCTTATACCAGTATAAATAGTTCTGACCAAGAAAGGAAATTTGGTGCCAATAAAGTAGAATTCATCCTAGTCTTTTATTAACTCCTATGGAGGAAATACACACGGAAAAAAACAATGTAATTTTCCTCCACATTAGCTGGACCCTTTTGTTTGGAATCCTACATTTATTAATGTTAGATAGACTTTTCAAAAAGGCTCAACAAATATATCTTCTGTGGTTGTGTGGTAAGTAGCTTGCTTCCAAACCACATGGTTCCAGGTTCAGTCCCACTGCATGGCACTTTAGGCAAATGTCTTCTGCTATAGCCTCGGGCTAACCAAAGCCTTGTGAGTGGATTTGGTAGATAGACGGAAACTGAAAGAAGCTTGTTGTATACATGTGTGTGTCTGTGTTTACGTCCCCATAATCTAATGGTTCGGCAAAAGAGACTGACAGAATAAGTATTAGGTTTACAAAGAATAAGTCCTGGGATCGATTAGTTTGATTAAAGGCGGTGCTTCAGCATGACCGCAAATTAATATAAAGTAGCTGCAATCACTCCTGACACCAGTGCAGCTGCGTTGAGGAAACTTAATGGTTGTAGTGGTTGTTCTAGTTGAATTGTTATGACCACCACTATATGGTGCTAAACTTATACTCTGTTGTTTTCTTTTGTAGCAGCTGAATTTTTATCCCTCCACCCATCCTTAGATGGCAGTGTCAGCCCTCCACATAAGTCTTCAAAACAGGTAAGTTCAGAATTCTATATAAAGCACACACACACACAAGTTCCTATTGATTCATTGTCAACCTTACCTTATGTAGAAGCTATTTCTTATGGAAATGATATGTGAGGCTTTGCCTAAATCATTATATCTATCGTCTTCCTCATAGCAGAACAATATCTAAAAAGGCTTGTCAGACAATTATCCCTGTAGTGCATTCTTCTGGGTGGTTGGTGTTAGGAAGGGTGTCCAGCTGTGAAAAGTGTGCCAAAACAGACACAGAAGTGTGGTACAGTCTTCTGCCTGGCCAGCTCTTGTCAAACCGTCCAACCCATGCCAGAATGGAAGGCGGATATTAAATGATGATAGTGAGCAGAAATGTGGTACGGGGTCCAAGAATGCCAGTGGTTTCCATTGCCACTGGCTTGACCACCACAAACCTGTCACAGAGTCACCGATATTTGACAGTTTTCTCTTCTTGGCCTGACAATCAGTGGAGCCTGGGGTGGTAGCTGAACACACCAAGTTGCCACTGGAGGTGTCACATCATGTGGCATTCCAGATGAAAAGCCTGCCACCAGGGAAAGGAAAATTGTCATACAGTCAACCAGATTGTGCCATGTAATTCAATGTATCATATTGGGTTTTTTTTAAAAAGTACATTACTTCCTAAAAAAAATAGTTTTCATAGAGGCATAGGCATGGCTGTGTGGTAAGAAGCTTGCTTCCCAACCACATGGTTCCAGGTTCAGTCCCACTGCATGGCACCTTGGGCAAGTGTCTTCTGCGATAGCTTTGGGCTGACAAAAGCCTTGCGAGTGGATTTGGTAGACAGAAACTGAAAGAAGCCCAACATGTACACACACGTATCTCTGCGTCTGTGTGTTTATGATCACACGATTTAGCAGTTCTACAAGTACTGGTACTTAAAAAAAAAAATCGTACTGAGGTGCTCCAGCATGGCTGCAGTATAACAACTGAAACAAGTTAAAGCTGTATGTGGTTGAATGTTATGAAGCTGTCCAGGAATGCAAAAAAAAAAAAAAAAA
>NC_068986.1:11030174-11032204 GCF_001194135.2 Octopus bimaculoides | reverse complement strand
AAAAAAAAAAAAAAAAAGTAAATTTTCAATCTTAAAAGAATTAGACATCCACCCTAGAACCTTCCAGTTCTGCTCCCTTTTTCTTCTGTTCACCTTATACCTTGAAGGTCCACACAGATGCTTGTCATTGTTATTTCTATTGATTCCTTGCTCCATCCCAATCACCCTCTTTTCTAAAGTATGAGTAGCCATGTGGCTCCCTTTGTAGCAAGAAATGTGTTCTACTCTGGCTCTTTCGCTCTCATACTTAAGTGTCTCATCTCCTACCATTCATCTATTAAGTCTCAGAGTACATAAATATCTCAATATTACAGTTCTATATTTAAGAGATGAGGAATCATGTACATTATTTACATTTGACGGATATTTGTCCTCACCTTTTTTATTGTTAACACGTTTCGGCTGATACACTCTCCAGCCTTCATCAGGTGTCTTGGGGGAAATTTTGAACTTGGGGTCTCATTCCTAAGGTATTTTTCAATATTAGTATTATTCAGGTCACTGTCATATGCCCGTGGGCATATGGCAAATTGGTTAAGAGCATGGGCTACTAACCCCAAGATTCCAAGTTCAATTCCAGGCAGTGACCTGAATAATGATAACAATATTGAAAAATACCTTAGGAATGAGAACCCAGGTTCGAAATTTCCCCAAGATACCTGATGAAGGCTGGTGGCTATATCAGCCGAAACGTTGTGTTAACAACAAACAAGATGAGGACAAATATCCGTCAAATGTAAATAATGTATCTGAATATTACTTTCAAATTTTCACAGATGATTGAAAATAAGTTAAAATGAAAAAAAATCAATTATTAAAACTCTTACTTCAAGTAGAAATGGAAATACACAAAGAGAGAGATGACTGTGCTGGTATGGTCATGTGTTACGTATGGATGAGGACAGCTGTGTGAAGAGGTGCCACTCCCTAACTGGAAGGAACTTGTGGAAGAGATAGACCCAGGAAGACATAGATGAGGTGGTGAAACATGGTCTTTGAACATTGGGCCTCACAGAGGCAATGACAGGAGACCGACACCTTTGGAGATATTCTGTGATTAAGAAGACCTGGCAACTAAAATGAGATCACAGCCATACATGTCCAGCCCAGTTGAGAGTACCCCTAATGTGTTGGGTGATATGATATGCTTGAGAAGACCTGTTGAGTCAAGCAAAACCAATATCGTAGCTGTGGCTAGTGCCCCTTGACTGGCGGCACATAAAAAGTATCATCTGAACATGGTCGATGCCAGGACCGCCTGACTGGCTTCCATGCTGGTGGCATGTAAAAAGCACTATCCAAACCTGATCGATGCTAGGCCTGCATGACTGGCTCCTGTGTCGGTGGCATGTAAAAAGCACCCACTACACTCTCGGAGTGGTTGGCGTTAGGAAGGGCATCCAGCTGTAGAAAAACTGATCAGATTGGAGCCTGGTGCAGCCACTGGCTTTCCTGACCTCAATCAAACTGTCCAACCCATGCCAGCATAGAAAACGGACATTAAACAATGATGATGATGACAGTGTCCTATAAATAGAACACTAGAACAATGACATGGCTTATTTAATATCCTATTTATAGGACAGTGGGACTTAGTGGGTTAAGCTACCTCTCTCAGGGTTCATTACTTAATTGTGTTGTTGTCATGTACCTGGAAAGTGGTTGGTGTAAGGACTGGGTATCCAGCAATAGAAACCCGGTCAAAGCAGACAATGGAGCATGATGCAGTCTTTGTACCTATCAGATTAGTTGAAACTATCCAACTTGACTAAGGACCGGGAGATGTGGCAATTTGCTGTACTTGATACGACATGTCAAACTAAGTAAAAGGGCTGTCTTCCACACATGCAGGCCTGTCCATTCTGGTGTTGCTTAAAAAGCACCCGAACCAGTGGCATGAAAAAAAGCAGTGGGCATTAGGAAGGGCATCCAACCAAAGCCTTGTGAGTGGATTTGATAGACGGAAACTGAAAGAAGCCCATCATATGTATGTATGTGTTCGTGTGTCTGTGTTTTGTCCCCCCCCCCCC
>NC_068986.1:11010769-11030164 GCF_001194135.2 Octopus bimaculoides | reverse complement strand
GTGTGTTTATGGCCCCCGTAACTTAGCAGTTCAGCAAAAGACACCGATAGAATAAGTTCTAGGCTTACAAAGAATAAATCTTGGAGTCAATTTGCTTGACTAAAGGCGGTGCTTCAGCATGGCTGCAGTCAAATGACTGAAACAAGCAAAAGAATAAAGATGCTTTACAATTGTAGATGTTTTCACTAATTCAATTGCAATACTTTTTGTTGCCAGGAAATGAGTATTGTGGATGCAAGCGAAGATGCTCAAATGCAAGCAGCAATCAAAGCATCTCTGGAACAAGATGCACATTCTTCGGAATCTGAGGGTTCAGAGTCAGAATACGACATTGATTTGGAGACCTTTACTGGCTCAGAAGAGGAGAGCGTACCATCTCCAGTCAAACGGATTAAAACATCTGAAAGAAAGTCGCATGGCAGCTCAAACTTGCTTTCTAAATTAGAAAAAGTATCCGAATCTAAGAACAAATCAAAACGTGTGCCGTGTACTCAGTCTTCGAGCTCCAGTGCCACAGTTTATAAGAGTTTAACTACTTTGAAATCACCCATCTTTTCATCTTCACAAACCACTGAATTACCATGTTCCAGTAAACAGTCAACAGCCACAACAACGGCATCAACAACAGCATCAAGCAAACAAGATGGCACAGCCAGTAGTAGTAGTTGGAAGGCATATCTAGGTTCTAAAGATGGTAAGTACGATGTTGTTTGGTGTTTGTTGGTTTCAGTTAAAACCTGAAGATGGTTGTGTCTTGGCCAGATTACACTTAATGGCTTGAATCATCGTTGTTTTTTAATCCTTTTGTTACCAATCTGGCTGAAACCTCTCCTCTGGCTCTGTTGTACAAATGTTTTGTTTTCATAAGTTTTAAATTAAAATCTTCCACCAAATCGTAGTCACAATTTATGTTCCTAACACTAGCTTAATGATAACTAAGTCATTTTACTAAATTCTTTGTTATATTTAAAATTAATTGAAAGAAGCACAGTGCATCTCAAAATAAATATGGTAATGAAAGGGTTAACATCTGCTTTCCATGATCAGCTGAGAAATTTGTTCCAGCCAGAAAATGACTTTTATCAGTGGTTGCAACTTGGAATATTCAGAAATGTTTCAGATTTTAGCACAAGGCCAGCAATTTTAGGGCGAGAGGGGAAAGTCAATTACATTGACACCATTACTCAGCTGGTATTTTAATTTATTCACCCTGGAAAGCAAAGTTGATTTGGGTGTGATTTGAACTGAGAATGTAAAGATTGAGACAAAAACTGCTGTGAAGTATTTTATCTGCTTTGCTAACAACAACCAGCCAACCACCTTAGAGTATTCAGAAATGATAAAATGTTGAAGTTGTATATTAGTCCAACCTCGTGGGTCACCATCATTTTTTAATTCCTGTTTTACTGGGATGGACCATCACAGCCATTTGATGTTTAAAAATTCCTATTAGGTATTTTTTTTTTTAAATGTTGAAATGCTTGGTGTATCATAGATATATAAGCAATTTATTGCACATAAATTTTAACAAGAAAACTTTATATGGACGCCAGGTGGTTTGGCAGCACGAAAGACAACTGTCTATATATGAGAGAAAGAGAATTATTACTATGCTGTATTAAATGATTGACATGTTGAAAGAAAATGGCTGCGTGGTAAGTAGTTTGCTTACCAATCACATGGTTCTTGGTTCAGTCCCACTGCGTGGCACCTTGGGCAAGTGTCTTCTACTATTGGCTCGGGGCTAACCAAATCCTTGTGAGTGGATTTGGTAGACGGAAACTGAAAGAAGCCCATCTATATGTGTGTGTTTGTCACCCCACCATCATTTGATAACTGAAGTTGGTGTGTTTACATCCCCGTAACTTGGCAGTTCAGCAAAAGAGACTGATAGTATAAGTATAAGGCTTACAAAGAATAAGTCCTGGGGTCGATTTGCTTGACTAAAGGCGGTGCTCCAGCATGGCCACAGTCAAATGACTGAGACAAGTAAAGGAGTAAAAGAATTAAAAGAAATGAGTGTCACTGTATTTAGGAGGGGTGGATATCTGTCTTTATTCTTTTACTTGTTTCAATCATTTGACTGTGGCCATGCTGGAGCACCGTCTTTTGTCGAACAGATCGACTCCAGGACTTGCCTTTTGTAAGCCTAGTATTTATTCTATTAATCTCCTTTGCTGAACTGCTAAGTTACGGTGACATAAACACGCCATTGATTGCCAAGCAATGGGGTAGGGGCAAAACTAACACAGACACATATATACGATGGGCTTCTTTCAGTTTCCACAAGCCTTTGGTCAGTCTGTAATAGAAGACACTTGTCCAAGGTGCCACGCAGTGGTACTGAACTCGGAACCATGTGGTTGGGAACCAAGCTTCTTACCACATAGCCACTCCTGTGCTTGTAAGCAAAATTATTCTATTTGTGGCTGTAGTTTGTTTGATTACACAGAAAAATATTAGTTTATAAATTAATTGATGATTGTTTTAAATGTTACTTTAAAAAAAAAAAAATTTTTTTTTTAAATAGTGCTTTAATTTGAATCATTTCCTTTTAGAAGTGATTGATGAGAATCATGTTGCCAATTATCATTAATTACTTTTGGTTTTTACGAATGTGTTTAATTTCCTTGCTTTTTTTTTTAGATCCTGTCACAAATCTAATGATTAGGTTTCCTGATGGCAACAAACAACAGTTATCACTTCCTTGTACGTCACCATTGTTGGTAAGTGAAACTTAATCCTCCTCTTGGTATGTTTGTTATTGTCGTCCATCATTTAACATCCTCCTTCCATGCTGGTATGGGTTGGACGGTTTGACAGAAGCTGCACCAGGCTCTGATACGGCATGGTTTCTACACCTTGATGCCCCTTCCTAATGTCACTCACTTTATAGAATGTATCGATTGCCAATCCACCAATGATTTTTATATTCTGTAATCTATATCAGAAGATAAATCTCTCTTGGTTATGAAATGTTTTGACAGAACCTCTTTGTAGAGGAAAGCACTTTCCTTTTATACCATTTCGGTGTTTTTTTTACTAATTCCTTTTCTAATCTAGGCAAAAGGCTTGGATTTTTTTTTTTTTTTGGTGGTGGTGGGTCAATTAAATCGACCCCAGTACACAACTGGTACTTAATTTATCGACCCCGAAAAGATGAAAAGTAAAGTCAACCTTGGCAGAATTTGAACTCAGAATGTAGAGAGAGACGAAATACTGCTAAGCATTTTGCCTGGCCTGCTAACATTTTTGCCAGCTAATTGTTGAAGATAGTAGGAACAGGGAGGACACATCACCATCGTTTACCATCTGTCTCTTCCATTGTGTTGTGGATTGGGAAGTTAAATAGGATCCAAGGAGCCAGAAAATTGTGTTGAGGGCAATGCCCTGCTTTGTCATGGTTTCTATAGCAGGATGGCCTTCTTAACACCAACCACTTTACAGAATGTACTGGATATTAGTGAAGTCACCAAGTAACTGACAAGACGGGGTGGGGTGGGGTGGGGCTGCGGTAGGGAGGGGAGTGGTTTTGAGAGGCTAAAGTATGATTGAGGGACTGGAACAGGCCTCTTTCTATAGAGGAGATACATGGCTATTTTGGCATATATAAGGGTTGGTGGGTGGAGATGGAAAGAAGATAAAGATGTTGGTGACAAGGTGCTAAGAATATTCTCTCATGGGACAAGAAAGTGAGAAGAGGTGGGGAAAATATGGACTGGACTGAGAAGGGTGGGCACGTTCATAGGAGTGTGAGGCGAATGATGTACTAGGGAGAAGATGTGGTTGATGGTTAAAAAATCTATATGGAGGAAAAGGTAAAGGAAAAAGGGGGTGGAGGGCAACAGGTGCATAAGACAGGTGACACTAATTAATAGGGACCAAGCGTCAGTCAATGCCAGTGCCCCCCAACTGGCTCCTGTGCCATTGGCATGTAAAAAGCAACCACTACACTCCTGGAGTGGTTGGCGTTAGGAAGGGCATCCAGCTGTAGAAACACTGCCAGATCAGATTGGATCCTGGTGCCGCCTCCTGGCTTTCCAGTCAAACCGTCCAACCCATGCCAGCATGGAAAGTGAACGTTAAGAGATGATTTTGTGGGGAAATGGATTGCTTTTATTTTTGTGATGATGATTTGTTTTCTTTTTCATTTAGGCTCTTGAAGAATACGTAAAAGAGAAAGGATATTCAAATGAAAAATATGAACTAATTACTAACTTCCCTCGTAGAAAATTATCAACTTACGACAGAAATCTTTCTCTGAAAGATGCTGGTCTTTTCCCTCAAGATACTGTTTTTGTCCAAGAGAGATGATCTTCAGCTGATGATTGGAAACCCAAACCACACACAACTTGCATTGACAATGTCAAAGCAAATCACATGATTGTCCCTGGGTGGCTTTAAACTGAACACTTTTAGTAGTAACATGGCACACCTGGGACAAGTTAATGAAATATGAAGACAACATTTCATTCTAAAAGAAAGAGAAATGAAGATTTTAAAAAAATAAAATCCATTTCCCTGTTTTTCAAAGAAATCTGGTCAGTTACATTGATTTGGGAGGGGGGGTTTCAAATAACATGACCAATTTTTTTTTTTTTAACAATGGTAAAATCTTTCTTCCAAGTTGTCTTAAAAATTTAACTTTGTGCTGCCGGGCCCAAGTTCTACCTAAACGAAAGTTTATCTTTTATGGTCCTGTTGTTGAAGCAGCAAGACCATAAAACAATAAATATACTTTGTGTTCATTCGGTAATTTAAAGATTACTTGAAGCTAAAATGGGAGAGAAAGTGAGCTTTAGAAAGTAAAATTATTAAAAAAAAAATATCTGAAAGCAAAGAGCCGAACAAACAAAATGTGCAAATTTATTGTTGGGATCAATTACTATTTCTTGCAACAAAAATTGCCAATAAGTTAGCTTTTCAATTTAAAGTAAAAAAAGAAATCAGTCAATTCTGTGCTGACTGAAAGCCTTCACTCACTCCTGGACAGCATTCAGTGCTAATGTAGCAGAATATAAAACAATGAAGCTGATGGACTTCATCTGCTGCCTTAGATACCTTTAAACACTGCCTTGATGTCATCGTCTGTTGTTGATTGATAACAACTGCAGCAGTATTTTCTATATCAGAAAGACGGACAAAATAAAGATGAGGTGCTGAGTCAGATTGTAACAAATAAAATCAAATTTTTAGAAATTTTTCCTTTTTGTTGGTTTCATTATTTCTAATTGTGTTTGGTGTGATCGAGTTGGGCTGTTTTGTCAATCAATTGAGAGGATTTCCTTCAATATACATTCAGGTAAGAAGTTCTCTGGTTTGAAATCACAGTCTTCTGACATTCCACTGTTGTTAGCTTCAGGAATTGTATTATCCATTAACTGACATAACAGGTTGTCATTTTCATATGTTGGGAAATAGTACCTGTTAAAATGGAGAAATAGCAGATGATTTTTACAGAATAAGTTAACTATAAATTTGTGGACATATACAATCCCTTAACCCATTCGTTACCAACCCAGTTCTGGCTCTGAGTATTAATGTCTTCGTTTCATAAGTTTCAAATTAAGATCTTCCACATTTATGTTCCTAACACTAGCTGAATGATAACTAAGTTATTTTACTAAATTCTTTGTTGTATTTAAAATTAACTGAAAGAAATACAGATCATCTCAAAATAAATACAGTAACGAAAGGGTTAAAACTTATTTGTTTTGCATTTCACAAACTAGTAATCTTGTGGGGGGTCAGTATCTGATAATTCTTTTTTTTTTGATAGAATTTCAATTATGACAGGATGATTTGGTTGGTTTGAATATTTACACAAACATACAACTGTATAAGATGAAGGTTTCAGAAGTGTGATGCTACAAGATATTAATTCTTGATTACAAGCAAAGTGAACTTGAAATATTAAATAGAAATTTTGAGTGGCTTTCAGAAATGTTAAGTACTCCTTGTTATATTATGAACTCTGATGATCCATCATACACTTTCCCTTTGTCTTCAGCTGCTCCATTCACTTACATGTGGATACTTGTGGATGCAATTAGACAAACGAGAGTTCTTCCCATACTTGAACTGCCAGAAATAGATTTCTTAGAAATGACACCCTATCATTTTAAAAGCAAGACAAGTCATCATTGTCATTTAATGCCTGTTTCCCATGCTGGCATGGGTTGGACGGTTTGACAGGAGTTGGCAAGCCAGAGGACTTCAAGCTCCAATGTCTCTTTTGGCATGGTTTTGTTTTTTTTACTGTTTTGGAGTCCCTAAATATACAAGAGAAGAAGAGATAATCATGCTTAGAATACTTTTAATTACTAATTTACTTAAGGATACAGAGAAAAAAATATTAGAAACAGAGAAATTCCAAGTTCAACCTTAGCTTAATCTCTAGAATTTAGAGCCAGCAGTTAAGTTATAGCATTTGGTAAACACAAAGAATTCTTTACTTAGTAGTATATTCATCATCAGTGGAGGTGTGTGGTATAGTGGTTAGGGCATTCGGCTCACGATCGTAAGGTTGTGAGTTCAATTCCTGGTGAAGCATTGTGTCCTTGAGCAAGACTTTATTTCACGTTGCTCCAGTCCACTCAGCTGGCAAAAATGAGTGGTACTTGTATTTCAAAGAACCAGCCTTGTCATGCTGAATCTCCCTGAGAAATACATTAAGGGTACACGTGTCTGTGGAGTGCTCAGCCACTTGCACATTAATTTCACGAGCAAGCTGTTCTGTTGATCACATCAGCTGGGACCCTCGTCGTCGTCGTAACCGACAGAGTGCTCCTATATTCATCATCAGTAACATCTATTTTCTGTGCTGGCATGGGTGGACAGTTTGACTGGAGTTAGTTAGACCGGGGGCTGCATCAGGCCCTATTGTCTGTTTTGGTAGAGTTTCTGTGGTTGGATGTCCTTCCTCACACCAACCGCTTTACAAAGGTGGACTGGGTGCTTTTTGTGTGGTACCAGCACTGGACAGGGTCACTGAGTGCAAAACAAAAGACGTCTTTAGCTGGGGGTGGGGTAGGTGTCCTGCTGTAGAGAATGTTCATTTGAAGTTGACTTGAAACTTAATCAATTAGAAGCATCAACACAAACAAAAGGAAAATTTAATTTCATACACTAATTTGATGGCATTTTTTTTTTATATTTGTACAAAAATAATGGCTCCAAAATATCTCCTGATGTTCTCTGTTGCAAAGTTGGGCCAACATTACATGCTTTAAACCTTTAGCATTCAAATTATTCTCTCAAATGCAATACCTATTTATTCAATTTGTTTTCAATTAATTAAACATTAAAGATTTCGATGATGTGATTGTTTATTTTTAGAACAACATCCCAGGATAGGTATGAAAGGCTGGATCTGGCCAGTTTGAACCTAAAACAGATACAATATTGGGGTTGGATATGGCTGGTTGAAATACCAAATGAGTTAATTCAATCACAAAACTGTTTGGCCGAAATCAGGGATGTATCTTGTATGTCTGTGTGTCTTTGATGCCATCAAATACAGTGAATGAATTTAATTAAGTTTTATGAGAAATGTAGAGGTTTTTGGTGTCTTTTCTACTCACTGTGGTTGCATCCACATGTTGGACCTGGGTATTTGTTGGCTGTGTCCACTTGAATGTATGTGTAGCATTAATGCATCTTTACTTTCAAACTGTTTATCACAACTGATGCACTTGAGCAAATGGACCTGGCAACAACAAGAAAAATTAATTCTACAGAATTATTTTGAAAATACCAATAACAAAAGGAACCTCTATGGTCCTCAACCATTTTTCACCTATGGAACCCATTGATACTCATTCTGGTGAAACCTCATAGTTATTTAAGGTTTAAAAAAATCCTATTATATTTTTAGAATTAAATATTATTAGGAAATATATAAACAATTAACATTTTGTGTATTGTGGAAGTTTCCTTCATTGGACATGAAACTTGGCTTGCGAAGACCTGTTGGGGCAAGCGAAAGCGAAGTTGTGATGGCACCTGTGCCCAGCGTCGCCTTCCTGGCACGTGTAAAGACATTCGAGTGAGATCGTTGCCAGTGCCGCTGGACTGGCTCCTATGCAGGTGGTATGTAAAACACACCATTTTGAGCGTGGCCGTTGCCAGTACCACCGGACTGGCCTTTGTGCCGGTGGCATGTAAAAGCACCCACTACACTCTCGGAGTGGTTGGCGTTAGGAAAGGCATCCAGCTGTAGAAACTCTGCCAGATCAGATTGGAGCCTGGTGCAGCCATCTGGTTCACCAGTCCTCAGTCAAATCGTCCAACCCATGCTAGCATGGAAAGCGGACGTTAAACGATGATGATGATTGCACACAAATTTTTAACAACAAAATCTTATCTGGATCCCTATTGAGAACCTCTGATCTGTAAGCTTCTCAAAACACTAGAAATAGCAACCAAATCTTTAACACTTTTTTATCTTAACTCCCCTGAGGTTTCCCTTAGTATCTATGATGCACTTTCTAATTCTGACAAGGCCTGCAATTTTGTCTACAGTTTGTATCATTTCTTTTTAATACCTTATATTTTATTCATTAAACAACATCTTTGTTTTAATGTCTACTCCCCCCTCCCCCCATGCTTACATGGATTCGATGGAATTTAATTAAAGCAGGTTTTCGACAGCCATATGACCTTCCTGTTGCCAATCCTCACCTGTCACCAGGTAAGGGTATAAGATTTTCTTGTGGCTGGACATCTTTTCACAGAAGATTGGAAACAAAGGACACCACATGCTTGGCAGTGACACTCGTTTACAACCATCATATGCTGTCAAGACAAAGAGATAGTAAAACAAACACACAGAAAAAAAAAAAAACTGGCTTCTTTCAGTTTCCGTTTAGCAAATCCACTGAAAAAGCTTTGGCCCAGAGGATCACACAATGAGGTTGGGAAACAAACTTACCACAGAACCACAGCTGTCCCTGTAAGAGGCAATGTTATTTTAACATTCTGTATACAAGGTCTGATCAAAAAAGTATTTGGAAGACTGGTGCCATAAAAAGAAAATTAAAACCCATATCAATCTGGCATTTGATCTCCTTCGAAGTTGTCCCCTTCTTTATATCCATTGATGGAAGCATTCCTGGAACACTTTTGTTTGGATTTCCTTGATGTCTTGAAATTTCTTTCTAGTGGGATCTAGTGGGATTTTGAAAAGATTCTTGGCCATAATAACCTTCAAGCCCTGTCTCTTTCAATGCACACACACACACACCTTCTCTGCTGTGGTCACTGATGGAACTTCTGTGGCATGGTGAGACGATCACGCTCGACACACTTTACTTTGCAGAACTGCTATAAACAGGAGCGAGAACATTACAACTTAGTGTGCATGCCTGACAGAGTTCAAGGTCTTTCTGTGCCAAGTGGCTTCACTCTGCATACTTTAGCTTTGTTACCATAGCAACACTTGTCTTTTTGATCAGACCTTGTATATGTATGTATGGTGCAAAAATTGAATATAAAACAAAGAGACGAAACTCGGCTTGCAAAGACCTGTTGGGGCAAGCGAAAGCGAAATCGTGATGGCACCTGTGCCCAGCGTTGACTTTCTGGCACTTGTGCCCGTGGCATGTGTAAGGACTTTCGAGCGAGATCGTTGCCAGTGCCACTGGACTGGCTTTTGTGCAGGTGGCACGTAAAATACACCATTTTGAGCATAGCCATTGCTAGTACCGCCAGACTGGCCTTCGTGCCGGTGGCACGTAAAAGCACCCACTACACTCTCGGAGTGGTTGGCGTTAGGAAGAGCATCCAGCTGTAGAAACTCTGCCAAATCAGATTGGAACCTGGTGTAGCCATCTGGTTCACCAGTCCTCAGTCAAATCGTCCAACCCATGCTAGCATGGAAAGTGGACGATGATGATGAAGTAAAAAAAAGGAAAAAATGGTGTATAAAGTTTGCACTCAAGAAAAATAGAAGGAAAGTCTTTTCTGCTTCAAGCATATTCTCTTCTACAGAGAGAGCAGACATACCTCAATTAAATGGTCATTATTCTCATAATCAGGGCTGTGGAGTCATCGAAACAAAAAACTCTGACTCCGACTCCTCTACTATTGACACCTCTGACTTCAACTCCTCTATGTAATTAAGTGATTGTGGTCTATTTTCTTGCCTCTGACTCCAGCTACCCATTAATTGTTTTCGACTCTGACTCCACAGTCCTGCTCATAACTAAACTGAAGCTGTTGGAACTATTATTTTCCTAAAAAGATCATCTCTCTTGAATGAAGTATAATAAACCAATGCTTACCTGTCGTCGGATGTAGTTGATTAATTTAACTTGTTGATAAAAATCTAAATTATGTTCTTTCTTTAACAAATTCAAGTCTAAACCATGGCTGTCCTACAAGAAAAGACAAATTCACTCTTTGGAATAGAAAACAAAATGATTTGATTAAAAAGAAAAAAAAACCCACAAAACAAACAACATGAAGGAATTTCTTTTTTTTTTTCTTTTACTTGTTTCGGTCATTTGACTGTGGCCATGCTAAAGCACTGCCTTTAGTCGAACAAATTGACCCCAGTACTTATTCTTTGTAAGCCTAGTACTTATTCTATCAGTCTCTATTGCTGAACTGTTAAGTTACAGGGAGGTAAAAACACCGATATCAGTTGTCAAGCGACTGTAGGTGGGGGAACAGACAGACACACGCGTATGATGGGCTTCTTCCACCTGAAAAACACCCAGTACATTCTGTAAAGTGTTTGGCATATTAGGAAGGGCATTCAGCTGTAGAAACCCCAAGCCAAAACAGACAATGGAACCTAGTGTGACCCCTGGCCCTGCCAGCTCTATCCAAACCATGCCGGTATGGAAAACGGATATTAGACGATGATGAGGTATCACATCTACTCCTCTTGGTCGCCCCAAGTGTTGAGTAGCTGTGTAAATCCTCTACAGTAAGAAACCTGTTCAGTTTGGCCCCTTTTCTCACATGTTAGCCCTTCAACCCATAGCATAAAACTGCCCCTCCTCTGCTGTAGCATTACTCAGCTGCGAGGGATCTTAGCCTAATATGGCAACCACACTAGTGCTGGGGCCTCAAAGAAAATAAAAAGCACCCAGTTCACCGTGAAAACTGGTTGGCATTAATCCTTTCCCCTTAATCACAGTCGCACCATCATCATCATCATCACTGAATGTTCATCTTGCATGGGTTGGACAGTTTGACAAGAACTGGTAAAGCCAGAGAACTATGCCACGCTCTTCTGTCAGCTTTGGCATAGTTCCTATATCTGGATATTCTTTACAGAGTGTGCAGAGTGATGATGATGATGATGATGATGAACATTTCAGAAAAAAAAAAAACCCCAAAAGGAAGAAAGAAAACTAAAGGAGTTATTCCTTATTATATTGAAGTAAATATATGAGAGAGTGAAGAATATAGATGGGTTATGGTGTGATAAAGGACTCAATAACTTTTGGCTGACAGTATGACATTCTATTGACTGAACACAAGAACCACACAAAAAAAAAAAAAAGGTGAAGAAATGATGTTAATAAATAAAAAGAGAGCACTTACTTTCATATGTTGAAGTAAAATATCTGCATCAGCTGAAGAGAAATCACAGAACAAACAGACTGCAGTGGAACCACTCTCATCATGCCAGCCATCCCAGTTTCTAGAATAATAATGATTTTAAAAAAATAAATAGCGCAGCTCAAGAACAAGCATTAAGGACTAACTATGTGAAGTGCAGAATGTGTGGCGGGAGGGATGAAACGGTATGGCACATCGTTAGCAAATGTCTAAAATTGGAACAATGTGAATACAAAAGACAACATTACAATGTGGCAAGAATGAACCATTGGGAACTCTGTGGAAATCATGGCCTACAAAGAGCGATAATGTGGTATGAGAAAACTCCAGAAGGAGTCACTGAGAATGAAAATTGCAAAATCTTGTGGGATTTAAGGATTCGGTGCAATTACCTGATCAGACAAAGGAAACTGGACATTGTTGTGGTGAATAAAAAAAAAAGAACATGTATGATAATCGACAGCATTTCCCAGTGACAACAGGATCAATGTGAAAGAAGAAAAACTGAACAACTATGACGATTTGAAGTGGGGAATGCGAAGGTTGTGGTCAATGAGGAGAGAAGACGTGATACCAATAGTAATTGGTGTACTTGGAATTATCAGTACTCAATTACCAACATGGCTGAGAAAAATTGGTGCAAGTGTGAAGATAGAAAACCTACAAAAATCAATATTGTTTGGAAGTGCAAGAATTCCTCGCAGGGTTCTTGAAGCATGACCAGTAAACCGTTATCACTTTTGTCTGCTGGTTGCAGACAGCTGACACTTTCCATCATACCCAGCAAAATAAGCTGTAAGTTTTCATCACATAATGATGTTAATAAATAATTTCAAATTTCAGCACAAGGCCAGCAAATTTGGAGGAGGGGGTAAGTTGGTTACATTGATCCCAGTACTCAGCTGGTACTTAATTTTTTAACCCCGAAAGAATGAAAGGCAAAGTTGACCTTGGCAGAAGTTGAACTCAGATCATAAAGATGGACGAAATGTCACTAAGCATCTTAACCTGTTGTGCTAATGACTCTGCCAGTTTGCCACTTTAATAATAATAATAATAATAATCCTTTCTACTATAGATTTTTTATGGTTGGATGCTCTTCCTGTCGCCAAGCCTCATCTTTTTCCAAGCAAGGCAATATCTCCCCCCATGGCCAGAAGATTGGAAATGAAGGACACTGCTTGTATGACAGTGACAGTTGCTTACAGCTGTCATTTGATATCACGAAAAAGAGACACAAACACACACACGGTGGGCTTCTTTCAGTTTCCATTGACCAAATCCACTCCCAAGGCTTTGGTCAGCCTGAAGCTACAGTATAAGGCACTTGTGAAAGGTGCCATGCAGTGGCACTGAGCTTGAAACCATGTACTAATATCTGAAAAATACTAGTGAAATTATTTGGAGGAATGTGAGATTCAGAGAGGTGCGTGTGTCTATGCATGGTTATTGCTTCAACTCTGTTGCAAATGTCAAGTAGTTTTCCGTAGAACATTATCACACCATGTTATGTCAGTCGGTCATCTCATTTCTTGCAATTGGTATCAAACAGAGATTTTTGTGGGAAAAAAACGGTTTCATTTGGTCGTCCATTGCTAAGTGACTCTCAAGATGCAAAGTGAGCAACATTTTATTCATTGCTTCACAAAAGTGGAAACAATAAACGAATATTGCTTAGTTTTCTCACGTATCCAGAGACACACACACAATCACCACCACCACCACCACCATCATCATCATCATAGTTTTACATCCACTTTTCCCTGCACGCAGTGCTGAGACTAGCTTTATGATCCTTCATCATCTTACACACACACACATCAACAGAAACTGGCCATCTTTGTTGTTGTGGAGGTCAAGTTTTTACAGCATGGACTGAGTGAGGAGTGGACTGTAGTCTACCAGCACCAGACAAGTTGTCTGTGGCAGCAGGACTAAAGGCTCTCCTCCCATGCCCTCACCGTGTACCCAGTGATGTGTTCCCCTATTAAGCTACAGAACAGAGAGTGGGAGGGGACCCTAATTCACACACACACTAAGATGTACTTTTATCTTCTTTTTTAGTCGTTGGACTGTGGCCATGCTGGGGCACCACCTTGAGCAGTTTTTATTTGAATGAATCAACCCCAGGACTTAATTTTTTAAAGCCTGGTACTTATTCTATCAGCCAATCTGCTAAGTTACAAGGATCTAAACATACCAACACTGGCTGTCAAGTTGTGGTGGGGGAACAGACATATACACATAGATATATATGTATACATATATATGTGTTTGTGTGTGTGTGTTGTCTGTATATATATGTATATGTATATATGTGTATGTATGTGTATATATATATATATATATATATATATATATATATATATATATATATATATATATATATATATATATATATATATATATATATATATATATATACATACACACATATATATTGGGTCATGGTTTTAAGGGTTGTCAGCAATGAAAGACATGTGATGCCTCCTTACTTCTTTTCACAAGACCTTAGAGTTAACTCTGCTGCCTACATTGAGGTCCTGGAAATAATTGTTGGATAGACAGTGTATGCAATGGAAGGCCATATATGCTTCAGTAAGATTCTGCAGTATTACACATGGCTCTAGTAACACAGGAATGGATGGCAGACAACAGGCTTCTCTCTGTTTCTGTCTACGAAATCCACTCACAAGGCTTTGTCTGGGCTGAGGCTATAGTAGTAGAAGAAACTTGTCAAAGGTGCCACACAGTGAGACTGAACCCAGACCTATGTGGCTGGGAAGCAGACTTCTTACCACACAGCCACACCTGCACCTATGATGTATATTCATGTATACAAACATGACATACATAAACACATATACATACATATACTATACAACTACCACCATCACCAGCACTACTACCACCACTACCACTCCTAATATTATTAGAACAACAGCCGCTCACCACCGCCTTCACTGTTAACTGATACTATTACTACTACAACCACCACCACCACCACAGCCTGGTCATTCCAGCCAGGGAACACAATCTCTATCCTGGACAAACACTTGAACCAAATTAGTCAAGTGTTCTGAGAAGAGTGTGTTTATTTATTTATTCGTAGAGGAAATACAGAAACCAAAGATCAAATGGTTTGATTGGTGGTGGTGGTGGTGGTGGTGGTAGTGGTGGGGCCTAGAAACTAAAATGAACATCACAAAAACTACTTAACAATGTCATGACTAATATCACATCGGATATGTACAAATATCTGGACATTTCACTGGTGGTTCCTGGATTTTCTCCACAAGTGCAGGCATGGCTGTGTGGTAAGAAGTTTGTTTCCTAATAACATGGCTCCGAGTTCAGTCCCACTGTGTAGCACCATGGGCAAGTGTCTTCTGCTAGAGACTTGGGTTGATCAAAGCAAGCCCTCTGAGTGGATTTGGCAGATGGAAACTGAAAGAAGCTCATCGCGCGCGCACATGCGTGTGTGTGTGTCTTCCACCACCACTTGACAACTGGTGGTGTTGTGGTTACATTCTCATTACTTAGCAGATCAGCAAAAGAGACTGATAGAATAAGTACCAGGCTTAAAAAAATTAAGTATGGGGGTTGATTCGTTAGACTAAAAATTTGTGAATGCATTGCCCCAGCATGACCACAGTCAAATGACTGAAAAAGATAAAAGATAAATTGAAAACCCAAACAGTTTTTTTTTTCAGTTCTATATTTAAGAGATGAGGAATTATGTACATTATTCACACTTGACGGATATTTGTCCTCATCTTGTTTGTTGTTAACAAGTTTTGGCTGATATACCCTCCAGTCTTCATTAGGTGTCCTGGGGTTCTCATTCCTAAGGTATTTTTCAATGTTGTTGTTATTATTATTATTATTATTATTATTATTCAGGTCAATACCTGGAATCAAACTTGTAATCTTGGGGTTAGTAGCCCGTGCTCTTAACCACTACGCCACATGCCCTGATGAAGGCTGGAGGGTATATCAGCCGAAACATTCTTCCAGTATCCATTGAGCAGCAAATTCACTGAGAGAGACTTTGTCTGAGCCAGAACTATAGCAGAAGAGACATGCCCAAGGAACTACACAGTCACACTGACCCATGTGGTTGAGAAGCAAGCTTCTTAACTGCCATCATCATCATCATCATCATCATTTAAAGACTGCTTTCCATGCTGGCAAAGGCTGGACAATTTGACAGGGAACTGAAAAGCTGTAGGGCTGTGCCAGGTTCCAATGTCATCCATATCTGCAATAAAGGCATCAAAATTCTAAAACAGTTACTTACTCTTCACAGTCAAAGTCTGTAGAGAATTCCTCGCTGGATTCAAAATTTTCCCAGTTCTTACCAATTTCCTACACAAAGATATAAAAGAGTTCGTTTCATTAAAGAGCAAAGAATACAACAAATTGGAACGGTGCTGGTGCCATGTAAAATGCACTCAGTACACACTGTAAAGTGGTTGGTGTTAAGAGGGGCATCCAGCTGTAGAAAGCAGGCCATAATGGACAGTGGAACCTGGTGCAGCTCTCCAGCTTTCCAGCTCCTGTCTAAGAGTCCAACCCATGCCAGCATGGAAAATGGATGTTAAATAATGATGATGAGAACAGAGTTTAAGCAGGAATTTATAAGGATTCCTGATAGTTACTGTTCGCATTGTTAGGAACATAACTATCATCATCATCATCATCTTTTTAATGCCTCCTTTCCCATGCTTGCAAGGGTTAGATGGAATTTGTTGAGGTGGATACCCTTCTTGTCACCAACCCTCACCTGTTTCCCAGCGAGTCAATATTGCCTCATGGCCGGACATGTTTTCCTGGAAGATTGCAAACAAAGACATCAATTGCATGCTGGTGACACTTATTTGCAAAGACCACATGAAGTCAAGGCAAGGAAACAGTAACACACACAATGGGCTTCTTTCAAATCCTCTCACAAGGCTTTGGTCAGCCTGAAGGCTGCTATAGTAGAAGACACTTGACCAAGGTGCCACACAGTGGGACTGAACCCAAAACCATTTGGCTGGGAAGCAAGCTACTTACACAACTATGCTTATACATATATTCTATTAATGAAAAATATGTTGGATTTCCAGTGACATAATTCTTGGAGGAGGTGAAACAACTGAAAGTAGTGAATAACTGAAAAGAAGAACTTACCATGGCGAACAGAGTTGAGCCCTCTACAGGTGGTGGATTTCAACGGACATGATGCTACATGGTCAGGCAATGTTGTCAAAGACATTATGAATAACTAAAAGTGAAGCCCATCACGAAACACAAAATCACTGCCTCATTCTTTTTACTTAGTTTAATCAGTGGACTATGGCCATGCTGGAGCAGCACCTTGAAGGGTTTACAATAACAAATTGACTGTGGTGCTACTTTGAAGCTCTTCTCCTTTTTCTACCAGTCATTTTTTTTTTTTACCAAACTGTTACATTATGGGGATGTAAACAAACCAGCATTGGTTGTCAAACAATTAGGGTGACACAAACACACACACACACACACACACATATATATATATATGTATAGGTACAGACATAGCTATGAGATTGAGAAGCTTGTTTTTCCACTAGAGTTCCTGGTTCAGTCCCACTGCATGCCACCTCAGGCAAGTATTTTCTACTATAGCCCCAGGCCAACTAAAACCATGTGAGTGGATTTGGTAGGCGAAAACTGAAAGAAGCCACCTGTGTGTGTGCGTGCGTGCACGCACCATAAAGTCTGCAAATCTAACGGAGGCTCCAAAAGATGTTTTAAGGTCCACAAAGATCAGAACTTAACTGCAGCTCTTGGTGGTCCAAATCAGATATGCAATCTATGTGTCTTTTCAATACATTGTCTGGTTTAAAAAGCCACATCAGACACCATGATCGATCTAATGTGTAAGTACAAGAGGTGGTCACACTCCGCATAAGAAGTTGACAACCATCATATATATATATATATCATTATTGTTTAACATCCGCTTTCCATGCTGGCATGGGTTGGATGGCTTGACTAAGGACTGGCAAGCCAGGACGATGAACCAGGCTCCAATCTGGTCTGGCAAGGTTTCTACAGCTAGATGCCCTTCCTAATGCCAACCACTCCAAGAGTGTAGTGGGTACTTTTTACATGCCACCAGCACTGGCATCAACCACAATCGAATGGTGATTTTTACGCGCCATCAGCACGGGTGTCAGTCAGGTGGCACTGCCATTGGCCTGGGAAGTGACCATGGTTCTGGGTTGAGCCCCACTGCAGAGCATGTTAAGCAAGCATCTTCTATTACAGCCCTAGGCCAACAAAAGCCTTGTGTGTGGATTTGGTAGATGGAAACTGAAACAAGCCTCATCATATGTGATGGGCTTCCACACAGTTTCTCATCATCATCCTTTGACATGTTCTCCATGGGATGGCAGGGGCTGGACAATTTGACAGGAGCTGGCAAACCAGAGAGCCATCTTGGGTTCGAATTGTGTTCCGGTATAGTTTCTATGGTTAGATGCTCTTCCAAACACCCACCAATTGGTGCTTTATATGTGGAACCAGCACAGACAGTTGACCCAGGGGTATAGTAGAAGGCACTTATTCAAACTGCTGTATAGTGGGATGGAACTCAAGACCACATGGTTAGGAAGGGACCTTCTTAAGCACACAGCCATGCCTGTCCCTATCATATATCACAGATGCTCACAAGAGACCTACACCTGACAGGTTTCTCTTGGAAGAAAGGAAGATGGAGGTGACACTTACCAAGTAATTGATGATGTAATATTTGTCGTAGAGTGTGTTGTTGGATTTGATCCTTTTGTGCTGCTTCTTCCGCATGTGTTCCTTCAGGGTTGGGCGATCACGGAATGTCTTTTCACAATAGAGACACTGCAGACTGTTTCGTTGGAGAAGTTTAGCAGAATTAGTGGTGGGGTGAATATGGTGAGAAGAGCAGATGGCAATGATGATGATGATGATGATGATGATGATGGCGATGATGATGATGGCGGTGATGATGATGACAATAATGATGATGGCGACAATGATGATGATGGTGGCGATTATGGTGATGATGGTGGTGGTGATGATGGTGGTGGTGGCGATGACGGTGGTGATGATGAAGATGATGACGGCAGTAGAATTAATGGTGTCAATAACAAGGATGTTTTGATGCAAGAACAACACAACAGAGCAGGGAGTGGTATTGCAATGCTCTCTCTCTCTATATAATAATAATAATAATAATAATAATAATAATAACAACACTACACACTAATCTGACAAATGGCCCTGCTAGGAACAGCCCACATCCTATGCAAGACACTATCAATCCAATAATACAACCCAAACAAAATCCACAAACATAGGACACATTCTATATGATAAATATCCAATAAAATAAACAACCACCAGTAGGCCGACTACCCAACAGAGGAACACATCTCGCATTACACACACAATGCACGATAGAAACACTAATACAACAAAAGACTGCAATGAGATCCCGTAGCAAGACGAAGTGATGCAATACGATACCAGGAGGAGGAGAAGTCACTTTCCCAACCACAAAAACAAAAAACAAAAAAAACACAAACACACACACACACACACAATGCTGTACACACCCCAGCAACATGGAGATGTAGTAGGTGAGGCAGTAGAAATCTGCCTGAAACTACCAAATGTTGAATAATAATAATAATAATAGTAATAATAATAATAATATTAGCTGATTGGTTGGTTTGTTGATTTCCCTTCTCACACTTTACATTGTATAGAGAGAGGAGAGAGAGAGAGAGAGAGGAGAGAGAGAGGAGAGAGAGA
>NC_068986.1:11006523-11010660 GCF_001194135.2 Octopus bimaculoides | reverse complement strand
AGAGAGAGGAGAGAGAGAGAGAGAGAGGAGAGAGAGGAGAGAGGAGGAGAGAGAGAGAGTTAAGTGGAGATACAGAGAGGGTTAGTGCAGGTGGTGCAGGATGAATGTAAACACTAGGCTTGGTGACAGGCAATGAGTAAAGGAACAACTACACACACACATAGTGTGAGAGAATGACAGAATATTTATGGAAGGAGTTATATAAACGAGAATTTTGTTCTATTTAAATACATTTTTAAGGTAATAAATATTTTTTTTTTTTAAATTAGTCTTCGTCTCATCATGATCTTTGAACTTTGGGCCTAATGGAGGCAATGGTTAGTGATCGAGACCTTTGGTGATATGCCATAATTGAGAAGACCCGTCAGGCCAAGTGAAATCATAGTCATAGCTGACGCTGGTGGCACGTAACTGGCACCCATGCCTGTGGCATGTAAAAAGCACCTTTTGAAAGCTGGACCTCACAGGTGTTATCGTGTTGGAACACGTGTTTCTAATGATGGGCAAAGTATGACACAGTGTGAGGCCTCAACACTTGGTTCATGTAGCGAGCAGCAGCGGTCACTCCATTGCTCCAGCCTTGGTTGATGTTTCAGAAGACCACTAGTCCAAGTTTGTGGTTGAGTGCAATCCCACCCCATACCATGATGCTCTATCCTCCTCAGGAGTCTCTCTCCACCACACAGCCATTGGCATGACGTTCAACCCTTCTTCTCCAGATCCAGGCTCTGCCAATTGCCACAGAAATGCAATAATGACTTTCATCAGAGAAAACTACAGTCCTCCACTGTTGATGTCGCCAGTTCTGACGTTTTTGAGCCCACTGCAAACATACCCGTTGATGACGATCTGTGAGGACAGGGCTCCTAACCAGAAGTCAACATGACAGATCTCAGCCAGCAGTGAACTATCTCTGCACAAATGGGTCTATGATGAGTCCCTATGGTCTGCCAAGCTGACTCCGTTGCCCTCTGGAATCGGTCCTGCAAGTGCTGTCAGTGCAGGTGGTGATCTTGACGTGCTATTGTAACCCTCGGTCAGCCACTGCACGGACGATCATCCATGCTGCTTGTAGCATTGTATCGTTCCCTCAGCCGCTCAACCTTCTGAATACTGCAGCTCAAGTCATTAGCAATGACCCATGAACGTTGACCAGCATGGAGACACCCAATGGCTTGCTCCCTCTGATTTCATGTCACTCTTGGCATGCTTGCTGCATTCAGGAAACGAATGACAGGCTGGGAAATTTGGAGGCCTTTTATACCCAATGAGTCAACGTTTTGTACGTGCATCATGCTTTTCATAAAGATGCGTTCGCAAACATTACCATGTTCACCAAAAGTGAGTGAGTTCGAACCCTACATGCAATCCTTGTGTTTTTAAAGGAGAGTTGTGTTGTAGGTCAGTGACATCTTCCTGAGGTCAAATTACCTAGAAATGTGATAAAATTCATATGATCTCAATATCGTGTGTGAAACAAATAATCTTTTACAGTATGACGTTTCTTTTGTAATTCAGTATGTTTATATACATACATATATATATATATATATATATATATATATATACACACACACACACACACATATATATATATATATCATCATCATCATCATCATTTAACATCCGCCTTTCATGCTGGCAGGATATATATATATATATATATATATATGAGTGATGGGTTTTTCCAGTTTCTGTCAGCCAAAGCCACTTACAGGGCTTTGGTTGGTCTGGGGCTATAATAAAATACACTGGTCACAGGTGCCACACAGCGAGATTGAACCAAAGATCATATTGTTAGAAAGCAAGTTTCTTAACCACAGCCAATTTGTGCTCCTACTGAGAGAAAGTTTTGTTGATGGTAGATAGGATGGTGTATGGTGCTTTTGTTGTTAAGCTCTAATGTATTCTGTGTAACAGGTTTGTTTTTAATGTGTGGGTTGGAAATTTTGGCAAATGTGCACAGGGGGGAGAGGGGTGGTTCACAATGATGCTACTTCACTTGGGAATTTTTAGAACAGGATGTTAAAAATATGTACATATGCACGTTCATGTGCGTGTGTGCGTGTGTACACACACACACACACAAGGGGGTGCAAAATTAGGTATACAGTAAGTACAACTTCAGTGTTATAATACTTAATTCATTAAAATTATTGGAACATTTAATTAGCCTCGTTTGGGATATTTTCAGTGTCATTAATCATAATTATACATTTATCATAACTATAATAATACTTTTATTGTAACTTTTAATTTTTTTGATAAAAATAAATGAGTATTGTATGTTTTCTTTTTTCATAACTGTATCCCTACTTTTGTACCCCCACCCCACTGTTTGTGTATATATCTAATAAAGTGAATGTGAAAACTAATTTCTGTGCATCAGTGTGTCACACACCTTGACCACCACCCTCTCTCATTATTCAGTGACACTTCCTCCTGCTGGGGTGAGAGTAATAGTAGGCATAGAGATGGTGAGGGTGGAGTCAAAGACAGGGAGAGAGAGAGAGAGAGAGAAAGAAGGTTAGGGAGAGTTGATGATGTTTTATTAAAAGTAGTAGTGTTGATGGTGGCAGTGAGAGTAATGATAAGAGAGAGAGAGGGAGGGTATATGAGAGATGATGTACAACTTTCTTGGACAGAAATTCCTGTGGTCAGCATACTGAACCAACTACTGAACACTATCATTTTTGCTTTCTTTAATACACACATATATATGTACATATATATACACACACAAACATATATAAAATACACTTTAATTGAAATACAGCTTCCCCCAGCCAGTACCGCCTGACTGGCCTCCGCCAGTGCCCCTGGACTGGCTTGTGCGGGTGGCACATAAAAGACACCATTTCGAGCGTGGCCGTTGCCAGTATCGCCTGACTGGCCTTCGTGAAGGTGACACGTAAAAGCACCTACTACACTCTCTGAGTGGTTGGCGTTAGGAAGGGCATCCAGCTGTAGAAACTTTGCCAAATTTAGATTGGAGCCTGGTGTTGCCATCCGGTTTCACCAGTCCTCAGTCAAGTCGTCCAACCCATGCTAGCATGGAAAGCGGACGTTAAACGATGATGATGATGATGATGATGATGATGAATATAATGAATGTGAATATCAATATGTCACACTTTTTCAACTTTACTCCTAGAAGCTGTAGTCAAACATATCATACCATTTTGGAATCAGGCTGACTCTGTGAGTAAATTAAAACATTCCAGGTCGAATCCAGTCCTGCAATCCTGGAATTCTGGATTCCCATGTTTTCATTACTGGGATTGTTTTTGGTGATTCTTTTTACATGACTTTTAGTGACGAATCTGATCATCCTTGGGATATGACTCTGGAGGAAGCAATTGCAACAAATTCTCCAAAACAAGCCAGAGATCTGTTTGCAGATCTTCCCATTCAGGGTCAGTTGCTTAAAAGCTATATGCTAGCTTAAAAGCAGCCCTGTCAGGCGGCTTAAATATATATAAATAAAATATATACATACAATATTAGATATGTACATATATACACAAGGGCACTCCATGAGCACCTACATCGCTAAAAATAGAAGTCAAAAATATTTCTGTACCACCGAATAGTCACAAATCTACTACAGATATGACAGGTAAAAATGTCATATCTGCAGTAGATTTGTGATTATTCGGTGGTACAGAAGTATTTTTGACTTTTATTTTTTAGTGATGTAGGTGCTCATGTAGTGCCCTTGTGTATATATGTACATATCTAATATTGTATGTATATATTTTATCAATTTGCCTGTACGGCTGATAATTCGCTGGCCACTTGTGATGGTATTTTAATAATATCATCCCTATATTTACTTATATATATATTAGGTTCGGACTCCCCTGTCGGCCGTCACTTCCAACTGCCCAACCACTCTCCCTCTAACATCTCCGTTTTTGGCCTCGCCCTGCACCATGGGTCCACTCCCTCGCGACTCCACTTGGAGCAACGCTACATTTTCAACCTTAATTCTTCTTTCCCCTTCGGACTCAACGCAGCCTTCTCTTCCTTATGACTCTCCCCTTTACGTCCCTGCAACACTTTACATAACTTTTTTTTTTTTTAAACACCCCCCCCCTCGTCCCCTTTACATTATATCCATTATTCTCTTGTTAT
>NC_068986.1:10999095-11004095 GCF_001194135.2 Octopus bimaculoides | reverse complement strand
TATATATATATATATATATGTATATATATATATACACACAGGTACACAATCCTTTATCTGGAAATCTAAAATCTGAAAAGCACCAAAAACTGAGTTTATTTGCGGAAGGTGAAGCACATCATAACAAGTCAGATGTGGCTCAGCACTTGTAGAGAGAAGGTGTCCATTTGCTGTTTGCTGTCTTCGTGTTGTTTCTTGTGGACTTAGTATAGAATTTACCCTGGAAATGTCAAAAAGAACTGCAGAGACCCCAATGGATAACAGTGAGAAAAAGAAAAGGAAACATCATTATCAATAATGGAGAAAGTGGAGTTACTATAGAAACTTGATCGTGGTGTGTCTGTGCAGCGGCTCACTGAAGAATATGGTGTTGGAACTAACACTGTGTATGATTTACAGAAACAGAAAGAGAGTGATGGTCACAAACTAATGAAAAATAGAAAACATTACATGGAGCAAAAAAACGAAGATTTTTGACCGTGCAGTGATCGAATGGATTCAATAACGAAGAAGGGAAGATATGTCATTGAATGTTTTATTGAAACAAGCTAGAATATATCATAAAAAACTGAACATTGAAGGAGAATATGAATATTCAGAAGGTTGACTGCAAAATTTAAGAAGTGTCATTGTGTAAAATATCTGAAAATCTGTGGTGAAAAAGTTTCTGCTGATTATGAAGCTGCGGAAAATTACAAAGATGAATTTGCCAAGATCGTATCTAATGAAAACCTTTCTCCTGAACAGATTTATAATGCTGATGAAACAGCTTTGTACAGGCGCTATGTCCCAAGAAAAACCTTAACAACAGCAGATGAGACAGCACTGACAGGTTTTAAGGTTGTTAAGGAAAGGTTAACTATTCTTGGGTGTGTTAATGCTGCAGGCACACACAAGGTGAAGTCGGCAGACATTGGAAAAAGCCAACATCCGAGATGTCTGAAAAGCATAGTTAATTTACCTGTGCATTATTACACAAACAAGAAAGCATGGGTAACCTGAAAATTATTTTCTGACTGGTTCAATAATTACTTTGTACCAATGGCATGAACTCATTGTAGGAAAGCTGGACTAGAAGAAGACTAAAATTCTATCATTCCTGGACAACTGCTCCTATTTTCTCCCCCGATGTGGCATCAATTTTACAGTCTTGTGATCAAGGAATTTTACAAGCTGTGTGCTTGATGCAGTTAACAAAGGAGTAAGAATGCAAAACTACCTGAAAGAGTTCACCGTTAAGGATGCCATCTACGCAGTTGTGAATGCTTAGAATCATCATCATTATTGTCACTTAACGTCTGCTTTCCATGGGTTGGATGGTTAGGCTGAGGATTGGTGAGCCAGGAGGCTGCACCAGACTCCAATCTGATCTGTCAAAGTTTCTATAGCTGGATGCCCTTCCTAATGCCAACCACTCCAAGAGTGTAGTGGGTGCTTTTACATGCCACCAGCACGAGGGCCAGTCAGGTGGTACTGGCAACAACCACACTCAAAAGGTGTTTTTTATGTGCAACCTGCACAGGAGCCAATCCGGCGGCATTGGCAACGACCACGCTCGAATGTTGCTTTTCCCATGCCACCAGCACATCTGTCAGTAAGGTGACGTTCACACGGGAGTTTTGATGTCTAGTTTATAAAACTGGGGCAGCTGGCTTTTGTTCTGAAATTCGAAACAACTGTCCCCAAGGGTTCCAGATAAAGGATTGTGTAGCTGTATGTATATATCGTCATCATTATCATCTAACGTCCATTTTCCATGTTGGCATGAGTTGAATGGTTTGACAGGAGCTGACCACAGCCCATGTCTGTTTTGGCATGGTTTCTATGGCTGGAAGCCTTTTCTAACAGCTAACACACACACACACTAAAAGATAGAGATATGATAGAAAATATCTGTGAATGGGTTATAAAGAGCAATGAAGGACTAAGATAAAAGAAGAAACAGCCTCACCAAGATTGTCTGGTTGACCAACATTGAAACCGTGATCAAATGCCATATGGTTGAATAGTTCAGATCTGAAGAGAGAAGAGACAATAAAAAAGAGAAAAAAAGAGGTTAAGATAGAGAAAGAAAAGGAAAGAGGAGAGAGAGGGAGTGAGGGGAGAGAAAGAGAGAGAGGAACTCTTCACAGCACTGACACATTTAAAAGAACATCTACCCATTAAATACCCGGAAGTAATTTGGCTCACTATTGGGTGTCTAATAACATACCCAGTCTGTTGTCTGTACTAATTAAGATCAGACTTCATTAATATTGATCATTAAGCTAATCTTCCATCTTTTACTAATTTCAATCATTAAATTGTGGCCATGCTGGGGCCTCGAAGAATCTTAGTCAAGCAAATCCATCCCAGTACTTATTTTGCTTAAAAGCCTGGTATTTATTCTATTGGTGTCTTTTGCTGAACCACTAAGTTACAGGGATGTAAACACACCAACACTGGTTGTCAAGTGATGGTTGGGGACAAATATAGACACAGAGGCATACACATACCAATATATATTTATGATGAGGGTGGCAAGCTGGCTGAATTGTTAGCGTGCTGGGTGAAATGCTTAGCGATATTTCTGAATAATTCACATATGAAGAAAATTTAAATATTATATATTATTTTAACTCCTAAGACACCTGGCAAAGCCAAAAAATATGAATAAAAAAATTTGGCAGTTAATGGGTTAAGATGGTGTTTAAAGTTGGGAAGCTGGCAGAATGCTTAACAAGCAGAGCAAAATGTTTAGCAGCATTATCATCTGTCTTTAAGTTCTGAGTTCAAATTTCACCAAGGTTGACTTTGTCTTTCATCTTTTTGGGGGGTCAATAAAAGAAGTACCAGTTGCGTACTAGGGTTGATGTAATCGATTCATCCCCTCTCCTGAAATTGCTGGCCTTGTGCCTAAAGTGGAATGAATTACTAAGCTGGTGTTTTGAACATAAATTAATAGGAAATTTTAAAAACAGCAAGTTTGCATCATAAAACCAGAGGCAGTTCCAGGCAAATTGGTGTCATTTCCAGAATACCATCCTACTACTTGTGTTCCTTAATCATCTCCTTTGTTTGGTTCAGTTTTCTAAGGTCAGCCTTCACTTCTGCTTATGTCTTCTTTGGTCCATCCTCTTCCATTGGATCCTTTTACACTCACTTGTCATCATCCATACAACCGATCCCTCTTAAACCTTTTGATACCAACCCAGTTGGAACCATCTCTGGCTCTGAGTACAAATGTCTTGTTTTCAAAAGTTCTGAATTAAAATCTTCCACCAAACCTTAGTCACAATTTATGTTCCCAACACTAGCTTTATGATAACTTAAGTTATTTTACTAAATTCTTTGTTATACTTAGAATTAATTGAAAGAAACGTAGAACATCTCTACAGAAATATGGTAACAAATGGGTTAAACCCAGTTTTTCTCTCAGCTCATTCTATTCCTCAATGCTTCATCATAACATTACACATCCAGTGAACCAGGCCTTCTTTTTTTCTTCCTTTCCAACTTTTGCACATCCTCCGCAGTCGAGAGCAGCTTGTACACATCCATCATATAATCTACCCTTCACTGAGAGAGAGAGAGAGAGAGAGAGAGAGAGAGAGAGAGAGAGAGAGAGAGAGAGAGAGAGAGAGAGAGAGAGAGAGAATACCCTTGTCCTTAAAGGCAACAATTCTCTCCTGAACTTTTCCCATCCTATTCTAATCCTGACCACCACCACCATACTTTCAATACACTCTCCCCAACTGCTGATTAGGTTACCTAGGTAATAGAAGCTATCAATTACTTCTGTAGAGTCTTCTGAGCATTATCGACAGCTTTTAATCATTCTGCTAATATACACAACGTGATGTAGTGGTCTTACCTATTGCCTAAGAAATGTTCTCTACAGAAGAGACAATCTCTGGAGAAAGTTTGATCTGCTCTTTCTTTCTGTTGCACTTCTAAAGCAGTTTCCTAAAATACAACATAAATATACCATAAATAAATATAAAATATAACAAACAAATATAAAATATAACATAAATAAATAAATAGACACAGGTGTGGCTGTGTGGTCAAGTACTTTGCTTCCCAATCACAAGGTTTTAGGATCGGTTTCACTGTGAGGAACCTTGGCAAGTGTTTTCTATTATAACTCTGGAACAACCCAGTAGATTTGATAAATGGAAACTAAGAGAAGCCTGTTGTGTATTATGTGGGTGTGTGTGTGTCCTTGTCTTGACACCAACTATGTAAATGAACTGACAGTCACTTTTATTCTTCTCTATCAATAAACTAGAATAGCCATCATCGTTTAACGTCCATTTTCCCTGCTGGTGTGGGTCAGAGTTTGACACAAGCCGGCAAGGCCAGCAGCTGCACCACGTTGTCTGTTTTGGTAGGGTTTCTATGGCTGGATGCCCTTCTTAATGTCAACCACTTTACAGAGTGTTACAGATAGTCTTACATCACTACATCAAGAGCATAAGGCAAGTTTCCAGGTTTCTATGGTGTACACATATTCCTCCCTGGATGGGACACCGGTCTGTCGCAGAATGACTCCTTTTTATCAGATGAGTGGATAGGAGCAATGTGAAAGGATGAACAAGAGTTCATCAGGAAACAAATACAAATAATCATAAAATGGAGGAAACCTCATGCATCGATTGGAGCACATTATAGCTTATACATGCATAACAAATAGGTGACGTAACATATCTTGTAACATATTACATCACCTATTTATTATGTCATGCTTTGTATTAAAAAATAAGCTATAAATGTGGTCCAATCAAAGTGTTTGTTAATCTGAGGTTTTCTCGATTTTCTGATTATTTGTATGTGTGTATATATATATATATTATATATGAGTGTATGTGTGTATTATGTATATGACATCAAGTTACTTGACATTTGATACATCAGTGCTGGCTGAACAAATGAAGATGTTTATATCCAATAGCCAAAGTTCAATCTGGTTCAGTAGTAAATAACCTTTAATGGACTGCAGTAAAAAATGGGGGGGGGGG
>NC_068986.1:10997065-10998591 GCF_001194135.2 Octopus bimaculoides | reverse complement strand
GGCACTATAAACTTAGCTGACCGTCCTCTCCACTCTCTTTTACCCACAACAAACTGTCAGGTAACCTCATCCCCACATCCCAAACCAAAGTTTCTATTCCCTCCTCCTCCTCCTCCTCATCGTTTAACGTCAGCTTTCCATGCTGGCATGGGTTGGATGGTTTGACTGAGGTTTGAAAAGCCAGTGGCTGCACCAGGCTCCAATCTGATCTGGCAATGTTTCTACAGCTGGATGCCCTTCCTAACGCCAACCACTGAGAGTGTAGCAGGTACTTTTTACGTGCCACTGGCACAAGAGCCAGTCAGGCTGGCCTGGCATCAATCACATTTGGATAGTGCTTTTTACGTGCCACTGACATGAGAGCCAGTAAGGGGGGTACTGGCATAAGCCACATTCGGATGGTACTTTTTATGTGCCACAGGCACAGGAACCAGTCAGGCAGACCTGGCATTGACCACGTTCGGATGGTGCTTTTTACGTGCCACCAGCATGGGAGCCAGTCAGGGGACAATGGCCACAAAATGAAAAAAAAGATCAATAGAATGAAACTAAGCAAGAGGGAAGTTTAAAAGAAAAACGAGACTAATGACTGTTGTGTGAAATAAGAATACAATGAATGACCACTCACAAGTCTTTTCTCTTGTAAATACTGACGCAGGTATTTATCTTCAGGGAAGACATCAGAGAGTAAATAGTAGTCTTCTCGTTTCCCTACAATAGAAGAAGGGGATATCAATAATAGGGGAAACCTAAGGACGAAATAAAAGATGGGCGAGTGGGTGCGAGGTTAATATGCAGGCATAAGAGCTGGTTTACTTATGGCAACCAATTATTTCTATTCTTTCTTTTAAATTCATATCTATATATATATATATATTTAATTATATGTATTTCTTCTATCTTAATGAATAAAAATTCTTCGGATAGAATAAATGGCTTAATAGAAACCAATGTAGCAAAGAGCACAAAATAACTTTGGTGTAGTTCCTGTTTTTAAAGCAGGAACTCCTTGAAATTTTGGGTATTTGAGTATATTTAAAAATTTAAGGAATGGAGAAAATGCATGTTATAATTGCATACTTTATTCCTACATATGTTTCAAAGGATTACAACCTATGTGATCCTTAAATTTATATATATATATATATATATATATATATAAATTTTAAAGACAAGAACATGGAATGAACAGGCTTTAATCATAAGTCACAATTGAAAGCAGTGCTATCAAAGCCAGTTACCTGATGATGTGCCAGTATACAGCTGTTGCTGGATCATATTTACATAACATTTTATGTAATATCATGATATGGAAAACTCAGCAACAGTTATTGCCAATGCACAGAAACAATTGTTGTGATTTGTGATTGTAGCTTGTTCATTCCATCTTGTTTTATAAATTTTTATATACACTAATGGATTTCTACACATATATACAGTAAAGGAACGAATCCTGCTGTATAATGGTGCATGGTAGCTGATAACTGCACATTATGGAGTTATTACACATAATTTTGACTATATAT
>NC_068986.1:10989019-10996925 GCF_001194135.2 Octopus bimaculoides | reverse complement strand
TATATATATATATATCATCATTATTTTAACTCTCCTTGTCCCATTCATTTTCTATATTTAGTAACCTTTTATAGCAAATTTAACTTACTAAATATGGAGAATGAATGGGGTGGGAGCAATTGAGGGAGTGGTACTTAGTAGCAGTAGTAGTAGTAGTAGGAGCATTAGAGACAGTCCCAAACATAGGACAGTAACAACCATTACCATACTGGCATTGGATTTAGGAGGTCAGATAGTCTGCAGCCAATGTCTGTCGTCCATGAAGGTAGGAGTTGACAGTTCAACAGGATCTGACAAATTAGAGGGTTGTCTTTTGCTCCAATGTCTACTTTGGCAAGTTTCTACAGTTGGATGCCCTCCCTAATATTAATTACTATATGTATATGTGTGTGTGGGAAAAACGGACATTTAATGATGATGATGATGATGATGATGATGATGATGTATGCCATATTGCCTGATATTACCCATGGTGGCTGAAGTATGTTATCCAGATATTACCCATGGTATGAAATGCACTTCCCAAACACATAGTTCTGGGTTCAGTCCCACTGCGTAGTACCTTGGGCAAGTGTCTCCTACTATCGCCTCACGCTGAACAAAGCCTTGTGAATGGATTTGTTAGATGGAAACTGAAAGAACCTCATCATGTGTGTGTGTGTGTGTGTGTGTGTGTGTTTGTCCTCCACCACCACTTCACAATCGGTGCTGATTGCTTACATCCCTGTAACTTAGTGGTTCAGCAAAAGAGACTGATAGAATAAGGACCATAGTTAAAATAAGTACGGGGGTTGAGGAATTCAACTAAAAACTCTTCAAGGTCATGCCCCAGCATGGCCACAGTCTAATGACTGAAACAAGTAAAAGATAAAGATGTATGAAAGGATTCAGAAAACATCTCACCAAAACCACTACAGCTTAACTCACATTAGAAATCAGAAAAACCAACCAAATTCTTATAAGCTAACACCTACACCCGTCCCCTCAGTACCTTAAATCTCTCAACTGGCACAAAACCACATCCCTTTAACCCTTTTTGTTACCATATTTCTGCTGAGATGTTCTGTGTTTCTCTCAATTACTTTAAATATAACAAAGAATTTAGTAAAATAACTAAGTTATCATTAAGCTAGTGTTAGGAACATAAATTGTGGCTAAGGTTTGGTGGAAGATTTTAATTCAAAGCTTATGAAAACAAGACGTTTGTACTACAGAGCCAGAGGTGGTTTCAGCTGGGTTGATATCAAAAGGGTTAATACTATTCCTCTACTCCCAGTTGAGGAGTTTTTGTTTTGCAAGGTACTTGGTGGTCCTATTGGTGATGGTGCTATGTAAAATGCACCTGTGCTGGTGCCACATAAAAAGCACCCAGTCTACTCTGTAAAGTGGTTGGCATTAAGAAGGGCATCCAGCTGCAGAAACCAAGCTACAACAGATGACTGGAGCTTGGTGCAGCTCCTGCCAAACCATCCAACCCATGCTGACATGGAATACGGACACATGATGATGATGAAGATGTCAAGAACTTTATTTCCATAAAATGTCAACTTTGAAATTATAAACAAAAATCAAGGCGTTCTTCCTGCAACTCCGGTCCAACAGAACTAGTTGGTATAGAGGCAAGCCATAGGATGTCAAAACAAAACTGGGCTAAACCATGGCCGCCTGAGAGAACAGGAGGCAAGTCATATCTGAAGAGGGAAATGTATAGAAGAGATGGAAGACAGCCGAGCTGGGTGAGTGGAGGTAAATAGAGAGGAACGAGAAGCTCCCTCATTAACTCGGCCAGGTGAAATCATTCCCCCACTGCTCAAAGACATTAAAGAAAAAGAAACAAATATTGATGGAAGATTCACTTACCAACATCTGATTCCTTGCTATTGAGTACAATGGTGGAGCAGAAGTCTGTGATTGGATGACCTTTCATTCGTTTCTTCCAGTAAAGAATATATCTGTAAAAGATGGATTACTATATAGGTGCTGGCATGGCTGTGTGATAAGAAGTTTGCTTCCCAACCACACGGTTCTGGGTTCAGTCCCACAACATGGCACCTTTGGCAGGAAATTCCTTTGGACAGGAAATTGGTGGTGCCACATTGTCAAGGGAATAAAGAATTGTAGCGACACCAGTTGCCAGAATGTGTCTGCTGTGCGCGTGTGTGTTGGCAGCATCAGCACAGTGTATATGTATGTGCTTGGGTGAGTGTGTATAAGTTCTATGTATATACATGTGCATTGGTATGTGTGCATGTGTGTACATATGAATATGTCTGATACATGTGTATGTGCATATCGCTGTATTTATGTGTGTGTGTGTGTGTGTGCGAGTCTACCGCTCCACCCTTCTTCACCATTTTTGCCATCTTTAATGAGGAATTTTGAAGAGAAGAAAGAGAAAAGAAACTTACTTTTTTAAGTTGGCAATTAATTTAACATCTGCAATGACAAGTTTGTGAGAGATGATCAAGTGCCGAAGTAACGAGTCCTTGTCTTGTGAAATGTCCACAGTGTAAGTACAGAAAATACAGGAACAAAGATCCTCTGATGTCTGCGACTGACTGCCTTCATTGTCCACTGACAATGTGTCTTGCTTGTCATCTGTGTCATCAAGAGTATTACTATCAGGAAGGGTTAAAGACAATGTTTCAAGAACTGGTAGCTCACCAATTTCTAGGGAGAACAAAGAAACAATTCTGTTAATGATTATCATAACTGACACAATAGACATTATTATGCCTTCCTCCCATCACCCTCTCTATTCTTTATATTCACCCTCCCCACTGCACCTTGTGGGTATGTCCCCGGTACATCTCTGCCACCATTTATTTCTTTATATATTTGTTTCTAACTACATCTTCCCTCTCCTGTCTTTTCCTATTGGGGTAACTAAGTATCCCCTCCACAGTCAGACACCTATCTCTATCCCTCTATTATAATTCAACCTCTCAACTGGCACGAATCCACATCCCTCAATATCACTCCCTCTTCCAGACAAGGGACCTTTGTCCAGCAAGTTACTTGATGACCCCAGTAGGATCCAATTAAAAACCAAACTTGGAAATGGATTGTGTCAGCATTGGCTGTGATGCACACATTGTGCCCAAATATCTCCAAAGCTCAACAATTATGAAAATTTTCAAATTTTTCACTTACACACAGTTCATGTAACACAGCTAAAGGAATTGTGTGGCTTTACTCAAGTGGAATACATAAAAAAAATTAACAACAAGGTAATACCAAATTTTGTCAATACTCCAAGCATTTCAAATAAATATTCTTCACATTTTTGTTGGTTTGAAATATTACTTTTATACACCAAATGGGAATATATTGCCTCAGGTGGTCACATTTGGAAATCCAGTAGGAAAAGTATAATGACAGTTGCTTTTTATAAGACCCTATGGAGGAGGAGGTGCCTGAAGATTCTACTTCCATGACCCTTCCAGGAATAGTGGGTGGAGAACACCAGAATAAACAGCTCAGCCTTGCCTTTTCAACAAAGTGATTCAGACCACGGAAAAGGTCAATGTCACAATGCAAACACAGAAGGAAAAATCTGTAAAAGGTTTTACTGTGTAAAGGCCTTATTGAGAAAACTCGAAGAAAAACGACAGTATGGAAAAAGCGAAGAAAAATTTTTTTTTAAGTTTTAAGACGAAAAATGTCAGTAGTGCCGGCTTCCACACTCCTGGCGCCGGTTTTAACTCTAAACATTATGGTAAGCCAACAAATAGTGTCTGTTTGCAATTATTTGTCAACGGAGAGCTTCACTGATTTCCTCGGAATCTATTGAATTCGATATTAGAATATATATTCTACTTTAACGAGCTTGAATGGACAGGTTGTTTATAATACTATATATTAACTTAGAAGTAAAATGATAACAAATTAAACGGAGTTTTTTTTTTTTTAACGGCTTTCACAACTTTATGGGGAATGAAGAAAAGGTAAGAAATTGGCGAGGAAAAAGGTATCGATTCGAAATTTTGGGGGAGAAAAATTCTTTCGGAATCGTATTCCCCGTTGTATGAAGCAGGAATATTGAATAATGAAAGAAGAAACACCAGCTACTGCTGTACCCGTTTCCATCCCAATGAGGTAGAGATAACTATTCTAACACTTCAAGAATTATTATAAGTTGTAAATGGTAAAATAGTTTTCTTTTCATTTGTTTCTTCTTATTACCACGCTGAAAAAACAATTGAACTACAAACCTTCACCGCAAGAAGCCATGACATACGGTGACAATATTGTAGTTATCCCTCTTAAATAATTTTCCGAGCAGCGATTGGATGTAGATGATAAGGAAATAGATTTAATTTGCTAAAACGAGAGAATTAAGAGAAAGAAAACTTTCGTTCTTCTCTTATAAAATTTAACGGAAGGACGGGAAATAATTAGTTTTCATCTTTGCTAGAATTATGGTGTAAGCGGATACAAATACCTGAGTTTATGATATTAACAATCGATACTAATATTGATAAATAATTTTTAATTTACTTACAGAATCACCAATTTTGGAAGAGGGATTGTTGTTGATTTAATCCACCTCCGTAATCAATTGATATTTGATCGACCAGAGAAGAAGGAAAGATAAATTTCAACTTAGGACATATGTAATATGGCAAAGTATATCGTCCACTATTTTACAAATAGTGACAATTATCATACTTACGATTGAGATAAGACCAGAAATTTGTGGGAATGAGGGTTAGTTTATTAAATCGCATCCAGTACTCGAGGGTGACTTCATTTTATCGATTCTTGAAAGGATGAAAGGTAAACGTTAACCTCAATGAAATCTGAACTTGGAAAATCAAGAGCTTGTTATAGGTGTTGATGAATGAAAATGTCTTTCTAGGGCTGCGTATCGAAGTAATTAACGACCCCTATGAACAATTAACAGAAGATTTTGTTACGGCACATAGCGTTTTATGTGTTGGTCTTTTGCTAAAAACTAACAGCGACAATTACACACACTGATATAGCAATTACGGCTGGCCTGTTACAACTGGAAAATAATTAACTGATATAGCATTTATGACTGGTCTATCACAACTGGAAAATAATGATGTTATATTCATGGTAACAAAAATTGCGCGTTCTATCTCCAATGACTGGTGATGAAACAAGAATGGAAACGTTGAGTGACTGCCTCAACATTCTGGGGTTATCACCAAAAGCCATCTTTGTAAAGGGCTCAATAAGAAAGTTCTAGGAGGTTGAATTGTGTGATGGCTCAACACTGATTCGTCAGTTAATTGGTCGATCACGTGAAACAACTGTGACTTGACTGTGATATCTACTCTACTATCCAGTGATTTGGTTTAGAATCTGCTACAAGCAGTTTCTAAATATCACAAGGTAATTTGTTCAACACTCTGAGGAGTCTACCAATCCATCAGCCTTGCAATAACGATTCAAACATTGGTACAAATTCACACACATTTTGGACAGCATGGTTGTTAATTCCCCTCCCCCCTCACACACACACACACAAGTGCAGCGGACACTTATGTACCAAGGAAACTGAGTAACTGGTCAGGCTCAGCATAAAAAATAATTGATCTGGATAGGGTTTAAGGTGAGACTGTAACGAAATGTAACTAATATATTTTGTTAATTTCTGTCATTAACCTTCTTTGTTACCTTATTAATGATTTCTTATATTGATACACAACCATATATCACTTTGAAGTTATCCCTATGGATTTTCAATGGAATTTAGAGACAGCACTAAAAGTTAGAACACACTGTTTACATAGATGTATTCATATATGGAACTTAGTAACTTTCAATGCAGGCTCTAAATTCTAGAAAAAATTCATAGACATAGCTAAAAAGTGATTGACTTACACTGCCAACACGAAAAGATAGAATGCCATATTGATTTATAAACCCTTAATATACAGGTTTGCTTTTGCAAAGCAGGATGAGCTATTCGGCCTGAAGTAAATTCTAACTGGGCCCCACATGCAAGGTCATGCACTTTTTATCTTGATATGAGATCACCATGTCACATATGGTCGTGAAGCAGGTGCCTGGTGTACCCTTATCAGACAGGTAGTCAGGATGGGTATATTGGACTTTGTATATTTGTATCCCAATGTCACTTAAATGGTGTGTTCTGCTCCCTCCCTTAATAATGATAATAATTCCTTCTAATTTTGGCTAAAGGCCAGGTGTTTTAGGGGAGCAGTATAATCAATTACATTAATCCCAGTTATTTTCTGGTATTTTGTTTATTACCCCTGAAAGGATGAAAGGCAAAGTCAACCTAAACAGGATTTGAACTCAGAATGTAAAGAACTAGAGGAAATTCTGTCGATCAATTTATATGACAATTCTCTTAATCCAACACTCTTTTAATGATAATAATCCTTTCCATTATAGGCACAAGGCCTGAGGTTTGCAGCAAGAGTGTAAGTCGATTACATCGACTCCAGTGTGTAACTGGTACTTAATTAATTGACCCCCGAAAGGATGAAAGACAAAGTCGACCTCGGCGGAATTTCAACTCAGAACTAAGCATTTTTCCCGACATGCTAACGATTCTGCCAACTCACCACCTTTCTTTTAATTATAATAATGATGCTAATGAGTTGTTTACAATGTCATTTGCTCAAAATTTGCCTACGAGTCCTTTGTTATTAGGGAAGTATAAAGCTAAGGATTGGCAGAAATGAAAGAGAGCAGAACTAAATGGTGACAATATTCAATGTTGACGGGGTGGGGAGCTGGCAGAATCATTAGCACACTGAGAAAAATGCTTAGCAGCATTTTGTCCATCTAGGTTCTGAGTTCAAATTCTGTCAAGGTTGACTTTTACCTTTGATCCTTTTAAGGTTGATAAAATAATTACCATTCATACACTGAGGTTCATGTAACTGACTCCCCACCCCCGAAATTGCTGGCCTTGCGCCAAAATTTTGAGACCAAAATTTATTGCTGATATTAGTCTCTGAGTCCATCTTGCTCACTTTCATTTTTATATTTAAATCTTGCGTTTCACCCTTCTGAAGTCAGTGAAATAATGATTAACTTAATACAAAAATAAAAAAAAAAAACACTAGTATTTCTTATAAGTTGAACAATCCTGTTGATATGTATATATATATATATATATATATATATATAGAGAGAGAGAGAGAGATAGAGAGAGAGAGAGAGAGATACATACATATATAGATACAAAGTATGGGGGTTTAATTCACAGGTGATCTAAATGATTAGGTACACTAGGTAAGTGCTGTAACAGATTACTAGGGCTCCAAGGTTGTAACCACGATGGTAGTTATGGACCCATTGCAGATTTCCAATATATCAGATATATAATTGTTAAAGAGGACAATAAATGTTAAGGCAAGGCAAACATCTCAAGTCATATACATTATTATTATTGGAAAAAATTCAAAGTCTTACAGCTGTTTCTCGGATATCCCAGAGTATAGGACATTCCTTCATCTGAGACAAATAGGGAAAATGAGAAGGGTATAGATTAATGAAATGACGACATAGAGGATAGGAGTAAAGGAATAAGGAGATGAAGAGAGAGAGAAGAAAAAAGAAGCATAAAAATTCACAGTTCAACTTTCCGATGTTGTAGATATAAGTCCATAAGTCCTGATACTAACAATACTAACTATATTATAACCACTACAACTAATAATACCTATAATATCTTCTGCACCAATAAACTACTATTGTTCCTGAAAGTGGTTTTTTTCATACCTGTTATGGACTGCTTGAAGCTTACTAACTTCCAACACCTGGATCCTTGGATCTTATCTTTACATATCATTATATGTGTGTGTGTGTGTGTGTATGTGTATGTGTATATATGTATATATATATATATATACACACATACACACATATATATATACATGCATACATATATATATAT
>NC_068986.1:10988157-10988680 GCF_001194135.2 Octopus bimaculoides | reverse complement strand
ATATATATATATATATACATATCATCATCATCATCGTCGTCGTTTAACGTCTGCTTTCCATGCTGGCATGGGTTGGACGGTTTGACCGAGGACTGGCTGCACCAGGCACCAATCTGATCCAGCAGAGTTTCTACAGCTGGATGCCGTTCCTAACGCCAACCACTCCAAGAGTGTAGCGAGTGCTTTTTATGTGCCACCAGCCCGAGTCCAGTCAGGCGGTTCTGGCAACAACCACGCTCAAAAAGTGTTTTCTATGTGCTACTTGCACAGGAGCCAGTCTGGCGGCACTGGCAACGACCACACTCAAATGTTGTTTTTCAGGTGCCACTGGCACAGGTGCCGGTAAGGCGATATATATACATATATAATGGGCGTGGCTATGTGATTGAAAAGTTTAAGATACTTAAATATTTATCTATATATTTATTTGTCTAACCACATGATCTCTCTCCCTCTCTCCCTCTCTCTCTCTCTTTCTCTCTGTCTCTCTCTCTCTCTCTCTCTCTCTCTCTCTCTCTCTCTC
>NC_068986.1:10982569-10988147 GCF_001194135.2 Octopus bimaculoides | reverse complement strand
TATATATATATATATATATATATATATATATATATATATATACCCTCAGTAAGTTTCTGTTCTTGAGTATTTTTAAATAACAACTTGACATTAATAATGAAGTTAACATAACTATTCTCTCCCTCTCTCTCTCTCTCACACACACACACACATGCACACATGCATGCACATACACACACACACACACACGCATGCATGCACACACACACGCATGCATGCACACACACATTTACATATGTATATTTATATCCACACCACCCAGTTGTTAGAATTTCCATTGTTACGTTGCCCTGTGTTTCTGAGGGTGTGATAACTAGTCTAAAGAATCATGTGACAATTTCCTGTTGAAGTTGATTCACAACTTCCTGTTACAGTTAAGCTGTTTTTTACTTTTTTTCTTTTTCTTTTTCCCATGCCTTCTCATGTCTCAATTATTTTAGATCACTTAAAATACTCTCGGTGCACAGCTCTAGTAGTGGAAAAGAAAAAAACTAGGACACATTGGATTGGATTGGGAAAAAGTTAAAAAGTATTTGGAGAGAGAGAGAGAGAGAGAGAGATTCTGTGTACTGTGAAATAGGTCATATAAAACTAATTAGGGCAGTGGTTGTTATCTAAGGTCCATATGACCTTTAGGGATCTATATAAGATTTTGTTGTTAAAAATTTGTGTGCAATATATTGGTTATACTTCTACGTGAGATGTTTCAACATTTTTTAAAATACAATTTCTAATAATATTTAATTATAAAAATATAATAGAATTCTTTCAAACTGGTGAATAGCTATAGCAGTCCACACCATCTGAATGTGGCTGATGCCAGTACCACCTGACTGACTCCTGCACCAGTGGCACATAAGCTCCATCTGAACGTGGCTGATGCCAGTACCCCCTGACTGGCTCCCGTGCCAGTGGCACGTAAAAAGCACTATCTGAATGTGATTGATGCCAGGCCCACCTGATTGACTCCCATGCCAGTGGTGTGTAAAAAGCACCATCTGAATGTTGCTGATGCCAGGCCCACCTGACTGGCTCCCATGCTAGTGATACGTAAAAAGCACCCACTACACTCTTGGAGTGGTTGGCATTAGGAAGGGCATCTAGCTGTAGAAACACTTTCAGATCAGACTGGAGCCTGGTGCAGCCTACTGGCTCTCCAGACCTCAGTCAAACCATCCAATCCATGCCAGCATGGAAAACGGATGTTAAATCAATGATGACGATGATGATGATGATGATGATGATGATGATGATGATGATGATGATGAAGAAGTCCATTGGTAAAAAAATGGTTAAGAATCATTGAACTGCAGTGTTAGCCATCACATGATGATGAGTAACTTTACTAGAGTACTTTTACCATCCTGAATAATAGCTTCCTTTCCTATTGGACTTCCCTCCGTTTCTGAAGAAGAGCTTTGCTTGAATCATTAAACCTTCTTTCTTTACTCCTTCCCTGAGTCTCTGCTAATACTTTACATGTACCACATCCTCACGTTGTTGTTTTGTGTTTGTTCTTTGTTTGTTTTTTTGGATTTACTATACATACATACATACATACATATATGTATACTTTCTTTTTTTTATTCTTTTACTTGTTTCAGCCATTTGACTGTGGCCAAGCAGGAGCACTGCCTCTTAGTCAAAGATATCAACTCCTGGACTTATTCTTTGTAAGCCTAGTACTTATTCTATTGGTCTCTTTTTGCCAAACTGCTAAGTTACGGAAATATAAATACACCAACATTGATTGTCAAGTGATGGTGGGAGTGGGGGACAAACACAGATACAAACACTCACACATAAATATATATGACGGGCTTCTTTCAGTTTCCGTCTGCCAAATCCACTCACAAGGCTTTGGTTGGTCCAAGGCTATAGTGGAAGACACTTGCCCAAGGTACCTGGAACCATATGATTGGGAAACAAGCGTCTTACCACACAGTCACACCTGCACCTATATATATGTGTATATATATATATATACACACACACACACACACACACACACATGCACAAAAGATGTGTGAGTACATTTCTCTTGATATTACATAATAATCGTAAACAAGCATCACCTTCATACAAGCAGTGTTGTTTGTTTCCAGTCTTCCACAAAAAACAAGTCAAGCCAAAGGGAAATATTCCCTTTGGCTGGAAACAGATGGGAGTTGGTGACAGGAAGGACATCCAACTGTAGAAAATTTGCCTCAACACTCCCTCCTAACTCATGCAAGCATGGGAAAATGGACGTTAAGTGCTGATGATGACGATGACGACAATGATGTGTTCTATTAGACAATTCTCTGCTCCACACATACACACACACACACAACTGTAGCAACCACTTATATTGGAGAATTGCATTTTCTGTAATTCCATATTATTTTATAGAGTTAGTGAGAGTTTCCCTGTTAAATCTCATGGTCAACACCCTCTCAAATCATTACTGGTTACAATATCAAACTGTTAGATGCTGATTGCATAGAGTCCATGCAGTGTGGTTTGTGATGTCATGATTGATGGTGTTGTTGTTGTTGTTATAAATATCAGAGATCAAATGCCAGTAATAGTAGAAATACCAGACTCTTAACACATCGTTTGCAAATTAATCTACTGGATTACAGTGAAATACCAATCCTGAGACCTTTTAAAGCTGAATATTTTTAGAAAATGGTGTTTGAAAAAAATAAAAATAAAACAACAACAACAACAACAATAATAATAGCAAAGATGTGGTATGAGCAAACTCCAGAATGAGTCACCAAGAATGAGAATTACAAAATCTTGTGGGATGCAATGACCTACTGCAATCACCTGACCAAACATAGGAAACCAGACATTGTTGTGGTGAATAAAATAGGAAGAATATGCATGATAATCGACATAGCATGACCCAGTGACAACAGGATCAATGTGAAAGAAGAAGAAAAAATAAACCACTATGATGATTTGAAGTGGGAAATACGAGAGTTGTGGCCAACAAAGAGAGTAGACGTGATACCAATAGCAATTGGTGTACTTGGAAGTATCAGCACTCAACTAGCAACCTGGCTGAAAAAGATTGGTGCAAGTGTGAAAGTAGAACACCTACAAAAATCAGCATTGCTTGGAACTGCAAGAATTTTTTGCAGAGTTCTTGAAGCATGACCAATAAACAGGTGTCACTTTGGTCTGCCGGCTGTGGACAGCTGACTCTTTCCATCATACGCAGCAATATAAACTGTGAGTTTTCATATAATAATAATTGATGCATTGGGAACAGTGAGCAAAGATGTAGACAAATGGCTGAAGGAGACTGAAATAGAATAGCCGGTAGAGCTCCTACAGAAAGATTGTCTCTTAAGGACAGCAAAGATTATCAGGAGGGTTCTAAGCACTTGAAAGACAACTGAAAACGTGTGAATACCTGAGGTTACAGGTAGTAACCCGCTACCACATATATCCTACCAGGTATAAGACCAAACTGACTTCAATTTCTATAATGATGATAATAATAATAATAATAATAATAATAATAATAATAATAATCTTTTCTGCTCTAGGCACAAGGCCTGAAATTTGGGGGGAGGAGAACCAGTCAATTAGATAAACCCCAGTACTCAACTGGTACTTAATTTATCGACCCCGAAAGGATGAAAGGCAAACTCAACCTCAGTAGAATTTGAACTCAGAACATAAAGACAGACGAAATACTGCTAAGCATTTCGCCTGGTGGGCTAACTGAAAATACCTGACTCTTCTTAAAACTCTTTCAAAACTGAAATATTACAAATTTAATAGAATTTTAGTTGTCAGATTCTAGCCTCCTTCCCATACAATATATGATTACTAATCATAAATAACATTCACAGTAAGATATCCAGCTTGCTTTTACTTGACGTCCCTGAGGGAGATTCGGAACAACTCTTATAAAACAAAACTACAACAACGTAAATAATGACAGATTTTACCATCAAAGATGACAGAAGCGTTCAGCTGTTTGCCGAACGATCTGCACAAACGATTTGTTTCTAATGATCAAATGTATGTGCCGTACATTACCTCGCTCTGTCTCCATCAAATTGACATTGCCTGAACAGATGCATGGTGTGTGTACCACATGTCAGGTGTTCAAGTGATCACAGATGTACCACGTGTCAGATGTTGAAGTGATTGTAGATGTTGAAGTGATTGTCAGATGTTGAAGAGATCACAGATCAACGTGAGATGAAGTGTCTTGCTGAAGAACAAGGTGAATTGGTTCTTTTCAAGGCCAAGGTCAGTGCTCTTATTGATCGCTAGTGGTAGTAAACACATTTGACCTCTGCTGACCCCAAGGGTGTGAGGCCTCTTTTGTTTCCTTATTGTACAGGAATGTCCATTGCTGACCTCCTCACCATCTGCCAAATCTATTTAGAGATCTGTAGAATTTGGTCTATTCACCAAGCTGCTTCTCTTCTTCCTACTATTCCCTTCAACCCTCACATATTTATGACTATCTAAGTTACAGGGACGTAAACACACCATCATTGGTTGTCAAGCGATGTTGGACACACACGCACACACACATATATTTATACAATGGGCTTCTTTCAGTTTCCATCTACCAAATCCACTCACAAGGCTTTGGTCAGCCCGAGGCTATAGTAGAAGACACTTGCCCAAGGTGCCACACAGTGGGACTGAACCCAGAACCATGTGGTTGGTAAACAAGCTACTTACCACACAGCCACTACTGCGCCTATGTATATATAAACTGAAAGGTATAATGAATAAACATTCCAATCAGTCAAAACAACTTTATCTCATTCCCAAACTATCATAAATTGAATATAAATATATATTAAAACAACCAGGGCATCCAATGGTAAAACCCAACAGTATAAAATTTTATTGAATAAATTCACTCTTTAGCATTTCAAGATATTTTAATGTAATTTTGGCAAATATATCTATTAAAATGAGATGTCAGTGTTATTTTCATTTTTGCGTAATTTAGACGACAATTTATTCACCGCACCCTGGATTATATATAATGTCAATAGATCATATGTCTGAAAAAGAAGCATACACTAAATGTAAAAGCAGTAATGTATTTACAATAAGTTAATTATTTGGTCAGTCATAGAGTGATCAGTGGTCATAGAGTGACCAGTGATTTTGCATCCTTAAAGTGCTTGACCTTATAGATGACTGGTCTGTAGCCATTGGAGTATGACAAGCTGTCTATAAGGCTAAGCACTTTATGGATGCAAAATCACTGGTCACTCTATGACCAGCCTTATAAGTAACTTCCTGTAAATGAATCTATAATGTGAAGTGGTTAGAGTTTGGAAAGGCATCCAGCTGTAAAGACCATGCCAAAACTGATCTTGTCAGTGCTGGTGCCACGTAAAAAGCACTCAGTCTACTCTATGGGGTGGTTAGTGTTTAAGAAGGGCATCCAGTGATAAAAACCATGCCAAAACAGACACAGTAGCCTGCTGTAGTCTTCTACCTGGCCGGCTCCTGTCAAAGTGTTTCTAACCCATACCAGCATGGAAGATGAATGTTAAATGATGATGATGATGATGAGGATATATATATATATATATATATA
>NC_068986.1:10978622-10982518 GCF_001194135.2 Octopus bimaculoides | reverse complement strand
GTTATAAAGTCAAACAGGAATGTCTAAGTTTAAAAGGTTTTAATTGACTAAAAATACAGTAATCTATTGGGTTGTCTGGAAAGTTCGTGCCAATTTATAGTAGCTTACCTTTCGACTTATTGCCATGAAACCACCTCAATTCTGGGAAGAGGGTATTTTCAAGTTAAAGGAAACATGGAGATGCATTGTGCAACAAAATGGTTTATATTTGGTTGATTAAAAATGTAATGGCAAGTATTTATTGACCTTTTTCTTTCCTTTAAAAATCGGCACGCACTTTTTGGACAACCCAATACAATACAAAAAAAGATTGTTAAATTGTAAGCAAAACTAAACTTCAATGCAATAACAGTTTTATGCAGTGAGTTGCTACAGTCTCGACTAACTAAAAACTAACACTGAACACGTTGTGCAGTAAACAGAACAACTCTGCGCAGTTGCACAGCAGGCAAATAACAGCAATCGAGGCAATCAAAGTCATGTGATCAAAACTAATATCACAACAATATATAAATATATAAATACCCACACATATTTATAATTGGTTTCTTTCAGTTTCTGGCTTTGGTGTGCCCTTGGCTATTGTTGGAAATGTTTGCCTGAGATGTCTATCCATGCTTATGTATGTATGTATGAATACACACACACACTATATGCACATAACATAATTTATAAATGTTATACTAATATTTGAAAAAATAACATTTTGAATGAGCGGACATATAGAAACATGTCATCAGAAAATGTTTCTAATTTTTCCTTTCTACAAACTTACAGGACACAAATGAGGTTGGAAGAAAGATAAAAGAAAAACATTTTATTAAAATGTTGAAACCTGTTCTGAACGGAAATAAGAACACTAATATAACAACCGGTTAATGATGTGGATTAAAAAATATCTTTAACATATGAATATAAACAAATTACAGAAGACTCCCACCAATTAAGATAAAAACGATCGAAACCAGCTAAGTTTGCTCACTCATAAAACTATCACATGTAAACTACAAACTAATTGGTTGAAATAAAGGTGGTGTGCCCAGCAAACCGTAACGTTTAAGCTACATGCTGATTGATCAAAATCTTACTTGAAAAACTCAGCTTGTTAGAGCCTTCTAAGAGGTATAAAAAGGAAGAAGTCAGTCATTTTACTACAGTTGTCAAGAACTCAACTGTCGGTTAAATGCTTTTTGAAATCTGATGATCACTACGAATCTATCAATGTGCTAATTGAACTTTATGAACATTACTAAATATTTTTTAGATAAGAGAGTATTGAAGTTCACTGGAAGCATTGTGTATTGTTTGTAAAATGTAATGTGTCTAGAATGGTACAACAATGCAGAGTGGACTATAATCCCTGTTAGAAATAATTTAATTATTCATAGTCTAATATTTCGGAATATAAAGATTCCTTCTTCAGAGGTTGCTAGGAAGTAACAGAGTCACTGTTATAACGGTTACTGAAATCTGTTGGAAGCATTCTTGTAATGGTCTCATGAAGCTCTTTCTAGGATTCCTCATGAGAAGCGTGTGAGGGCAGTCATGTCTTGAGCCTGTGTGTGTTGACATACTCGTAGTTATGTATCATATGTGCATTTTTTTTTATATATAATGTTTTGTTACATGAGCATGTTACCATCATGCATGCAGGGTGTTGATGTTGTTAAATAAGACAGTGAGTGTTAATTTCCAATCTGTTGTTAATTCGGGGCCCAAGTCTGTCTATGACGATAGCCTCCTTAATTCTTAAATTACCTAAATTTCTTTCATAGGCCTCAATTGTGACTGTCATGTTTTTGTCAGTGTTCCGGCATCTGTCTAGATGTTTTCTGAAGGAGGAGGCTCTCGTGTTCAGATGTTCTTTGATGCGGATGTGTAACGGTCTTGTTGTGCTACCCGCATAGAACTTGTTGCATTTATTATATTGTATTCTACACACAACATTTACCCGTTGGCATAAATATGTATCATAGATGGGGCAGTTAGCTAGTGTGCATTGATTGCTGTCCCTTCCTCGTTTCTTTGCTAGGTGTCTTTTCAGAGAGGGGCCAGAGTGGGCTAGTTGTATGTCTAGCCCTTCTCTGCTTATGGCTCTTCGGATGGCTGTAGTTATCCTCTTGCTAACATGGTGTATTTTAAGGAAGCATGTGTTGCTGGGTTTTCTGTGTGTTTGGCATGTTTGTCATCTCGGGTACTTAAGCCGATTGACAATGGATATAGGGTACCTGTTGGTTTTCAATACCTCTAGGAAGCGTGTGGGGTGGGTCACCTTGTCCTCTGTCCTGCTGCACTTGCTCTGAATGTGTGCAAGTTCATTTCTGGCATATCCTATTTTGGCAACGAGTGGAAGGGTTGAATTGTTGTGAACAAACATATCTCTACTGTTTAATACACTTCAAAGTTGTAGAAAATTTTTTTTACAATACAATAATAAAAAATGTGAAAACCAGATCATGTTTTAACTTTATTCAACTAATATATTTATCATCATCATTATCATTTAACATCCATTGTCCATGCTTGCATGGGTTGGACAGTTTGACCAGGCTGGCACACTGGAAGGCTGCACCATGCTTCAGTCTGATTTGGCATGATTTTCTACAGCTGGATGCCCTTCCTAACGCCAACCACTCCGAGAGTGTAATGGGTGCTTTTACATGCCATTGGCACGGGTGCCATTTGCATGACACTGGGGTGCTTTTAGGTGTCGCTGGCACGCACGCACACACACACACACACACACACACACACACACACACACACACATGCATGAAATTGAGAATTTAATTAAATTGGGCATGAAAATTTTCAGTTTCAGTTTGATTAAAATCCCAGTCATTGCAGAGCAAACTGTCTCACTATGGTTCACCAGCATTTGGTGTCTCTGACTGCCACTGACTCCCACTTCGTTTGTCACTTTAGTTTCCCTCTACCAGCGTTAATGGAGTGGGAAACACATTGTTTTGTCATATATCTGGTATTTTCATGATGAATAATAGAAACACACTTTATCTCAGTAGCAGTGTGTTGGCCTCAATTCTAAAACTATCCAGTAAACACCTGCAATTACAATGAGCCAATGACAGAGCCTCTATGTGGTTGATCAGCCAGTTAGAAATAACAGCCAAATCTCTTCACGATTATATCCTACATGTTATTTTTATAGATGCAGGTGTGACTGTGTGGTAAGAAGTTTGGGGTTCAGTCTCATGGGATGGCACCTTGAGTACATGTCTTCTACTATAGCCCCAGGCTGACCAAAGCCTTGTGAGTGTATTTGTTTGATGGAAACTGAAAGAAGCCCATCATATATAATATATGCATATGTATGTGTGTGTGTGTTTGTCTGACACCACCTCTTGACAACCAGTGTTGTTGTGTTTATGTCCCTATAACTTAGCAGTTCAGCAAGTTCAGATGAAATACTGTTCAGCATTTTGCCTGGTATGGTAAGCATTCTGCCAGCTCACCACTACCACTGCTGACAACAACAACAACAACAAAACTAACAATTCCACTGTGAACATCGTGACCCCCACCACAACCACTAACAATAATTTTACAACTGTTAAATGATGATAAAGATGGTGATGATGAAAGAGGAAGTAGAGGAAGAGGGGGTATATACATATATGTATCATCATCATCATCATCATCATCATCGTTTAACGTCTGCTTTCCATGCTAGCATGGGTTGGACGATTTGACTGAGGACTGGTGAAACCGGATGGCAACACCAGGCTCCAATCTAAATTTGGCAGAGTTTCTACAGCTGGATGCCCTTCCTAACGCCAACCACTCAGAGAGCGTAGTAGGTGCTTTTACGTGTCACCCGCACGAAGGCCAGTCAGGCGATACTGGCAACGGCCACGCTTGAAATGGTGTCTTTTATG
>NC_068986.1:10965854-10976575 GCF_001194135.2 Octopus bimaculoides | reverse complement strand
TATATGTATGTATGTGTGTGTGTGTATATGTTTGTGTGTCTGTGTTTGTCCCCCCCAACATCGCTTGACAACCGATGATGGTGTGCTTACGTCTCCGTAACTTAGCAGTTCGGCAAAATAAACCGATAGAATAAGTACTAGGCTTACAAAGAATAAGTCCTGGGGTCGATTTGCTCGACTAAAGGCAGTGCTCCAGCATGGCCACAGTCAAAGGACTGAAACAAGTAAAAGAGATGTGTAACATTATATATCTATATTCCTCTCCTTCCCCTTCCTCCTCCTCTTCCTCCATCATATCATCATCATCATCATCATCAACAGTAACATATCAACAAGAGGGTGTCTTTGTTGTTGCAGCCTTGAAGTCCTATCTCTGCTAAAATAAAGGAAGACACACTGAATAAAGTCTTGAGAGCTACATTATACCTGAATAAAAGACAGGATGGTCACAGCTGGAGCAGTTTTGAAGGAGAAGTTTGTTGTTTGGCACTAAGGTTGGACTCTAATGATGTAATCCCTTTAAGAGCCAATCAAATTGCTTAATGCAGCAGCCAGTTGGTATACTGCTACTCTGGTGGTGGTGGTGGTGAAGGGAGTTGATTGAAAGATTGCTATTATTGTTGTTGTTGTTGTTGTTGTTGTTAGTGATACTAAAGATGGTGGTTGAAAGAGTGTTATTGTTGCTGTTAGTGGTGGTGGTGGTGGTAATGGAGATGGTAATGATGATGATGATGATGATGATGATGATGATGATGATGATGATGATGATGATGATGATGATGATGATGATGATGATGATGCAAAACAAAAAAAACCCTCAGTCTACTTGATGAAATATAATATATTAGCATTACTATATTCAGAAATATCATGAATCTGCATATGAGAGAGAGAGGGGAGAGAGAGAGAGGGGAAGAGAGAGAGGGGGGAAGAGAGAGAGAGGGAGGAAGGGGGATAAGCATACATGATGGTCGCCAACTTGATTTCATGTAGAGCCATTGCCTGATTTCTTTATGCCCCAGAATATCATTGATGAACTGCACAAATATGGCTTTTGAGGCCTGCCAAAGACTTGCATGTTTCTTGACAATAAGTGGAAGAAAACTTGGTGATTGTATAGTTTACAGATCCATGAACTTTGCCTTTTCAAGCCACTTTTTGATCTGCATACTTTATGACAGAGTAAGCATTCAAAATCATCTGCCTGTTTGCAATCAATGCGAGGTTGTGCAATGTGTGATTTCATATGGCTCTTTAGCCCAGCCTTACTAAGACAAATCTTTCCCCATTCATCACATCTAAGACCAGCACGTTCATTAATGCTTGTTAGAACATCATTCTTGCCACTTTTTCTCATCTTTCTTTTGATCTTTGCGTGCTCCATTCTCTTCCTTTCAAATTCATTTTTACCTTCATACACAACTTTTTTCCATTTTTCTTGGCAATATGCTAAATCTCTCCAGTTGTCAATTGGAACATTTATCTTATTCAATCCTGATTTCAGACAATCTTTATACCTCATCTTTGGTTTGTGGGACAGATGCTTACCCGTCATCAATTCTCCGTAAAAAAAGTTGTTTAGGCATTCTTTTGTCAGTCATTCTGACTAAATGTCCATTCCATCTCAATCTGTACTGCAATAGCAAAGCTTGAATGCTGAAGCATTTCCCTCTTTCAAGCTCCTCATTGTCACTCACAAACATTTTCCAGCTGATCCTCAAAATCCTTCTGAGACATTGTTGATGAAAACGTTCCATAAATTTTAAGTGCTTATGATACACAGTCCAGGTTTCACAAGCATACAATAAAGAGGTTAAGATACATGTGTAGTGACGTCATTTGGCGCCAAGGTACGGTCGCCATTGCTGCGTTTTTATCCACGTATGCGTGGAGTTCAACATCTAAGCGTTCCCGCTTTTTTCATTCTCTTTTCTCGCCAGCCTGCGAAGAGGTAACACAGGTCCTATAGAGCTCTCTCACATGAGCATGGTCATGTCAAGCTGTCTCTCCATCATTCCAACTCTGGGGACAGCTCACAACAACATTCCGGCGTCTCAGCAACCAATTTAAGGCTGCCTATTCATCCATAAATAAATATTGTTGTGTTGATAGGTTCAGAGTTCTGCGTTTCGTTGTTATTCCGAATTTAATATAGGAAAGCAGGTGTACACCTAATGGTGTATAACCACTTTCCTAAACATGTATTGTATACCTTAATCTTTGTCGCAGTGGAAATACCATGTCTAGACCATAGGCGGTCTTCCAGTTTGCCAAAAGCGAAACTGGCTTTCTGAATGTATAGTGACACTTCATCATCAAGATTCACTGATATGTTTAGTGTTCTCCCTAAGTAAACAAACTCAGAAACCACAGCAAGTTTTCTTCCATACACGAAGATACCAAGTTCTATGTATGGTATTCCTGGTGCTGGCTGAAACATGACAACAGTTTTGGTTAGATTTATGGTTAAGCCAAGTGCCTCACAAGCCATTGAAATTGCATTCATAAAATTTTGCATGTCCTCCTCAATACGAGTGACAATATTGCAATCATCTGCACAGAGGTCTCTAATAAGAGTTGAGGACGTCCTTGACCTGGCTGATAGTCTTCTGATGTTAAAGATTTTTGCTGTTGTGTGATATCTGATATATATGCCTTCATAGAAGCCTTTGAAAGCCACTTGAAAAAAACTATAGTAAAATAGAGGGTGAAGAGAGTGGGTGCTGGTATGTCACCTTGTTTTACTCCATTCATGACAGAGATAGGCTCCAAGAGCTTTCCATCCTTACTTCCATGCCATCATGAAACTGCTTCAGAATAGTGAGAAACTTTACCGGCATCCAAGTCTCCCCAAGACCTCCCACAAGGCAGTTCAAGTGACAGAGTCAAAAGCCTTAGTAAGATCAATGAATACCTGATAAAGTCCTATTTGCTGTTCCACACACTTTTCCTGTAACTACCCTGCAGAGAGGATCATGTCAACAGTACCCCTACCATTTCTGAATCCACTCTGTGATTCATCAGGAAGAATCTCATTAGCCACATATATCTGCAGCTGGTCCAACATTATTCATGATAAAACTTTGCCGACTGTAGCAAGCAGGTAAATACCACAAAAGTTATTGCATTCATCCTTTTGTCCCTTACCCTTGAACACAACTTCCATGACTGCATCTTTCCAGTCTTTTGGCATAACTTCGTTTTTCCATATCTTCTGTATAACTGCTGTCAGCATTTCTAGCAAGTAGAACCCCCCCCTCCCCCATTCAGACTACCAACTCCCGGTACTTTGACAATGTTCAGCTTTGATACTGCTTTTATTGTTTCCTTCACTGATGAAGTGTCATCTAAGCACTCAATGGGTGCATTCTGTGGAATCATATCAATACTTTTTTCATCAACAACTGATGGTCGATTCAGAAGTCCATTGAAATGTTCCTCCCACTGTTTTAAGATGTCTTTGGGCTCCCTCAATAAAACACCATTCCTATTCTTCACAGTCCGGATACTTATTGATCAGACCTTGTGTATTAAATGTGTATTAAATATTCATTATGGTAAAATACTTTTTATTCCACCCTAAGTCATGCTTGCAAACACTGCTGCCTTCTCTTAACTTTCACATGTGGAATTCAGAGAACGAAGTTTGTTTCTTTTTAGCTCAACCTTTCCACAAATAACCATTTTATGAAATCATCAAAGACTCATGATAAGACTAATTGACATTAGTCTGCTCTTGTAAAATGTGAAAATAAAAATACAAACTAAACCCAGATTGAAATCATCATCATAACAACAATAATAAATATATCTACTTTTCCGTGCTTGCATGGGTCGGGTGGAGTTTATTGAGGAAAATTTTCTGGGCTGGATGCCTTTCCTGTTGTCTACCCTCAACTTCTTCCAAGTAATATTTCACCATCACCAGACATGTTTTTGCAGAATATTGGTGATGAATGACACCTCTTGTATGACAGTGACACTCATTTACAACTCTCATGTGATGTCAAAACAAACACACACACACGACAGGCTTTTTACAGTTTCCATCTATCAAATACACTCAAAAGTCTTTGGCTTTCCCAGGGCTATAGTAGAAGACACTTTCTCAAGATGCCATGCAGTGGGACTGAACCGAGAACCCTGTGCTTTGGAAGCAAGCTTCTCAAACAAATAGCCCCATCTGTGCTTATAGAATCGTCATCTAAATGACCTCATTGTGACCAGGGTTCAGCTTGGCAACATCCTCAAGTTCTTTATGTGTTATGCTTTAAGCATAGCATCAGCCAAAATCTGTTTACAAAACATAGAAGGAAAAAAAAACCCATCCTTGAGATTACAAAGAAAAATGAACGGAAAAGAAAAATGAAAGAAAAAGAAAAACAAAAGCTGAACAAGAAGAGTGGTTTAATATTTAATTGTCAAGAAGGCATTAGCAGCAGAGTTATTTTACAGTGGGATGTAGCCATCAAGGTTTACCGGGAACTAATTCAGATGATCTCATTGGTGGCAAAAATACAAACATCTCTTCATTCAAGCAAGTTGTTGACGTCAAATCAAGGATATTTCTTTCTTTGTAGGTGTTTTGTTTTTTGAAAGATTTTGTCTTTTTAACATCCGTGCCAGCTTGGTTGTGAGCTGGCAGAATTTTTAACATACCAGACAATGTGTTAGTACCATCTCATCTGTGTTTTATGTTCTGAGTTCAAATTCCACCTAGACTGACTTTGCCTTTCATCCTTTCAGAGTCAATAAAATAAGTACCAGTTACATACTGGGGTTGATGTAATTGACTAGCCCCCCCCCCCCTGAAAATACTAGCTTTGTGCTAAAATTTGGAGCCAATATTTAGAAAATGTTAACCCTTTCGATACCAACCTGGCTAAAACCACTTCTGGCTCTGAGTGTAAATGTCTTGATTTCAAAAGTTCTGAATTAAAATCTTCCACCAAACCTTGGCCACAATTTATGTTTCTAACACTAGTTTAATGATAAGTTATTTTACTAAATTCTTTGTTATATTTTAAATTAATTGAAAGAAACACAGAATGTCTCAACAGAAATATGGTAACAAAAGCATTAAGCTAACATTTTTTGTATAACATTACTGGCATACTAATAATTACTGCTAATAATAATCATTGAATTATCACCATAGTGATAATTTCTTTTATTTGCCACAGTGACCTTAGATGAAGGAGACATTGCAGTTTACAATTTTTGTGGGAGTTTACATAAAGGATGGAGAGAAAGAAATGAAAAAGATGCTGAAGTGAAATAAAAATATACATGGTATGCAAAAATATGTGAACATATGAATGAAGCAATCTTCTTGATGTTGGAGAAACTCCCCCTTGTATCACCCAAGGAATCCCACAGATTCAGGATTACCCTGACCACTAAATGCACAAATCTTAGCCCAATTGTTGTTCTCCAACCTAGTCACAAACTTAGAATAGGTCCATTCACTCTAAGCATTTTAGCCACAGTCACCCATCTTTTCACAAATTCACTGGGTGTTAGCACTCCCCTCTTCACCCACAACTTCCTTCCCAAGTGGAACTTGAACTTAAGAAAAAAGCCAATGAGAGCTTGACCAAAAGTGTCTTTCCTCAATCCTTTCAAACTTGTCTACCACAACCTCAATCACCATAACCACGGGAAAGAGGAACACTGCCTGCCCTGCCTTGTTAAAGATGGATGGTGGGCTAACCCTCACCATGGATTTGGCTAATAGTCAAACTCATCCTACACATGATAACAGCTGTTTGACACAACTCCTCAAGTTATGTCAAAGCCTCGATACTGCACAAGTGCATACAGTACATTTACATTACTCTGCACACATAACAGACAATCCTGCCGAGCAGCATTTCCTTGCCTGTGGAGTTTACTTTGAAGAGGCAGTGTCCCTCAGTAACATTGCCAAGCTGAGGACTTCTGGAAGTTATTCATGGGAGTTACCACTATCAAACTCCTCCGAAACAAACCAGCTAGTTCATCTCTGTCAATAACTAGAATTTTCTTGAAAATGTCATTGCTCTTACCCACCACCAAATCTCTATATATTGCTACTGTAGAATTCCGACCAATTGCACTGTCCTACTGGTTGAGGGTGGTGAGTGCATGACAACCTTTCAGGGGCAGGGCCCCCACCTCTTTTCTTGACCCAAGATTACAGCTCCATCAAAGAAATGAGCTGCAGAAAGATATGTCTTATAAACAAAGACCACATCAGCTTGTTGCCAGGAAAATCTGCAGGTGGTATAGCCACAGCACAAATCTGTGCAGCAGCTGCCATAGCATGGCAAGCCCACCATTCAGAGGGTGCTAGCATTAGCTGGATTGCCTGACCAGGGGAAAACATCCTTTTCACAGGAAGTAGGGTTGATTGAATAACACTTAGGGATTAGAGGCAAAGCTTAATTTACGATCTTTGATTGTTATAAAGCCACTTCTTTCACCAGAATCTCTACTCTATTATTGATGCCTTGTCAAAAATTTATCTCTGGCCTCATGGTTAATGTTATCAAAGGTGTAAGAGCCCCCCCCCCACCATCCACATTATTCTATGTCTGCAGCTTTTATTATTTGTAATATTTTGTTAATTTTCTCATCAACATTTTTTATGACTATTAAACTTTATCTTTTCATAGGAATATGAACAGTGTTGTTACATTTTAAAATCATTTCCTTATAATATTCATCATTTATTTTGTTAAAGCATGATTTCCTGAAGGTTATGACCTCATTTCCTGAAAACCATCAGCAATGACAACTGTGAGCATTGAGATGTTTTTCAGAGATTTTCTTCTTGGAAAAGGATGTACCTATGTCAGGTTGTTTGCTTTGTCAACATAAAGGACAAAGTGTTCAAGTGTTAGCCTAATACAGTTCTATATTTAAGAGATGAAGAATTATGTACATTATTTACATTTGATGGATATTTATCCTCATCTTGTTTATTGTTGCCCACGGGCAAATGGCTTAGTGGTTAAGAGCGCAGGCTACTAACCCCAATATTCCGAGTTCGATTCCAAGCAGTGACCTGAATAATAATAATAATAATAATAATAATAATAATAATAATAACATTGAAAAAATACCTTAGGAATGAGAACCCAGGTTCGAAATTTCCCCAAGACATCTGATGAAGGCTGGAGGGTATATCAGCTGAAACATTGTATTAACAACAAACAAGTTGAGGACAAATATCCGTCAAATGTAAATAATGTAAAATGTACAAAGTGGACTTTGTCGTTTGTCCTTTTCAGATTGATAAAAATAAGTACTGAGTATCAGCTTTTTGTCAGTCTTGACCTTGATACTCAGTACTTATTTTTATCAATCTGAAAAGGACAAACGACAAAGTCCACTTTGTACATTTTACATTATTTACATTTGACGGATATTTGTCCTCAACTTGTTTGTTGTTAACACAACATTTCGGCTGATATACCCTCCAGTCTTCATCAGGTGTCTTGGGGAAATTTTGAACCTGGGTTCTCATTCCTAAGGTATTTTTCGATGTTATTATTATTATTATTCAGGTCACTACTTGGAATTGAACTTGGAATCTTGGGTTTAGTAGCCCACGCTCTTAACGACTACACCATATGCTTCCATGCACAACGCGGCACCCTCCTACTTGGCCGGGCATCGGAAAGTCGCCTCACCGGCGATCGCACAACTTGTCGACTGGCTGGTCTGACATCAGTTGCTCGCTCCAGCACCATCCGTTTTCAGGGCTGGTCAATTCAGCAGGTAAGTTGTTACACACTCCTGAGCAGATTCCGATTTCCGTGGCTACCGTCCTACTGTCTGTCTATATCAACCGATGCCCTTTCTGGGATCTAATAGGAGAAGCATAGGGCACCTTAACCAGATGTTCGGTTCATCCCACATCACCAGTTGCCTTGGTACCATTTGAACTCAGAATGTAAAAAACAGAAAAACTGCTGCCAAACATTCTGTCCGCTGTCTTAACAACAATTCTGCCAGTTTGCCGCCTTTAAACTCTAGAAATAGTAATTCTTATTCCTCCCATTCTCCATATTCTTTCTGTTGTCTTTCTTTTTCTTCTTCTTATTCCCCTTATTCTTATTTATTCATTCTCACACTTTTTGCACTCGTCCATAATTCTTCTCATTCTAAATCTATTTCATATTCTTTTCTTCTTATTCCAATTCATAATAATTTATTATCCATTCATATTCTCTTCTTGCAGTCATTATCTTTTTTTTTGTTCTTGTTATCCTTCATCTCTCTCTCTCTCTCTCCAAATGTGTGTGTGTGTGTGCACGCATGTCCGCATGTGAGTATAAAATGCATTACATCCTATTTATCGCCGTCTCTTTCTTTTTCCCCACCCTAGCCAGGTGCAATATTTTTTTGATTTACTTCCAAAACAAATTATAACACACTGCTTCATTCCTCAACTAAACCTGAAGAAATCCAACACAACTGTAACTTCTTTTATTCCCCTCAATGAGAAATAAAAATACGTTTTATGAGGATGATGATGATGATGATGATAGCCGAAAAATATATCATTATATATAATGTGGTGTGTATGTGTGTGTGTGTCTATATGCGTGTCTATACTAGACACACACACACACATGTATACGTATATATGTATGTTGTTATTAGATCAAATCAGTGACTGTTTCTTTTGCCTTCCAATTAAATGTTTTGATTTCATTTGTTAAGGTTCACCTACCCCATCCCTCATCTCTGCCCCATTCTGCCATTATTCCCATCGGTGGTTCCTTTGGTGATTCCTGTGTGCATCAGTGCAATCAGTGCCAGTTGTACAGATCTAAGGTTTTGGTAAACATAATAAAAAAAAGAACTCGGCACCATTGCTTACACAGACACACTCCTCTTGTGCTGTCTGTTATCTATCTATTTGTCTGTCTGTTTCTCTCTTACACACACACACAATGTGTGCATTTACTAACACATACATACAATTACACATAATTTGTGAGAGTATATGTAGAAGCATACAGAGGCATACATACTCATACAATATGTGTGCATCTGTGTTTATATACTGAGGTGCAAGAGTGGGTGTGTGGTAAGAAGCTTGCTTCCCAACCACATGGTTCTGGGTTCAGTTCCACTGTGTAGCACCTTGGGAAAGTGTCTTCTACTATAGCCTTGTGAGTGGATTTGTTAGACAGAAACTGAAAGAAGCCCATCGTATATGTGTGTGTGTGTGTGTGTGTGGACAAAATAATGGAAACACCTAGCATCATAATTTTGAAATATCTATAAAACTGTGTATATATATATATATATATATATATATATATATATATATATATATATATATATATATATACTACAGGCTTGTTTCAGTTTCCACTGACAAGGCTTCGATCAGCCTGAGGCTATAGCAGAAGACACTTGGCCAAGGTGTCATGCAGTGGGACAGAATCCAGAACCATGTGGTTGGGAAGCAAGCTTCTTACCACCCAGATGTGCCTGTGCCTATACACATACATACAGACACACAGACACAGAACATACAGTCACTCAGCCTCGACACATACCATGCTTACACAAATATATTTTTAATGGAAAAAATTTCATATTTTATTTCATTTACTGAAATAATTTTTGATTGAGTCTGCAAATAGTTTAATGAAAACTAATCCTGTCACTCGAAACCCAGTTAACCACACACCACACCCTGTTTACAGTCTTGTAGACATCACTGCTAAAGTACTTACTATCAAGTGAAATATTCTATCGAGGCCCAGGAACATCCAGAATAGCTGCATGCATAGATAATAGGCACTGTAAGCATGGGTGTGTGGGTAAGAAACTTGCTCCCTAACCATGTGGTCTTGGGTCCAGTCCCACTGTATGCCATACTGTGTGTTTTCTATAGTCCAAAGTGAACTGAAATATTACTAATAGATTTGGTAGATGGAAACAGAAAGAAGCCCATTGTATCTATATAATATACCCACTTTACTGACAGAAATACGAGTCAATCTTTTCCCTGACTTCAAGATGAATGCTGTGACCTGTCACATGACATAAAAACCGGTACTCTGTCAGTTATGAGACAAGGGTTTCAGTTGATCCAATCGATGGAACAGCTGGCTTGTGAAATTAACATCCAAGGGGCTGAGCACTCCATAGATACGCGTACCCTTAACGTAGATCTCAGGGAGATTCAGCGTGACACAGAATGTAACAATCCTGCCCCTTTGAATTACAGGTAGAACTCATTTTTGCCAGCTGAGTGGACAGGTGCAACATGAAGTAAAGTGTCTTGCTCAAGGACAGAATGCACTGCTGGGAATGGAACTCACAACTGTAGGGTTGTGAGCTGAATACCCTAACCAGTAAGTCACATGTCTTCACAGTTGTATAACATGGAAACCAGGTAAGTGGTCTTATGAGTCCTAGGGCTAAAAAAAGATTTTTGAAAATGCTGTGTTGATGAGGCCATTAGCTGGACTCTCTTGGTGTTTACATTCTCAACTGTGTAATAGTTTCCAGGTGGCATATTTATGGAGATATATATGATTACGTATTACATTATGTAGCATGTAATATCATCCGTTATCTCTGTGTGAATGAAGTGAGGCATTGATGTGAAGATCAATTTTGATAAAGTACAACTATTAGTTTCATACAAGTAGACATACATACATACATACATACATACATATATACATATATATATATATATATATATA
>NC_068986.1:10961607-10964882 GCF_001194135.2 Octopus bimaculoides | reverse complement strand
AATAGACACCTATAATTTTCAAAATTTCTGATCTAAGCCTCTTGATATGTTTTCAGCAGCGTAGAATTTACAATGTAATTAATCTTTTTCATTCCAGGTGGCATTATACTAAACATTTGCGAAGAGGAACCATGCCACACAGAAAAAATTCAACAGAACTGTCAGATTTTCAAAGAGGTCGTATTGTTGGGAAATCTGAGGCTGGTCTTAGCCAGCGAAAAATTGCCGAAAATCTTCAAATTCCTCTTGCTACTGTTAAGATACTCCTGGTGAGTATCCTGTTTCCTGCTGAGTTTGAAACCAGAGAGTCTTTATGCTCACAGGAAACTGGATACATCTGTACATGGGGCGATAGATTGATAGCAGTGAAGACTGATGTTGTACACAAGCTAAACTAAGGATTCTTGACATCTGTATAAGAAGTGAACAGAAGCAGAGACATGAAGCAATCTGGAGGGGAAATTAAGGAAGGTGAAACACGACCAATGTGATGTAAGTTCAAAGTAATAAAAGACAGCACACATGTTGAGATGGAGATGAGGAGGGACATATTCGTAACATAGAATATGACTATGAGTTCATACAAGACAAGTGGCTGTGATCTACAGATAAGAGATGTGGTTAGAATAAGGTTGCAGTCAGATGGAAGGAAACATCATGGTGGAATAGTATGATCATCGCTACAGCCATATTGAACAATCTATCAGCTCTCTCTCTCTCTGTCTCTCACTTACAATGTCTGGAATCAAATATGATATTTCTGCCAGAAGAGTCAAATAGAAAAAGAAACTAAAAAATGAATTGTGTAGCTGTAAAGTTTGTCTTCTGGCACAAAGAGACCCTGCCTTGATGATACTCTCCACTCCCAGTTGAGAGACTTTTGTCTTGCAAGCTACATGGTAACCCTGTTGCTGCTAGTGCCACATAAAAACCAATGGTGCTGATGCTATATAAAAAGCCCTGGTGCTGGTGCCATGATGGGGGGGGGGAGCACTGGTGCTGGAGCCATGTAAAAAGCACCCAGTAAAGTAGTTGGTGTTAGGAAGGGCATCCAGCTGTAGAAACCATACAAAAACAGATGATGGAACCTGGTGTTTCTCCCAGCCTTGCCAGCTCCTGTCAAACCATCCAACCCATGCCAGCACAGAAAACAGATGTTAAATCATGATGATGATGATGATGATGATGATGATGATGATGGTGATGATAGTGGTGATGATGATGATGATGATGATGATGGTGATGATGATGAATCAAAAGCAATAGGATTTTGACAAATATGTAAATTTTTCACCATATTTTCAGGTGATTTTTGTTAGTGGATGATCCCAGCATGCAGCACCTTAGGCAAGTATCTTCTACTACAGCCCTGGGCTAACCAAAGCCTTGTGAACAGATTTGGTAGACAGAAACTGATAAAGGCATGTTGAGCATATGTATGTATGTGTTTGTATATATGTGTATGTATGTGTGTATGTATGTGTATATGTGTGTATGTATGTGTGTATGTATGTATGTATTTATTCATGTATTTGTGTGTATATGTATGTGTGTGTATGTATGTATATGTATGAATATATGTGCGTGTATGTATGTATATGTGCGTATATATATGTGTGTAGGTATGTATGTGTCTACCTTTGTCCTGACATCATGTGATGATTGTAAACAAGTATCACCGTCATACAAGTGATGTTGTTTATTTCCAGTCTTCTATGAAAAATGGATTGGTGATTGGCAGGGCATCTGGCCTTAGAAAATCTACCCCAACAAATTCCATCTGACCCACAGAAGCATGGAAAAGTGGATGTCAAGTGATGAGGATGATGTTATTCACCCTGAATGTTCCTAATCTTGAACCACCCTCAACCAGCTTTGAAACTCCTGTGCCACTCAAAAGCCTGTGGCTGCATGGGTTTGGGTTCAGTCTCACTATATGGCACCATGGTGAAGTACTTTCTACTGTTGCCTCGGGCCAACCCATGCCTTGTAAGTGAATTTGGTAGGCAAAGCTTGTGTGGAAGCCAGTCACGTATATGTTTTTTGTGTGTTTGTTCTCTGTCAATGCTTGACCACCAGTATGGGTTTGTTTACATCATTATAACTTAACAGTTCAGCAAAATGGGTTAACAAAATAATTACCAGACTTTAAAATAAGTTCCGAGGACGATTTGTTCAACTAAACCCTTCAACATGGCCTCAGTCCAGTGATTGAAACAAGATAAACAATAAAGGAAGACAGAAGTGTGAAGAAATATTTTGAGGGTCTTTTTGTAACAGATTTATCAAGCTTTGTGAGAAAATTTGATGCCAGCCAATTGCTCAAATTTGTTAGCAATTGTAAAAATGGTAAAGTTGTTCTGACACTGTCAACTTAATGTGACAGTCTCCTGAAGGGAATAATACTACTGTTGGTTAGACCTAGGAAACTAGCTTCCTAGGTCTAAACAACAGTAGTATTACTCCCTTCAGGGGACTGTCACATTAAGTTGACAGTATACAACTACTTCATCGTATCACTACTGCATAAATGTCTCTGAGAGATTTAGAAATGTATTATTTCTAAAATTGTTCTGATACATTATGACCAAATTTCATGGAATAACTGAACAGAAATACAAAGCAGGAGGTCCATTTGTGGATTGACTTGGTCACAAAGTGGCTCATAATGAGTACGACAGCTGGTCATACAGTTCTCCTGAGTGGTACAATCACAGAATGTACTGTCGGGAAGATTTCTTAAAACAGCTTTTATATGTGTGTGTATGCATAGACACACAGACATGAATATGCAGATACAGTGTACAGTGGTTGGCGTTAGGAAGGGCATCCATCCAGAGAAACCATGCCAAAGCAGGCAACTGGAGCCTGCTGTATCTCTCTGGCTTGCCAGCTTCTGACAAACCATCCAATCCTTGTCAGCATGGAAGACGGATGTTAATTGACAATGACGATGACACACACACATATGCACAAACACAGATAAAAATACGTGCAATCATCATCATCACCACCAGTCACCTCATCCCATCATCATCATCATCACATCATGTTGGATCTTTCTCAAGGGTATTTATGCTATAATCCACTCTAATGATGATAATAATAATTCTAATAATAATAATAATAATAATAATAATAATAATAAGAAGAAGAAGAAGAAGAAGAAGAAGAAGAAGAAGAAGGAGAAGAAGAAGGAGAAGAAGAAGGAGAAGAAAAAGAAGAAGGGAAATATGTCCTCAAGCAGAAATTTTCAGACAGCCGTTTCCTTCAAC
>NC_068986.1:10960121-10961112 GCF_001194135.2 Octopus bimaculoides | reverse complement strand
CTTATGATGGGAAGAAACAAGCTTTTAACTTCTCAAATATCATTAAAATCTATTGTGTTAATAATAATAATAATAATAATAATAATAATAATAATAATAATAATAATAATAATGATAATAATAATAATAATAATGCCTTTTGTATTTTTCTGTCTCTCTCTTTCCTTGCTTTTGTATTTTTCTCTTTATCTCCCCACCCACACACTGTCTTATATCAGTTCTTTCCAGCCTCTTTCCTTACTGCTTTCTTTCTTTATCCCTCTCCAGCTAATTTTCTTCTGCTCCCCTTCTCTCTGTGGAAAACATTTCCTTCCAATAATCACTGACTTTGGTAACTGGTCATTTATACTTCACAGGAAAATGTTACAACACCAAATCTTCAAGACTGCATTCATCTTCTGAGAATTTATTTTCCTCTCCTTGTACTTTCTGTGCATGAATATGTGTGTGAATGATACCCATACACACACACTCGCATGTACACACACGCACATGCACACACACACACACACACACATGCACACACTCATATATCCACATATATTCTGAAAGATAAACACATATGTACATATACAAATAGTTTTACATAGAGCACAAAAAATACAGACTACTAAGAAGAGAATACATAATTTCTTAACCTGACAGCTGTTTCAAGAAGTTCAGAATTACATAATAATTGTAATATTCATAATCTGCAGGTTATATGTATGTATATATATATATATATGGGAGTTATTAATAAGGGCAAAGTACTTCTCAAGCTCTCTGTTAATACAAATACACCAGGCTAACAAAAGATTTTCTGAATTGTATAGAACTCCAGGTAATCCTAAGGCAAGATCTGAAGTTGAAGTCCATCACCAGTTCTCTTTGACAAAAAGTCCATAATTTCCTGGGGAATGCAACCATGGATTCATAGTAAGTAATGCACAAGAAAAGGTATAAATAATGGACTTTACTCATTTTTTTATGCCATTTCCTATATATATAT
>NC_068986.1:10958774-10959918 GCF_001194135.2 Octopus bimaculoides | reverse complement strand
ATATATATATATATATATATATATATATATAACAGTCACAGAAGTCTGGCGCTGGCTTTGGCCTGGCCAGCTCATGTGGTACCGTCCAACCCATGCTAGCATGGAACTCGGACATTAAATGATGATGATGATAGATAGATATATATGAAGAATTATAAACGTTTATTTATTTATTTATGCATTGTAGACTTATAGTTTGTTTCCAATATGCATTATAGGTGCGTATATGAACGCACCTATAATGCAAATGGTTGATTGATTGAAAATTTGAATGAGCTAAAAAAATACCATCACCTTTGAAAATTGTTAAACAATGATGATGATTATATGCATACATACACATTCCTTCTGGCTATTTCACCATGTTGAACTGTTAACCCCTACACACTTTTTCCTCTCTCTGTTTTTTTTCATTCTCTCTCTTTTTTTTCCCTCTCAATCCTTTCTGTTAAAGAGCATAGGCTCAAAACATAAAAGACTTTTCCAGTTTTCCCAAGCATTAAACTAATACACCTGCTTGTTGTTTCCTCACCTGTCTTCATCTTTTTTCTGTAGATTTGAACTATATGTGTATCTATGTGCATGTGTGTGTGTGTGTGTGTGTGTGTGTATATTGGGCGACACGCCGTACCTGAGGAAACATATTGAGTCAAGTAAAATCAAAAATCAAAAATCAAAATCACAATTAGAATCTCAATCAAATCGAAATCAAAAATGGAAATTGTAGTTGTGGCCGATGCCGGTGCCGCTTGACTGGGTCCCATGCTGGTGGCACACAATAAGCACCATTGGTGCGTGGATTGTTGCCAGTGCCGCTTGACTGACTCCCCATGCCAGTGGGATGTAAAAAAGCACCATCCGCCTTGACTGGCTTCCGTGCCAATGGCACGTAAAAAGCACCAACTGATCATGGTAGTTGTCAGCCTCCTCTGGCTCCTGTGCTGGTGGCACGTAAAAAGCACCCACTGCACTCTCAGAGTGGTTGGCATTAGGAAGGGCATCCAGCTGTAGAAACTTCGCCAGATCAGATTGGAGCCTGGTGCAGCCACTGGCTCTCCAGACCTCAGTCAAACCGTCCAGCCCATGCCAGCATGGAAAGCGGACGTTAAACGATGATGATGATGATGATGATGATATACGTATA
>NC_068986.1:10957487-10958560 GCF_001194135.2 Octopus bimaculoides | reverse complement strand
TGAGAGTGTTAAATAATAAGGCACTAAAAAAGAATGACTCTCCCCACACATAACAAAATATGCTTCAACACACGATCCGCTAATGGGGGCCTTAACTCCCAAATTTTAGTCATTTTTTCATGATTCAAAACTAAGTCAAAAGTACTGAATGGATCTTTATGAAATTTGGAAATTATATTCTGTGCATAAGGACAGATGTAATGCAGTATATGTTTGAAAGTGAGGGGGAATAAATGAGGCCATAACCCCCATGAAAATTCATATATTTTTGCTGCTGATGAAATTTTAACCATAGATATATATATATATATAAAAATAAAGCAACCCTGCAAAACACAACTGATCTTTGCACACAGACGCACAGAATACTGGTAATCATATAATGAAAGCAGAGTGCACAACAAACATCAGTGATCTGACTGTCGTCTGTACTCTAGACAAGAGATGCCAGTTAGTCTTTTACACCTACCAGGCTCATTCATATTAGCCCGAGTTGCTGGATATAATTTTTCGTTTTTTTAAAAGTATTGTAGAATGGAAACTTTTCATAGATTGGAATTTAAATCCTGATCTCTATAGAAATTTATTGTTTCAAGAAAACATTGAAATTTAATTACTTTTAATTTTTATGATTATAAATAACTGAGAGTGTAACTTCTGAGTCCGAGTCAGGCACATGTGAAGGATGTCGAGAGAACGTCTGCTATGAATGATATGTTTTGAGACAGGGCACCTCGAAGACAACCGCCAGACGCTGAACAAAAATAAACGAACTGCGACCAGGCTCAATAAGAGGCGTCTGAGTTATTGGCTGCAATTACATACTTGAAGTTAGTGTTGGCAGAAATTCAATCAGCCTGCAAATATGTGTTCACTTTACTAAATTTATACTCAGGCTGAGCGCAAACAGCCCGAGTACCGGAGTCACCAGTGATATGTGTGTGTGTGTGTGTGTGTGTGTGTGTGTGTGTGTGTGTGCCATTCATTCATGAGTTAGGTTCTTCTTTGAGCTGATATGTCCAATAAGACTATTGTTCATGAATGCATGAACAATCCATTAAAGAAAAAAATGG
>NC_068986.1:10950150-10955109 GCF_001194135.2 Octopus bimaculoides | reverse complement strand
GTTGTGGTGAAAGAGTACAGCAGGGTTCGCCACCATCCCCTGCCAGAGCCTCGTGGAGCTTTAGGTGTTTTCGCTCAATAAACACTCACAACGCCTGGTCTGGGAATCGAAACCACGATCCTATGACTGCGAGTTCGCTGCCCTAACCACTGGGCCATTGCGCCTCCACATCAGACATTTAATAAGACCAGGACAAAGTGCTCAAAGAATGAGATGCATACATTACTGCAAAACTCTTTTATGGGAATGGAAGTTGGAGTCAAAGCTCTGTTTTGTTCTCTGTTTTCAGATCTGCAAAGGATTTCTGAGATGTGGAAACCACTTTTGTGTGACAGTCATAGAACTACAGCTGGAACTTGGAAACAGTTTGAGTATCTCTATCAATGGTTTCTATCAGAATTCTTCATGTTGTTGGCAGGAATTCAGTCTCTAAAATTGACGAAACCTTTATAGATTAGAAATTTCTAATAACGGTGCAGGTATAGCTGTGTGGTAAGAAGTTTGATTCCCAACCACATGGTTCAGGGTTCAGTCCCATTGTGCAGCACCTTGGGCAAGTGTCTTCTACCTTAGCCTTGGGCTAACCAAAGCCTTGTCATTGGATTTGGTAGGCGGAAACTGAAAGAAACCTGTTGTATAACACACACACATGCACACACACACACACACATGGAGGCACATGGCTTAGTGGTTAAGGGTGTTGGACTAATGATCACAAGATTGTGGTTTCAATGCAGTGCCATCACTCGCAACTGGCACTCAGCTCGATAGTGACTGCCTGTGCATTGGCATTTCACTGAGGCTTGGTCTCCAGATCTGTGAGCCTCATGAATGCTGCTGTGGATTCTTTCAGCCTCCACCCACTGTCATGCCATCATAATAGGCTGCCTTCCATGCCATGCTCCCTTAATAAAATCATAAAGCATGGCTTAGACGTTGAAGGCTTCTGTTCCCAACTCAATCCAGTGGGGCTAGATCGAGGGAACAATAAAAGACCTGACAATATGACAATTTTCTTGTTCCATGGTGGTAGGCCCCTCATTTAGGATGCCAAATGCTGTGATATCTTCTCCAGTGGCAACTTGGTGTTGTCAGCTACCAACCAAGGTTCTGTTGCTCATCAGGCTGAGAAAAGCAAACCTGTCAAAGTATTGGTCGCTCTCTGATAGGTTTATGGTCAAGCCTGAGGCAGTGGAGATTTCCGGCATTCTTGCCTCCACCCCCAGACCATTTCCCTGCTCATCACTATCAGGGTGGAGATTGCTGTTTATAAGTGCAAGCTTGTGAGTCAGTGCATCTCCCTCGTTACCCTCTGGGACAATGTCTTTTCTATTTTGTCTGCTGCTGCCACAAGAAATGTTTCTATATTGTGAGAGGCAAGATTCTCTGTCTTTACATTTGTACAGATTATGTAAGAGGCACATAATAATTAAATGAAGACATTTTTTACATACTAGCAAAACACCCATCCTTTGGATGATTTAAGTTACTTTGGTAGTATTTTTTCACCAAATAATTGAACTACTACCGAAAAGGTTTATGAGTAGCACGGCAATCTATGTTTCCGATTAACCTAAGAACAGAAAATCAAATTGAAGGCTGGTTATTGTGGAGGTTGTTGCACTTTTAATGATCATAGAACATATAAGTTTGCAAGCGATGCAAAGTAGAGCTACTGAAGTGTTTTGGGAGTATATTACAAATAATGATTACAAAATATAGTTGTTTTACATGAAAGCAAAATTTCTTGTAAGAAATAGCCACTTAAATGGTGTAAGGAAATTGAAGGAAGATGTTGAAACTTCCCCTCTGTGAGTTTATTTTATTCAACAGCAAAGGGAGCTATTTTTTTGAGAGATAAGCTAACAAAAGCCCCTTTATACTGTCTTCCCACATAGCCTGCACATAAACTAACAGTGAATGCTGCATAAAGTTAAATTGGTATGGAGCTTTCTGAAAGATGTGTATAGCTTTCGCTAGTGGAAGCAAAACTCTTATTTAAAGGTGGATTCTTTGGGACGAATCATGTGATTGTTTAAAAAAGGCTAAAACGACAATGCTAAAACGTGTTTGAAACAATGGACAACAGTCGAAATATCATAATGGATGGGTAAATAAGCATCCTTAAAGTGAAACAATGCATTGGTAGGTAAACAAAGGTATCAACAAATCGAAGAGAGGGAAGGGAAAATCACCTTTCAAGTAACTCAGAAGAGGAAAAGGTAAGCTTGCCAAAGTTTAATGCAGTTTAAATATGGAGATTGAATTGTTTGGTATTGGATATTCATCACATACAGTGTTCCTAGTCAATTTAATCACTGTGGTAGGTGGACAGTCGAAATAAATAGACAAAATCCTTTCACTTTTATAAAAAGATTAAAAAACTATGGAAGATAGCTACATACAAAAAAAACTATGTCCATTTATGTCCATTTACATAGGAGCTCTGGGCAAAATGCTAGAGTGCATGACCATCCTTGGGACATAAGTAACACGTGTAAAGTTTGGTGAAATTCGGTTGAGAATTGTGGAAATGTATGCGTTAATCATTGTACACATACATACTGGGATTTATATATACTAGATTATATATCATCATCATCATTTAATGTCTGTTGACCATGCTGGCATGGGTTGGACTGTCTGACCAGGGCTGGCAAGGTGGAAGGCTACACTAGACTCCAGTCTGTTTTGGCATTGTTTCTATGGCTGGATATCCTTCCTAACGTCAACCACTCCAAGAGTGTAGTGGGTGCTTTTACGTGCCATTTGCATGATACCGGTATCTGCCACAACTGTGGTTTTACTTGGCTTGATGGGTCTTCTTCTCAGGTATGGCATAATACCAAATGCTCTTGGTCATTGCCTCTATGAGGCCCAATATAAATTTTATAAATCCTAGCTTAGAGTAAACCATTATTCCTGACCTTCATTGACTTGGGTACCATGTACTGCATTCTGGTGGTCACTAAGGAAACTAAGCCATTGATAATGCCATGTACAATGACATTAAAGTGTGATGACTTGAGTGAGGGCTGGTTCTCAGACCCCCTCCTATTCATCACTGCTCATGGGAACTCAATTTCCAGTTTTGGGATTGTTGAATGTAGGCAAAGTCATTGATGTTTCATTGAATTGGGATTCTGTCCAGCTTTAAAACTTGAGGAAAATTGAAGATTTCCTTCCTGAAGTGGTGTTTTACCAGAATGAGTGGCTGTCCTGACCATCCCTGCAGCTGCCTTGAGTATAGTAGTATCTTTAGTAGTAGTAGTAGCAGCAGCAGCAGAAGCAGCAGCAGTAGTAGTAGTAGTAGTAGTAGCAGTAATAGTAGTAGCAACAGCATTAATAGTAGTAGTAGTAGTAGTAGTAGTAGCAGCAGCAGTAGCAATAGTAGTAGTAGTAGTAGTAGTAGTAGTAGTAGTAGTAGTAGTAGTTGCAGTAGCAATGGTAGTAGTAGTAATATTAGTAGTAATAGTAGCAGCAGCAGTAGTTGTGATGGTGGTGGTATTAATAGTAGTTATGGTGGTGGTGGTGGTGGTGGTGGTGGTGACTGCAAATAACAGCATTAACTGTATTAATATTTGATAAATAAATTTTTTAAAAAAACCCTCAAGTCCATATCACATAAACCCCTTTAAATGATATCAAACCAGCAACACAGTTTGATATCATTACTTCTGCTGCCAAAAATATTGAAATTTAGGGATTCTGCAATTCACATGATTTATGATTGTTTTGTTTTTGCTTTTTTGCTTGCATGTTTTACTTGTTGCATTACTGCAAAATGACTGCAATATTGCATCTGCAACGTTGTCCCTTCACATTTTCAGCAGAAAATAATCAATGAGATGCACTTTTTCTCCTCGCTTTATCTATCTATGAATGGCAGATCCTTTAGGGGCTTACAAGGGAGTAAATGCAGCTTCAACTGCATTGCATATGAGAAGGGTGCAGTGGTGGTGGTGGTGGGGACAGAAGGGGAGGAGGAAGAGAGGGGAGAAAGATGGGAGGAGGAAAAGAGATTCTTGAAGAAATCAGCAGGTAATATTAAGATCATTCATTCTTCAGATTCTTCCTTCTCTTAACTTATTCTTCTCTCTTCTCTTTTATCATTCAGCACCTTTCGAAGTGATTTCTTCCAAGCTGAGGATCCTACCAAAGAGTAAAACAAAAATAACAACAACAACAATTGCAATCACCAGCATCGTCATCATCAGCAGCAGAAGCAGCATAAGTGCTGTCCTATATTCTGCAAGAATTTTAAGAAAGATTCTTGATATTTGAAGAAATGTTTTGTCACCAAACCTCAGGACAACATCCTTGCTAACATCATCATCATCATCGTCATCCTCATCGTTTAACATCTGTCTTCCATGCTGGCAAGGGGTTCGATGGTTCGATTAGGGTCTAGGAAGCCAGGAGACCTGCATCAGGCTCCAATCTGATCTGGCAGTGTTTCTATAGCTGGATGCCCTTCCTAATGCCAACCACTCCAAGAGTGTAGTGCATACTTTTTATGTGCCACCAATACAGGGGCCAGAGAGGTCTGACATTGACCACAATCAGATGGTGCTTTTTACGTGCCACTGGTATGGGAGCCAAAGGGGGCTGGCATTGACCACAGTCGGATGGTGCTTTTTACGTGCTACTGGCATGGGAGCCAGTCAAAACGAAACAAAACAGTAAGAGGGAAAATAATGTTTATTTTTGTATACTTCCACTTTATTTATATTTGAAAAGTTTCTTCCTATTTTTTTGAATTGCAAAGTCTTTGATGAAATCCTCAAAATTAATCTGAGGTTAACACATCTGCATCAATAACTAGCAGAGATAAAGGCATCCCAAATATTATTTTTGCAAGTTTAAAGTGATTTCTTTTGTGCTGTAAACCATTTACCATTTCTGTGGTGCCCCCCTCCTTCCCTTGATGCCCTAAGCATGTGCTTCTTTTGCTTAATG